>NW_022146383.1:2081519-2672341 GCF_002938485.1 Sitophilus oryzae | reverse complement strand
AAGAAGGCGTAAACTTATTCAAAGCCGGAGTTCCGTGTTTACATAACCTCTAAAATTGAGGCCCGGACCGAGTCGGTAGATTAGTGTACAGCGTGTTATCTGGCATCCAGTCCAATTACCATATGTAAATATGCAAATTGTTGTTGTCTAATAAGTCGGGGCGGATTCTCATGCAGGTCTCGTCTTGCCCCGGGTCTATTTTAGGGAAATTGGCGGCTGTCGGTAATGTATGGACGACGACAGGGACGGATTTAAGGAATAATAAAAGTTCTGGAGTCGCTATCGGTGCGATGCAGTTACTCTGGATGAAATAAGGAAGCTGAGAATGTTGAGTAGATTCTAGCGGGGTTAGTAATGCATTAAAGCAAAGTCTGGTCTTGTTTAGGGCTAGTAACGAGAAAGCTATTGTATACGATATACTTTTATAAGGTTTTATAATAAGATGTGACAATGTCGTGAGCAAAAGACGCTAATTTAAATATCTGTGTTTTCTAGATATTAATATACAGAATGACTGTGAATAAATTTAAGATTCAAATAGCTCTAGTTGCTAAGAATATAAAGGAATAGTAAACTATTTTTAAGACTATATCATAGGTTAAGTAAAATGTTTCAACTTATAAACGAGTTTATTAAACGTGTATCTTGTCTTCAAAAATTATGCGAACAAAAATAAACGTTAATTATATAAGAAAAAGTTCAAATGTCAGTTTATTTAATTTTATTAAAACTGGAATTTATAAATTATAATGTTTATTTTTTAAAAATCCCAGTTTACCAACTGTAGTAATATAAGTTAGTTACGTCTATTGTTTTTTACCAAACCAAAGAGATCTAGAGACCATAAAATAAATGATCTCATGTCAATAATTAAGTTACAAATCTTTCATAAAAATCTGGAAATTTCGTAGGTTTCCCACTGTAATTGCCTAAAGCAATGTTGTTAATGGACCATCATATTCTCCCCGGGCAGCAGGCAAAAAGTTATGAAAGTTTATTTAAAAGTTTTTTCATTGTTGTTATATTTCTTTTGCTTTCTGTACCTTCCAGGAAAGATGTAGGTGGAAGAACTCTTATAATTTAAATGTTATTCTTTCACAACCGTCGATTAAAATCCAAACAACAATCAACACTACCGAACTATAAATTGATTATTAATTCACAAACTTCTTGTTCCCATTATTTAACCGCTCCACTCAAACACACATACACACCAACAGAGAGAACAGTCCAAGAAGGCGTAAACTTATTCAAAGCCGGAGTTCCCTGTTTACATAACCTCTAGAATTGAGGCCCGGACCGAGTCGGTAGATTAGTGTACAGCGTGTTATCTGGCATCCAGTCCAATTACCATATGTAAATATGCAAATTGTTGTTGTCTAATAAGTCGGGGCGGATTCTCATGCAGGTCTCGTCTTGCCCCGGGTCTATTTTAGGGAAATTGGCGGCTGCCGGTAATGTATGGGGACGACAGGGTTGGATTTAAGGAATAATAATCGTTCGGGTGTCTATATCGATGCGATGCACTTGCTCTGGATAAAATAAGGAAGCTGGGAATGTTGAGTAGATTCTAGCAGGGTTAGTATTAAAGCAAAGTATGGTTTTGTTTAGGACTAGTAACGAAGTTTTTTATACTTTATAAGATTTTAAAATTTTATAAGATTTTTAAATTTTTTTAAAAATGTGACAATGTCATGAACAAAAGACGCTAATTTAAATATCTGTGTTATCTAGATATTAATATACAGAATGACTATGAATAAATTTGAGATTCAAAGAGCTCTAGTTGCTAAGGATATAAGGGAATATTAAAATATTTTTAAGACTATATCATATGTTAAGGAAAATGTGTAAACTTATAAACGGGTTTATTAAACGGGTCTCATGTCTTCAAAAATTATGATAACAAAAATAAACGTTAATTATATAAGAAAAAGATCAAATTTCAGTTTAATTTTACTAAAACTGGAATTTCTAAATTATAATGTTTATATTTTAATGATCCCAGTTTGCCAACTGTAGTATTATAAGTTAGTTACGATTATTGTTTTATTACCAAACCAAGGAGATCTAGGGACGATAAAATAAATTACCCATGTCAATAATTAAGTTACAAATCTTCCATAAAACTCTGGAAATTTCGTAGTTTTCCCACTCAAATTGCCTAAAGCAATCCTGTTAATGGATAATCATATTTTCCCCGGGCAGCAGGCAAAAAGTTATGAAAGTTCATTTAAATGTTTCTTCATTGTTTTTATACTTCTATTGCTTTCTGTACCTTCCAGAAAAAGTTTAGGTGGAAGAACTCTTATAATTTAAATGTTATTCTTTCACAACAGTCGATTAAAATCCAAACAACAATCAACAACTACCGAACTATAAATTGATTATTAATTCACAAACTTCTTGTTCCCATTGTTTAACCGTTCCACTGAAACACACATACACACCAACAGAGAGAACAGTCCAAGAAGGCGTAAACTTATTCAAAGCCGGAGTTCCGTGTTTACATAACCTCTAAAATTGAGGCCCGGACCGAGTCGGTAGATTAGTGTACAGCGTGTTATCTGGCATCCAGTCCAATTACCATATGTAAATATGCAAATTGTTGTTGTCTAATAAGTAGGGGCCCTAAAGGGGCCATTCTTAAGAATATTTTACATAATACTTTCGGATAAAAAAATCTTTTTTACATTATTAGACGGAGTATATTAAGGAGGGATAATATTTTCGCTAACAAATTTGCATTGTTTTAATAGGTATAATGCTTCTAATTTTTAATTTTCTTTTTTAGGAATAATGTTTTTATTAATAATACAGATCCAGCACCTAAAGAATAATACTCTCGGATCAGCCCTTTTTAATTCTGATGTTTGGCCATTATTCAGGTGTACGAGATTGGTTTTCTATTATCTGATTAAAAGTAAGTTTATGTTATAATTGAAAAACAATTTTAATAAATTTATTAAATTTTTATTATAACAGACTAACTCTATATTTTTTAAGATATATTTAATCAATATGAAGCAGAATTAAATTAAACACAATTATTAAGCTTAAGTATATAATGATATATTATATTATTTATTTCTTTTTTAGCGCATTCGCCATTTATTTAAAAAACCGGACTGGTACACATATGATATGACTTCTTTGTATGACTTGTGGCATTTCTAGCGTGTTTTCCAATGAATTTTCCTGAGTAACATCGACTCTAGAGCATCATAGGAGTAAACCCGGGTCACTCCCTAAATATACAGTTCGAAAATTTAATCTAAAAATGGTGATTTCTCTAAAAGCACTCGGTATATAGTTAAAGGTATTTATGTCAAAAATGCAGCATTTCATTTAAAAACTATGACTAGCGTAAAAACACCTTTGAATCGCTCTGTATATTCACGAAAATTATATATTAACTGGAGCGCTGCTCTTTCAGAACACTGGATCACCCGGATATAAATATATTTTTTATTTTTTTTTTCAGAAATATGTGCGAGTTACTGGAAATATGAACATTCAGTATACATCAGAGAGAACATTCGATAGAAGAATCAACAATCAATCTAAGGACTTATACTATTTCTATAATTAATTATTGTGTCAATGTATTTTTGTAAACTATAGTATTTTTCTAATAAATCTTAATAAAGTTTTAATGTAGTTTTTTTCATTTGTATCCCTTGAATACCAAACATTAAATGTTTTTGTAATATTGGTTGCCACAACTAGCAAAAATCGAAATATTTAAAAATAAATACAATAAATATTAATCTAGTTGCCTTTAATATTAGTACATTAATTTAATAAAATATAAACTATATATACCTTCTTAGTCTACAACTATAAGTTAATCTACAAAGATTTTATTTCTTTACTCTCAAAACTGCCATATCTGGCACCAAAAATAAGCATTAATTTATTATTTTAAAAATATTTTTCTCCTGTGAATTAAATATGGAATCGTTGGCCAACGAGCTCGAACAGTTAGACTCGTTTACAAAAACGTTAATTAATTAAAAACTAATTAAGATATTGAAGTGCGCTTAGTGCCATTCGATAGGGAATTCAACCCTCTATCTGTACACAAAATTACAACCCCCTAGAACAAAGTTTATTTTTTGGAGCAAAAATGAGCAAAGGGGACCTTAGAAAATTTTTGGCCCAAAAAATAAAGGGTGTCCTAGGTGGTTGTAGTTTTGTGTACAGATAGAGGGTTGAATTCCCTATCGATTAGCACTAAGCGCGCCCCGATATCTCTTTTAATTAGGTAGTTATTAGCGTTTTAATTTCGAAAACGAGGTCAAAGTCTTAGAGTCAACAAAATTCAGCGTTTTTGTGTAATGCTAAAAATTTGATCGAGGTGTTGAAAAATTTGGCACTAGGCAACCAAATCTTGTGCAGTTTTGTCATGAAAAAAATAATTTTGAACAGAAATGAGATATATTTTTCAGAATCATATTTCTTAACGTGCAGTTATTTTATATTGCAATTATATTTTTGGTTTACCATTATATATTTAGATTGCTATTTTATTTTTTCTCGTTATATTTAATAAGAACTCTAAGACTTTCTATTCTTCTTTTAATTGTTATAGTTAAGGAATTTTGCTATAAATCAAACACATATATGTTCGTTTAATACATTAAAATATTTATTAAACCATATTCGAATAGGACATTCATGACATGATGAATGTTAATACATACAGGGTGACAATTTGAAAACGAACAGTATTTAATATTACCACAGATCATACGGTAATTGTTATATTGGGTTTAATAATAAATGCTAATGCTTTTATTTATATTCAACTCTATACACAATAATAAGTTATAAACTATAGATTTTAATCCTCAAAAATATGTATTCATAACATTTATAAAGCTCTTAAAATAATACATTTCTTATTAAAATATACATTTTTTTCTGTTATCATTGATTACATTTTATTTAATTACATATTACCTTTTATTAACAAATGTTAATATAAACAGTATAATATATTAAAATCCAAGGTGTTGACGGACATACTGAGGTCTATGTAGAAATAATTAAATCTTGTAGCTACCCTTCGGGAAAGTCTTGATTCTCTAATAAAAATATAAAGAGACAAGTAATTATTTGTTCACTAACAAGCTTGATTAAAAACTAATCTATAACTTATTTAAATAACCAGTTAATTGATAGGGTACATAGAATATTATAAGGTATATTCAGGAATCTTCGTAACATAGAGACATTTTTTTAATAGGACTACATGAAAAAACACGGTTATGTTACACAGTTATTATCTGCACTTAAGAAATATTTTAATTATAACAATTAAAAAGGCAATTTTATTAAAAATTTACATGTCTACTATAGGCAACTCTATATATACGTAGGTGTATTTTTAGTTGCCTATAGCAATGTAAATTAGCGGCGCTATAATATTTCATTTGAAATTAATCCTTTATATCTGCATAATTTTCAATTTACATAAAATTATTTAGTTTCTTCTTCAATGATGAATTTCATTATCAATCCACTGCCGAATGTTGAATTTAATGGCATCTTGAAGTGGTGGTAGAATTGAAGTGAAGCTGTTCTTGTCCAAAAATCCTTGTTCCGAAGCAGTACAATATCACAATCAAAAATTCAATTAAAAAAAAAATAGAAACGGAATGAAAAAAAAATCAACTAGAAAATGAATCCAAAACTATACAATTCTATGTAGGGGTCAATAGAAATGAAATTTAGCAGTAAAATAAACAACAATACAATAACAGAGAAGATTTAGAAATACAATCAATATAGCAGAGATATAATAAATTACATTTAAAAAAAAATTAAATTAGGTTTTACTCTGTATGAAGTATGATAATTGAATAAGACATGAAAATTATTCCAAAATTACAACTCTATAGAGACAGAAATAAAATGCCTAAGTCGTCTTGGCATAGAATGATACAATACAAAAAAAAATAATACAAGTAAATGGTGACTGATAACCCAGAAATACATAAATTAATAGAAGATTTCAAAGACTGAAAAAAATATGAGAGATAAATGAAAGAATAGGAGTATGTAGAATTGAAAAAAAAAATGGATGAAAATTTGTGATGAACTTATAAAATTCTCAGAAAAACGACACAAAATATTATACAATTATATACATGTAAGATGATTTAGAGATACAACCAATGGAAGAGTTTATATAGAATTGATCAACGATGACATTTCCATAAGGAAGAAAATATGGGAGACAAATGATGAAATATAGACATGATGAATTGAAAAAAATGGCATAAAAATGGGGTATGAATTGGGAAAAATGCACGAAAATGAATAAAATGCTATAATTCTATATATAGAAATGATAAAATATATCATAGAAAAGTATCAGAGGAGTGACAAAAAATATACAAATATATAAGACAATCATTGAAAAAGTTTATAGAATTGATCGAATCATAGAACAAAACAGGGAAGTAGAGGAAGACCAAAAGCGGAGAAAAAGATACCTAAGAAGTATGTAGTCAATAAGAAACGGAAAATTGACCACAGATTATGCTTAACCTCTTCTAACGAATATCTAGTCAAACTTTGACATCAACATAAAGAAAAATCCTCCAAAGCATATAAGTTCGCCTCCCTTCATCGGATACCCTTGGGCGACGATTAAGCCTCACCAGTCAGTTCCCATCCCAGCTAAGCAGCCTCGTCTCGGGTCGCCCTCGTCACCCATCGAGCGGACATCCACCGGGACCCCCTACAGGCGGACCCCCTTATCATCTTCAATGTGTCCGATATCCCGCCCCTCTACTGTTGAGACGTCACGGGATACGTGCACGAAGAAGTCTCGTAGCTTGGGTGCCAGGTCGTATCCGGCCGAAGCCTCTAGCGTTAGAACACCTAGCTCGTAAACCAGAGGGTGGTGACTCCCTTGGGTACCTATGCATGCTACATTGGTCATCGATGGCCGAACATCAAGGCTAGGGGGTGACCCGGGTCTCCTCCTCTTAGGGGAGGCTATTTATGATGCTCTGGAGTCGATGTTACTCAGGAAAATTCATTGGAAATGGGCTAGAAAAGCCAGAAGTCACATCCTGGGGACCAGCCAGGTTTTTTAAATAAATGGCGAATGCGCTAGGAATTAATAAAATTAAAAAAGAATTTAGTGCTTAAATGGGATTTTTAAGAGTATTTAAACACAAGCAAACTGATCCAACAGAATTCGCAAAATTATAGCAATTCGTGGCATATGTTCTGAAAAAAAAATGAAAATAAATTCATATAGTATTGGAAAAGACACCACAAGAAAAATAATACAAATAGAAGAAGACTTATAGAAATACAGTCAATGGCCAACAAATAAAGCCTATCACATAGAATGATTGATGTTATTATTTCCACAATGGAGAATATATGGGAGTCAAGCTATTATAGAAAAATGAAAGTTATAACCATAAACAAAATGAAGTAAGGTTCTAAATAGAAGGCATATTTTACCAAACAAATAAGGCCTATAGAAATACAGCCACTGAAATATTTTATAGAACTAATGAATGATAATATTATGCCTACAATGGAGAAAATATGGGAGTCGGGCCATTATAAAGAAATAAAAGTAAACCAAAAACCACATGAAGTGAAGGTTTAACTAGATGGTATATTTCCCCAAACAAATATTACCTATAGAAATATAGTCTATGTAATATTTTATAGAATTGATAAATGTTGATATTATTCCCACAATCAAAAATAAAAATATATGGGGGCCAAGCTATTATAAAGAAATGAAAGTAAATTAAAACAACATGAAGTAAATTCTAATTAGATGGTATTCTACCAAAAAGAAAAAGAAGTGACCAAAAGCCAGAAATGGGCCAAAATGAAAAATAGATGGTCTAAATTTGTCTATATAATAACCAGGAACCATAGAAATGTAACTCAGAGACTCACTGGAATTTTTTTTCTACTTAATTAAATTTAGAAATCATGAAATCTACTGATGAACATTAAAAACCAGTATAAATATATTTACCGAAAAGAAATAAAATTTTAGATATACTTATAAGTCCTGATGCATTGTTGGTAACATTCGTAAAAAGGATAAATGTACTGCCTTGGAACTGTATGCACCCATAAATTTGTTGTACAAAATCTGTAAAAAAGACAAATAATATTAGGTACATTTTTTTAAATAATGCTATAAATAGTTCTATTTTTTTTTTTTGTTTCATTAGTATTAAATATATCTTTAAAATCTGGTTAGTCTGTTAATAAACATTTAATAAATTTATTGAAATTGTTTTTCGATAATAAAATAAACTGATGAAACAATGATGGCCAAACATCTGAATCCCAGAGGGCTCTATCTACTGTGTATGTATTATTAGAAACACTCCTAAAAAAGAAAATTATAATTAAAGCATTATATTAAAACAATGCAAATTTGTGAACTAAAATATCAGGACCATCGTATATTAATAATGTGAAACTGCAGTGGGATTCTGTAAGCTCCGTAGCAAGAAATTTCTTGCCTAGCCTATGTTATTTGTATACGATTGATGAGTCACTAGACAGGAAATTTCTTTACAGAATCGCACGTCTGTTTCTTTTTTTAATCTGAAATGATTATATAATTCTTGAGAATTATATGCCTCTCTACACTGATTTATTTTAAAGACGTAGAAAATACTTGTTTGCCGGTACGAATAAACACCTAAAAAATTACCTTTTAGGGACAAAAACCATCTCTAAACTCTACCAACAAAATGGTTCAAAAAAATACGTAATATCACTAAATGTGGAGCATTATTTTAAGTCACTATATTTTTAATGTACAATAGGGACATCAAGGAAAGTATCTATATTACCATGCACTCGATTTTGAAAAAGAAAATTGTTAAAAATAGGAAAAATATATCAGCTTTTTAAATGATGATGTAATGGAAATATTTAAAAGTGAGAATAATTATAGAAAGCATGCAAAATAATGAGTACTTACATTTTCACGAGATTAAACAAGCCATAAGAAACAGAATACACTCAAACAGTGTACAGAAAAATTACTTTTTCTATCAAAAAATCAGAAAAATTCTAAGAGCCACATAACGACTTGCAGTAAACAACGGAAAATGTCGCACCTGTCAGCAACGTTGTCAGATTGAACACGTCAACACGTGTAAAACAGAATAGTCATTTTTTACCGCATAAATAATGGTGTGTCTAAAAGAAAATGTATTATTTATTGTACTGAAACAAAGTTTGTATTTAATGTTTATTAGATTTGTCATGATTTTGTAACAGTTTAATTCATTTTAGACTTACAAAAATATTGATTTAGATTCAAGATTTCGCTAATATCTTGGCAACCTTGGAAACATTTTAGTTCAAAATTTTCTCACTTTTTCCACAATAGCGCCACCTGCACTCTTCTTCTTTTTTCATATTTCAGGTCTTAAAAGACCACAACCACAGAATAAAAGTAATACTCTTCTTCTTTTATATATTTTGTGTTCCAAACGTGGACAACCACAGATTTGACATATATTTTCTCTTCTTTTTCTTTTAAATGGCGTAAACTTATAGGTCATTTGGCCAGTGTCTAAAAAAAATAATTTAAAGTACGGAATAAAAAGGAGTGCAGTTTGAATTTCGCGGGCAGACGCCTGTATCGACCTCACGCGCGCCCTCTGGTTTCACCTGCCTTGCAGTTGAGGGAGAGAGAGGAAATAGTCTGTCTCTCTCGCGGACAAATTATTTACGTTTACTTTCACGTCTCGAAGTTGTCTCTGGCTCAAATATACAGTTCAATACATGTTCAATACAGTTTAAAGAAATATAAAAATATATTAAGTACATATACTTAATCTACACATATTGTTATCACAAAAGATCAATTTTTTTAAGTATCTCTGGCCCAGGAAAACTCATTTGTGTCCCCAATTTAGTCACAGAATCTGCAGCTACAAAACAAGCTGCCCGGATAGCTTTTTCCATAGATACCTTTTTGGCGCCTATAAAATAGGCCAGTGCTCCGATGAAAGCATCACCAGCACCTGTTGTATCCAGGCTCTTCACTTTTGGGGACTCTATTTTCAAAACTTTACATCCGCAATCTCCGGAGTGATAAACAGCCCCTTGTTCACCCAACGTTATCAATACACTTTTGCATCCCTTTGTAACTAAGTCTATTGCCGCTTTTTCGGCATCCCTGTAAAGAAAATTATGCATGTAGCGTTATTTGTGCAAGTTTTGAAAGATATTACCCAGTATTGTTAACAGGTAACCCTGTAAAGATTGATGCTTCTGTTTCGTTAATACAAAATATTGTTGGTAAAGTTAGTAATTTTGGGTCATAGGTACTTAATGCAGGTGCTCCATTTAGTATAGATATCTATAATATAAAGTTGCATAAAGGAAATTAAGAAATAAAAAATTTGAGGTATTTACCCCCGTACATAGCTCCATAGCTCTAATAGCGGTTTCTGGCGGAGTTTCTAATTGCATTATCAATACTTCTGCAGAAGAAATAGACTTTTTTGCATCTTCTATATCAGAAACGCTCAATTGCTTATTAGCTCCAGCTACAATAACAATTTGATTCTCTCCAGACTCTGCAACATTTATTTGTGCTATTCCGCTACTAGAATTTGGTGTAATCAATACAAACTCAGTATTTACACCTGCAGAGTCAAGGTTGTCTATATATTTTTCACCCCATATATCGTTACCTACCTAAAATTGAGATATTCTTTATTAGTTTTAATTATTGTCTAATAAACTTACTCGAGCAACCAAAGTTGTGTCTGCCCCTAATTTTGCTGCAGCAACACACTGATTGGCACCCTTTCCCCCAAAATTTGTTACAAACTTATCTCCGTGTATGGTTTCTCCTGCTGTGGGTAATCTTGAGGCATAGCTATAAAATTGTTTCATTGATACACAATGTTTAACTAAATTATGTAGTTACCTGACAAAATCTATCATACAAGAGCCCACAACTACAATTTTAGACGACATAATAATAGAATATCGAAAATAATTCCTGTAGTGTGTAGTATTTCACTTATCAGTGATCATTATTATCTACAATAGATCTTGCAAAGGTTAAAAATATCATTTTTATTTTATATTTTTTATAGTCATGTTTGTTTACAAATAAATATTTGATAAAAATATGAAAATATTCACGACCTACGACTCGGCGTTTTTTCTTTTTTCTCTACATGTGATAAAAAAAGAGGATAAAAAAACAGATGAGAGATTCCTACAATTGTCAAAAAAATGACAAACAAAGCGCAATATAACCTTATTTGTTGAAATTTGAAATGTTATTAATATCATGGCTAAATTTTTGATGAACGTCGTAGTTATTTCTTTCACAATTTTAATTCCAACATTTTCAAAGGCGAATCTTTGTCAAAACGTATCGCCATGCGTATGTATCTTCAACCAAACTGCACAAATCAACATAGATTCTTTAATAGCAAAAAATGGATTCATTGACGATAGTACAGAACTGCAACAGAACACAACTACCTACTATTTTCACGGTTGTACTGATGGAGACTTCAAGAATCCTTACAATAGTCAGTCTAATTTTACAGCATCAGTAAGTACCTATATCAAATTGTTAAAATAATATATGTGCTCATTATTTACCTTTGAAGCTTATCCGATGTGATACTTTTGTAACTCCCATAAATAAAGCGAAGGATAGTCTTTTTAACGGTACCTGCGAGGCAATTGGTAAGGCAAATGAGATTAGGTATGCTCTTGTCGAAGGCCAATCCAACCACTATAAAATTGTATACGATAACCAAAAAATAAAGTAAGTAGACTAAAAAAAATAGAACTAAGTACTTTCAATTCTAAATTACAATGATTTTTAGTAGTTCCTTGCCTAGTATACAGCTGGTTTGTGTTGATTCCCAAGATACAAGTTTAAAGATATCCAATCACGGAGCAAACGTTTGTACAAAGTAATTATTTATAGTTTTTTAACAAACAATTTGTTCTTCTAGGAATTATTGTTGTATTCGCCTGCGGTTTGTGTTAAGTACAGTACACTTCCAGAAGGACTGAGTTTTGGAACAATTTTTTGTCTGATTTTTTTCATAAGTTCGATTATTTATTTTGTGGGGGGTGGTTTAATATTGTACTTTGCCCGAGGAGCTAGGGGAATCGAAGTTATTCCAAATTACGATTTTTGGACATCGTTGCCAGGTTTAATAAAGGTAGGTCAGGGTTATTGTTGCAATATGATTGAGAATTTATTTTTGGAGTATGTTCTCTGAGATGAAATGAATGAATTTATGTTGAATTTTCTCGTTTTTCCTTGATATTTTTGAGAAAAATGTGAGTTGGGTGCTGAAATTTATATCAACATTTTGTTTTCCCTCGTATAATTAACAGATGGGGAGTTTCATTTTTAATTTAGAAAGAGATACTAAAAAGTGACATAATTTGGCTACCTACTGCTTAAAAAATCGTCAAAATCGGCCCACTAAAACAAAATATATTAAACTCTAAAATACATCAAAGTTTTAAGGTGCCCATTTTTCGTGCCGGTGAGTGTATTTCAAAAACTATACATTTTAAAAGTATATTACACTTTTCTAATGAAACTCGCCTTCATTTTTTTTTACTAAAATCCGAAAATCAACTAATATATAGAGTGTTCTATTACAAAAAACACAACTTTGATGTGTATCTTTTTTTGGGGACACCCTGTAGGTCTATATAATTTTAGAAAATACTTAACTTTAGCTCACAAAATTTCACTTCAATACAAACTTTTGTTCTTTCAAAAACCGCGTCGTGACAAGAGATAACGCGCCACCCTGTATAATTGGATTTCAATCAAAATGTCAATGATTAGAATATAAGCAGAATAGGTATAGCTTATGCATTAGATTCATTTATTTCAATAAATTTACTCAGAAAAAAAAATTAAAAAATCAAAAAATTAAAAAGGAAATAACTAAGAACTTGCTAAAATTACTAAAATAAAAAATTAAAAGCAACGAAAAAAAATTGGTAAACATTCTAGTATTTTATCTATAAAACACAATACAAAAGGTTTCACATTTTCACCTACCTTTTTTTCATTTAAAACATTTTTAAATAAATACTTTTAATGTTTCAGGATGGAACAATATATATTCTAGGAGGCTGTAGACCTTTCACAGTCAGCACTGCAGAAACTTACGATAGAATATGATTTTGATGTGAGGGAATATGTAATTAAAAAACAACTTATGTATTAACTCTTAGTCTATTTTTGGTTTTATTTGTTAAATTAATAAAAAAATAAAACAAATCTGTCTAGTTAATTAAATGAAAACTCATTTGATTCTAACAAATTAATCCTAAAATTACAAGTATTATAATATTATCACAAAAAACAGGAACGTAACTTAAAATTTGAGATCGAATAGGTACTACATGTATACAGGCCGGATATGTTTCTTTATAATCAGTTTCCTGCATATCGGGCACTTAGATCTAGGAGTACCAGTTAGCAGATCCGTACAATTTTTGCAAAATAAATGTCCACAATGCAGCACTCTAATCGGTTTGTATCGCAAATTTTCCAAACAAACTGCACACTCCAGAAAGTACTCCGAGCTTTCTGGAGCTTTCTCTTTCTAAATGCAATAATAATTACTAAAGTGCCAAAAAATTAGTATAAAAATGACTTACGTTTTCATCGGAATGTTTTTCAGGCTGATTTTGTAAAGAGTCACGACTGAGATCTACATAAGCTATTGGTTTTTGATTCGAGCTTATTGCTGTGTTTTTAGTTTCGTTTGGGCATTGTACAGGAGGCCCAAGTATAAGGACGTCATCGTCACCTTCTCTTATCCTAAAATATCAATAAAAACAGTTTATACAGCCTTAGAACAGAATCACCCAACTCAAGTGAGATAGGACAGTATTTTTTATTAAATAATAAACACTCCACTTACTGGTCGACAAACACTACAGATTCATCCATATTCTAGTAATAACTGACAATAATTTCAAGTTTTATTTTGTTCTATGTTTAAAAATCACTTAAAATTCAGAAAGAAAGCAAAATTGCCTTACAAATGTTGAGATTGAGAAAACTTTTTCTCTAGTGTCAAAAACGTCAAAACAAAACACCCTAGCAGAAGGGTACAAACTTATAATGTTTAATTTTTTGTAGTAATTTTTAGTAAAAACACTAATTTTTAAATTCAAATTTACTAATTAGCAGTTATTATTTTTGAAAAAATTGCTTGCAATCTAGCGTAGATATTTTTAAGTAACATTTTAGGCGCCATCTGTTTGATAGTAGTAGTAGCTTTACGCTAAATAAAATCCAGGTTTCTATTTATGTTACAGTGACAGTAGAGTTTATGTATTTTAACCTCAAATTTACTCAAATTAAATGCAAAATTTTTATTTGTTTTTTTTTGCAAATAATTTACTAGTAACGCATGTTATTTTACATATATTTAATTAGAATTGTTGATTAGTGTCAATGAATTCAACTACAACGAAGAAAACAACATCGGGAACGAAGGAAGGACCAATCCGTTGTATATTTTTTTGTGAATTTCATCACACAGCAGGACCGATTATTTCATGCCAGGTTGTATAAGTATAAATCCACCTTTATAATATTCTGTACTAATTTATACACTCCCCAGATCCCGGAGAATTATATATCTAAAGAACTCTTCGATAGTATAAGTGTGTATATTATTACAAAAGCTGAACTACAGAAGAGTACAATAACAATGTATGTTGGTTGTTTTTTTCAGTTTTATGCTTAATAATTCCGGTTATTTTGTAGAACTTTAGAGGATTACAAAGTTCTGGGATTCCCAGTGAAAATAGATAACAAAAATTATGCCAGGAACGCGTTTTATTTCAATTTATGTTTTGTCTGTGATAGTGACGCCCGAACTGTGCAATACGAGTCAGTCGTAATGAAATTCTCCGAATATTTAACGTCTATGGAGGTGGAAAGCTCGTTTTTATCTAGCGGGAAATCTAACGCCAAGCTGTCACCAATTTTGAGAAAAGTTTTGGAAGATTTAAACACTAGAGGTACGTGATAATCAGTTTTTACTTTGCATAGGTGTATAATATATATTATAGGGGAATGTGCCCTTACTGAAGGTCCAATAGCGACGCATTTAAAAGTGTGCCAGATAAGAAGCGATCCAGATGCGGTTTTAGACCACCAAGTACCAGTTTTTGTCAAAGAATTGCCTCCGCATCAGTGGGATTTAACCACACAACAAGTCACACCATACATTGATGGATTTAATCATATTGCCAGGATAGCAGCGTTGTCAGATGTGGATAATAATCTGGTGAAGGCTTGTGTACAGAATTTGGTTTATTATGGAGTAGTGTCTCTGGTTCCCTTGTTTCAGTATGGCAATATTTACTCTACCACTCCTAAATTGAGATCTTTGGCGCACGACACTGACTTACAGGTAAGTAATCAAGGTAGCCAGATAAATTTTTTCAAATTCCTTACATTACTGCTTGAAAATGTCTTAGAATTTTCAAACTTATAACAACAGTGCATAGTTGTTAGTTACAACTTTTGTTTATATTTCTAATAATATTAGATTACCGTTCTTTTAATTACATATTATGTAGCAAAATAAAACACTAAAACACCACAATACACCAAAACACTTTTACTTTTACACTGGACGCGCGTTTCGCTAACCATGTTAGCATCATCAGCAGATGACGCTAACATGGCTTATTTAGCTTCACTAAAATACAATCTACAATTGGAGCGTTTATATACTCTCGCTCAGTGGGTACAGAGTGGGCATGGCAAGATCTAGCCAACCGTGTAAGAACCCACCGAGCGTAACAGTTAGATTTCCGCCACTAGAGTAGTAGGAACAAAGAACTTGAAGGAATTGGACCGTTGTCTCTGTTCATACTATCTTTACATTTATTAATTCTGATGCTTTCATATGCATCTAATTGCCTGTATTATATCTATGCAGCCAAGCAGCAGAATAAAAAAACAATGCTCACTACCACTAGCAAATAAAACCATATAAATTATATATCAACCTCAATGTTACAAAACCATATAAATTATATATCACTGTAATCACAAAACGTCAATCTATTTCCGTATTGTAACGGAATTTTAAATTGTCTTTATTTTCGAGAAAATTTAGTCCAAATATAAGGAATATTTTGTTAATGTTTGACCATCAAAATTTTAAAAACAAAGATATTGTTTAAAAATGTGCTACAATACGGATTAAGTATAATCCTTTATCTTTAATTTCCTTCTTCATTTGAGTAAAAATACCTAGCAGTTTTACATAAAACGTTAAATACCGAACGCTTATTTTGCTGCTTTTTCGGACTAGTGCAATGGACTATTCAGCTGTTCCAGTGGACCAGTTATGACTGGCAAAGTAGGGAACTAGGAAACCGTAAGAAATATTCAAATTTTGATACTGCAGTCTCGGGTTCATTTTTTGAAAAAAATACAATGGCGCAAACGGATCGTGGCTATCTTGATCGGTTTCGAAGCTTCAGTGGGATTCTCTAATTTTGTACTTTATCAAGATGTTCGATAGTTTGTTTATTTCACCAACCACGAAAAAATGAATTATACATTCTAAAGGCACTTTTCTGTGTAGAATGCAGTAGCGTAGTCAGACTTTTTTCGAAAAAATTATTTATTTTTTGAGATATTAACTATATTTATGTTTTTTTTTAAATAGAACCCACTGTATATTTTTAAATTTTCTTATTCAGCTTAGCATGAGCTTCTCGAAAATATATAATACTCTATATTTATTTTCACTATTAACCTCAACATTTGAAATTTTTCTTAAAATATCCACTTAGTAGATAGTAGGCCGCGCCGAGGAACAAAGTAAACGGTTGTCATGGTGATCGGAACATACCTTTGATGGATGCGGGACATTTCATTTCAACAGATTGAAGTGTGTGTATTTTAAATAATACAAATTAGTAAATTTGAAAATTTTGAGGAATATAATATGTTAGAATGTTATATTGAGTCTAATAGACATAAGCAAATGGCAGCTGATTTATATTTTGAGCGGTATCCAGAGCGCGAGCAACCAAACCCAGCCATTTTTAAAAGGTTAGAAGATAGTTTAATCAATTTTGAATCTTTTCAAAAATCGCGTCCAAAAAAATTATATATAATATAATAATATATTGATTGTATTCATCTTCTTTCTGATAATTTTTCGGACGCGGTTTTTGAAAAGATCCAAAATTGATTAAACTATCTTCTAACCTTTTAAAAATGGCTGGGTTTGGTTGCTCGCGCTCTGTTTTTATCAAATTAAAAAAATATATATTCTTTTTATCAGTGGGCAGTTTTATTTTTGTTAATGAAGATCAATCTAAATTAAAAAAACTTGGGAATTTTGTTTAAGTACAAATCTAAAACATGTACTAGGATGTATTTCAGGAAAATATTTTAACTTCTATAGGATGACTCAAAAAAGTGTGAGTGCACCGGAATGACCCTGTATATTATTGCATTTTTTCTTTCTTATCACTTTACATAATTCTAAAACAAAAAATGTTCATTTTTTAATTCTCCATTTATTAAATAAATAACATACAGGCTGTTCCATTTAAAACTTGTTGAAAGTTAAAATTATATATAATATAATAATATATTGATTGTATTCATCTTCTTTCTGATAATTTTTCGGACGCGGTTTTTGAAAAGATCCAAAATTGATTAAACTATCTTCTAACCTTTTAAAAATGGCTGGGTTTGGTTGCTCGCGCTCTGGATACCGCTCAAAATATAAATCAGCTGCCATTTGCTTATGTTTGTTAGATTCAATATAACATTCTAACATATTATATTTCTCAAAATTTTCAAATTTACTAATTTGTATTATTTAAAATACATACACTTCAATCTGTTAAAATGAAATGTCCCGCATCCATCAAAGGCATGTTCCGATCACCATGATAACCGTTTACTTTGTTACTCGGCGTGGCCTACTATCTGCTAAGTGGATATTTAAGAAAAAATTGAAATGTTGAGGTTAATAGTGAAAATAAATATAGAGTGTTATATATTTTCGAGAAGCCCATGCCAAGCTGAATAAGAAAATTTAAAAATATACAGGGGCTTCTATTTAAAATAAAACATAAGTATAGTTAATATCTCAAAAAATATTTTTTTCGAAAAAAGTCTGACTACGCCACTGCATTATACACAGAAAAGTGCCTTTAGAATGTATAATTCATTTTTCCGTGGTTGCTGAAATAAACAAACTATCGAACATCTTCAAAAAGTACTAAATTTGAGAATCCCCCTGTAGCTTCGAAACTGATCAAGATAGCCACGATCCGTTTGCGCCATTGTAATTTTTTCAAAAAAAGAACCCGAGACTGCTGTATCAAAATTTGAATATTTCTCACGGTTTCCTAGATACCCTATAGAAACAACCAAAATGGTCCACCCTGTACTACTGTATAATTCTTGGTTTCTGAATTACAGAAACGATGCCTTCAAGAGGTGGCGCGCTCTCATAGACAAAATCCGAACTTGAGAGACGTATTTCGCACATATTCTGCCATGACCCGAGGTACAACCATCAAAGACCTCTGTACCCGTTTCAACATGACCAATCTAAAGATCAACGAGCGAAAACTGGTTCAATTCGGTATGCTGGAAGGTCTGATCAGGCGGGTACACAAATATCCCATTGTATTAGGGGAATCGGCAGGATTGCAAAAAGTCTTTACAGGCAATTTCAACGTTGACGAAATATGCTGCGCTACGGGGGTGACGTCACAACAGTTGGAGGAAAAATTGGAGAGAGATCAAAATGTAATTCTACTGTGGAAATAAAATACCATAAGACTGAAAAAAAGGCGTCAAGGACGGCTGGGGAATGACAATCGATGTTAATTTTGGCGAGGTCAATCTATAGACATCTAAATTTAGACAATTCAAACTTGTAAAAATTAAAAGTAATTATAGAGAGCTTAAAGCTTGATTTTCATGCGTTCGTTATCCGTTGATACGATGGTCCGACGGCGCTCTGATTGGTCATAGCGTTTTCCCAGCCGACTTTGACGCCGGTTTTTTTTCGATTATACGGTATTTTAGCATTTTGTTATTGTTAAAATTAATTCAATTGTACATCAGTTGCACTTTTTATTATTAATTCTATTTATTTGAATTATATAGGTACTTTTTATTACCTAATTTTATTGAATATCAAATATATTTATTTATACTATTTTTTATCAAATTAAAAAAATATATATTCTTTTTATCAGTGGGTAGTTTTATTTTTGTTAATGAAGATCAATCTATGAATAAAAAGATAAGGCTTAATATGGCCGACCTAAATTAAAAAAACTTGGGAATTTTGTTTAAGTACAAACCTAAAACATGTACTAGGATGTATTTCAGGAAAATATTTTAACTTCTGTAGGATGACTCAAAAAAGTGTGAGTGCATCGGAATGACCCTGTATATTATTGCATTTTTTCTTTCTCATCACTTTACATAATCCTAAGACAAAAAATGTTCATTTTTTAATTCTCCATCTATTAAATAAATAACATACAGGCTAAAACATCGAAGAAAAATTATTTTATATTTTTTAGAAAGTTTGCCGTAGAATTTTGAACATCCTGTGTGATTTACGATTACCATATTTATATAAAAGTAAGTACAGACTGTCTAAAATAAATACCTGATATAGTTCTTGTATTTTTAATATTTTTTTAAGAAACGTTGAAAAATATATATTTTTTATTTATTTATTAATATCTCTGAAACCATCGAAATATATTTACTCATATTTTAGGATTATATAAAGTGATCTGAAAGAAAGCCAAAAATGCAATAATATACAGGGTGTTCCATTTAAAAAATATCATCTCGATCCACTCACACTTTTTTGAGCCACCTTATAGAAGTCATTTTCCTGAAATACATCCTAATTCCTATTCCCAAATTTTTTATTCTAGAAGCTACAGATGCCCGACGCACTATTTCTGGACCCTGTATAATGTACAGGGGGACTCAATAATTTGCTGTTTTTTTACGTGAAGGCAATTAATGTTGTTACAAAAAATATATTTTTAGTAAAAATAGATAAGATATAATAAGAAGTATCTAGTAACAAAAATACCAGGTAAGGTACTAAAACACCCAAGTCAAATTCAAAACGCAAATGCAAAAGAAAATTTATAATAGGTTAAATAAATAAATAAATGCCTTTATTGTCAAAAAAATTTTCAATTTGTAGACAAAGGTGAACTAACAAACAAAGTAAAAAAACAAGGTTTGACACAAAACACAAACACAAGGTTTGACACAAACAAACAAACAAAACATTATACAAATAATATTGTCAGTCTTATTGTTTAAAATAAACATTTATAAATGTTTATAATGTCAAAGAACAAAAAAATAAAAATAATATTCAAAAATATTTAGTTAGTTTATAGTAAAATATCAATGACCTCTAAATAAATTTATTTCGATGTCATTAGTAAATATAGCAATAGCAAACATTAGACCAGTGTTTACAAGATCAATTTCGATTTTCAAAATATAATTCATTTACGGCGTAGAAAGCCTTGCCTAGTAAATAAGAGTTCAATGCTTTGCGAAATGAAAAAAATGATGTTATGGATTTGATTCCAAATGGCAGGCGATTGTGCATTTTTTCCGAGTTGTATAATATTGAACTTTTAACTAACTCTGAGCGTGGGGTAGGTAGATAAAGATCTTGCTCCGCGTTCCTGAGTGGATAAGTGCGAGATGGCCTTTCTTGAGAAGCTGATACATGTTTACGTATTAGGCAAACGGATTCAAATATAAATAAGGAAGGAAGAGTCAATATTTTTAATTCTTTAAAAAAGTCCCGGCAATGAGTTCTGCTGTTCAGTCCCAGTCAATATCGAACAGTTCTCTTCTGGAACTTGAAAATGCGGTCAAATTGAGTCGCACAACACGTACCCCAGAATGGAAGGGCATACCTGAGGTGCGACTCAAAAAGTGCATAATAAACAGTTCTAGCCACTGACAAGTTAAGCTCCTTAGAAACAGACCTTAATGCAAAACAGACAGAGCTCAATTTTTTCGACAAAGCTTCGATATGTATGTCCCATTTCAGAGAATTGTCCATAACAAGCCCTAAGAATTTTACAGATTTTACGACGTCAATGGTGGTGTTGTTAAGTACAAAAGGCTGCAACGAGTTTTTATACGACAAAGCTTTAGTTTTAGAAATGTTGAGAATCAGGAGGTTCGAATCGCACCAAGATTTGATGGTGATTAAGTCATTTGATATAATCCTATGTGCCGTGATGTCCTTGTTGCTCCAAGTGAAGCTAGTGTCGTCCGCAAAAAGACATATTTTGCCACTGATGTTTATGTTAGCAATGTCGTTAATAAAAAGAAGAAACAAAATAGGGCCTAGTACTGAACCTTGTGGTACTCCACATTCTATTGGCTTGCTAGAAGACAACGTGGTATTATTATTTCTAAGTGAAATTCATAAATTATTGTTTATTCTCTTGATTGACTTATTCTTTTATCTGTCTATTTTTGTTTTTTGTGTTGAGTAATTTATATTTAGATATCCGGAAAAGGTCCAATCAAATATACTCTTATTTTAGCAAAATAAAACACTATAACCATGAAACGTCAAACAGAACTCAAATGGAGATCCTATTATATTCCTTCCTTAATCATTTGATTCAAAGTTCCTGTCTAATATGTGAGTAATTAAAAAAACTGCAGTTCATTTTCTTAGTTTCGCCTTATATTGGTCAAAAGTTCTACAGATCTAATCTCTATCCTAAATGTCTAATAACTTTTTAGTGTCCGCTAGGCGGCGTTTCCTCTTCCTCGTCATAATCGAAGGCTTGTCTCTCTGACGACGATAATATAAAAAAAATGATCGAAGTGCCAACGGCGACGCCTAGGTTCACCCAAAACACTAGCTGCCATTCGCTTATTTTTCTCTAAAAAATATTGGATGAATCATTAAAAAAATAGTTAATAGTTAAATCACAGATTAGGAATCCTATAATTATACAGATATCCTATCCTATAAGTATACAGATAAAAATCTTGTCCCTAATTCGTGGTACGAAAATTGTTTTTTATGACGATGTGCAAACGAGTAGAATTTCCTGTGCGCAAAAATAAACTGGTGTAAAATAACAATAAACATCGTAATAGAGAGATATCGCTAAACCGATTAGCGTGCATGGACGTTAATAAGGCCAGGTGTTATTTCCTTTACGTGAGGTGGTGTTAACCAAAGATATTACAACCAAACCAAACCGCGTAATATCTTTGGTATTAACTCTCTTCATTTATAGTTATCGGATTGGAAAGAATTCTGTTCGCGTCGCGTCCGCTATTTAAACTTAACCTAACTTTGAATTTAAAACTTTGAAATTGTTTTGTTTACTAGGTATTTTAAAACTAAAGGGCTAAAGTGCTTATTTCCAGTGCTTTATTGTTCAACGTCTGCTAGTGGGTTTAGGGCAACAAGCAATAAATTCTCTTAGAAGGAGGAAGTCGTCATCTGCTGTAAACCTAAGCCTCTTTATAGCTTCTTTAACATTGGAAGAGGTGGAATCCATATTTTGGGCCATATTTATTTAATTAAAACTAATCCCAGCTACTTAAATATCAAATTACCTAATAAAACTAAAGTAATAATTCAAAACAATTCAAACATAACCTAAAATAAAAGATCTCACCGGCCGGCCCCGGTTGTCAAATACCCGCACATGCCCATTTAAGCAATTTTTAAACGTTATTTAGAAATAGCGCTTGGTGTAATTGATCCGCAAATTACGTCAGGCGGTAACGTTATTAGCAGGTGTTACGTGAAAAATTGAATAAAATTGTAACCATGATAAGGTACGCGTAAATACTGCATGACGCTATTCGGTTTTCCGATATCTCTCTAATAACTGTGCCGGTCAGGCGCTGTGCACAATTTTAGAGGCCATAAGTGGGCGTGCTATGTGCGCAAACTAGTAACTTAACTAGTGCCCGATTCCGAAAATTGGAACCTTGAAAAACAACAAAGAAAAAAACAAAGTTTATAATCTGTATAATCTGTGGTTAAATAGTCGAAACTCATAAATTTATCTGTGAACACCTTGTAGAACCTATGGTAGAATGTAGAATGAGTGGGAGGGGGCTACTTACGTTTTTGGTTACGGCTCCTATGAAGGCGTTGCCACCAATGGCGCACAAACATCCGACAAAGTTGCAAACGCCGAACAAGATGCCTCCGTAGTTTCTCGACAGCTCGTTGGTGTTGATGTTGATCGTCATGTAGTAGAAGGACTTTATCGCCATGGCCATGATGTAGAAGGCGATGGTCCATGCTCTGGAACAGCCCACGTGCACCGCGCTTGCCATCAGTAACGCCGATCCCACATTTGCTAAATATAGTCAAATGAATTAAATGAATTCAATTTTTGTATCTCTCCAAAATGATCAAAAGACGTATTAAGGTTGATTCACACTATACCTTCCGTATCAGCATACAGGGTGTCATTGAAATGGTGTAAAAAAAATTTCATGATTTTTAAAACATCTTATTGCTTTAAAAACGAAATAAACCAATTACCAAAATCCCTTATTAAAATAATGTCTTCCTTAATTCATTCATAGTAAATGTTTAAGGTGACCACCATTCATTTCAATGCAGACATCTGCTCCAAGATCTGCGTACCTTGTGGAATATCCTTGGTTTTGTCCAAATTTGATTGGAACAGTCAATAATGCTTTGCCGTAGTTGCTCTTCAGTATTAATCGGCACTGAGTAAACCAAAGCTTACAAGTGGCCCCAGAAGTAGAAATCTAGTGGATTATTTCGTTTTTTAAAGCAATAAGATGTTTTAAAAATCATGAAATTTTGATTTTTCAATTAATTATTTGATAACTACTTGGTTACTTTTGAACCGCCATAACTTTCATAAGTTTATGTTGATTAAACAGTTAGCAACCCATCAGAGCAAACTCTTTAACCTTCAATTTTCTCGAAAACCATCGCTCTGGGCGATGTACAACAAGAGTACCTTTTTTGTAGGAAAACGAATGTAGTTTTCAAAAAATGAACCCACGTTGCAAAAAAAATAACCTCAAAAAAGTTATTCACGAAAGAACCCCCTACCCTTGCAAAAACTACCCTTTCCGCTTTTTTAAATAGTTTTTCAGTATCACCATTTAATTTAGGGTCAAAATTTATGGCAGAGCATTTTTTTTCGAAAATTTATCTCGTTTTTTAAGCCTGCAATTTCAAAACAACCGTTTTTTAAATTCACCCTTTCTGTGCCCCTAACTCCCTTAATATGCATTTTCCGCCCTATACTTATAGGAACTTTTTTTACTATTTTTAGGAGTACTATCACCCCCTGATTTTACTTTTTTTTTACACCATTTCAATGACACCCTGTATATCTTTTGATATGATCTCCTGAACAGAGTGCGGACCGTCTGCCTGCCGGTTGATGTTGCGTTCATTACTGCGCATATCTATATTCAATATCTGTTTATTACTGCGCATCACAAATTTGCCCTGTATTTCAGGAACTAAGGAGGCTAGGACAAACCTATGTGTAGCATATTTAGTTTCATAAAACAGTAGCAAAGTAATGTGAAAATGGCATCATTGTATCTCTACTCATAAACGAGTCCCATAAAACACACGAAAATAGGTGCCTGTACAGATGTGATGCGCAGTAGTAGCGAACCGCAGTAGTCTACCGGCCAGACGGCCCGCACTTTGATCAGGAGAGCATAACAAAAGATATATTACAGAACCAGCTTTCTTAAAATTTTCGGTTTCCCCACGTGGCTAGCTGTTGTATTATATTTTTATTAAGGTTAGATTAAATTTGTCAAAAAAGTGTCAAGACGTCTGTTATCCTACGATCCAGAGAGAACACTAATAACTAAAGTGAGAGAGACCGATCAACGTTAATTTTTGAAGACTGTGTTAGGGTGCAGCCACACTATCCTAAAAACGGCGTATTGGCGTAACGGCGTAACGACCTTGAATCGATTTCCAGTAATTCTATTGGCTGAAATTTTTGACAGATGAATTTGACAGATAAAATTTCTGACAGATGAATGTTTCAGCCAATAGAATTACTGGAAATCCATTCAAGGTCAATACGCCGTTGAGCCGATACGCCGTTTTTAGGATAGTGTGGCTGCACCCTTAGTGGCGCGGCCTTTGGCGTCTAACCCGAACTATGAGCGCATTATCGATATAGTAGGTTGCATTCATACCTATATACAGGCGCCAAAAATTCAAAATTTGTATATTTGAACCGAATCTTAATCTTTCAAGTTTATAATAAGAAATCTTCGTAGTTTTTTTAGATTATTTTGTTGACAACGAAAATTTATTATTAGACTTTAAAGCATTTAAACCTATAAATAAAATACTGTGTAGGAACATAATAATTTATTTAACTCCATACTTCTTGCCATACTCGAACTCAAGGCTGCAATCTTGAGTATCTTTTTTATCTAACTTGGTTGGGAGTGAACAGGGAAGCACGGTTGGGAGCTTGCACAGAGTATCAGTGTACCTATCAGTATCAATCCCGTAGGCATTCAATGTTTTTGATAGTCTTTATTCTATCACAAGAACCTAGTAGTTGAACAAAATAATTTGTATTACTGGAAATAATGCCAGGTATAATACCTAGTCGTTCCATAGATATCAGAAAAGAATGTGATGTTTTAAATTAAAAAAATTAAATTAGCAATGTACGATTATGTGCACTCACTATTACTATTAGGTATGTTAAAATAATTACCGAGATAAAACTTACCTTTAAAGGAAACGTTTTGTCTGGGTCTCAACCACAAAACAAAAATTACAAAAATGCCGAATAATCCTGGAATCTGAAATAATCAATAATGACAATAATCTTCTCTTCTGACAAGCTAAAAGAACAGGCACATTCAGTCAAAAACACTTTATTACTCCAATTTGCTCCGATTATCAACAAATTTTAGTTATCTCCTTCTAGAACTAAGAAGTAGAAAAAGCTACTGACAATCTAATTAATCCTGTCAAATGTTTAACTTGCAAAGTTGAAAACTTTTTTTTGACCGCCTAAACGCTATGCGCGTCTGGTATGCGCGGTGACAAAATAAACTTGTCTAAGAAATGCCCTATTCCACAAGCCCTCTCACTTTAGTTATTAGTTTTTCTCTGGTCCAATCTACCGACATACCAAATTCCATTTAAATCGGACGCCCAAATTCCATTAAACGGTTTCGTAGAGCACGAAACGTCGTCAAAATAGCTACACAGCTCACATAGTGCCCGAAGTTCAGTCAACTTGCTTGCTTGCGAGCCGAAAGATCTTGAGAAACACGACAAACAGGAAGCGCAAGCGACGCAAGCACAATCAGAAGCAAGAGCGCGAGCGGGATCACGAGCAATGTGGATGCACCTTTATAGTTGCGGCTTTTACACTTGAAAGCTGATAAAGTTTGTACAAAGTTCACTACACACAACATACTATTAAAAAACGCTAAAATTGTTACGTGTCCTTGTATTCTTTAGTCATTTTTTCTACCACAATTTTCGGAGATAAGAAAAAAAAATTCTTACAAACCAATCCGAAGATTCTGGTGAACATCAGCGGATTCATACACCTCATAGAATGCACTATGTAGTTCCCCGTGATGCTCAGCGTGATGGCGCTGAGCCACAGGGCCATGAAGGGCGCCGAACTGTAGAGACCGTTCTGGGTGATGTCGAACTGGAGGATCTCCTTCATGTAGGTGGGTAAGTAGGTGAACAGCGTGTGGAAGATGTAGTTGTGACCCGTGTGGCCCGAAAGGTTGGCCCAAAACGGAATGTTGGTGAAGATCTTCCTCCATGGGGTCTTCAGTTTTCGCTTGGGCACTGAAAAACAAATAGAAGTACGATTTAAAGCAATAGTATTTTCTTAGTTTAATCACTTTCTTGAGTTATAACTCATCATACGGTCTCAGGACTTTGACGAACGTCAGTATTTGAGACGGGGTTACAACAGAACTAAAACTCTAGGAGCGCGACGGCTGGAGCGAACACGTCCCGATCGACATATCAGTTCCAGATACTACTGTTGGCGACCGACGAAATCGCGACGGCTGGAGCTAAACACATCGCTATGCGGTTACTACTGTTCGAGCTAACTTCAAGTGCGATTATGAATAATTTATTTGCAAATTATAAATAATTTATCATTTTGTCGTCATTATGATCGTTGTTCTTCAGTAACAGGTTCCTGATTCGTTGTGGAGCGCGACACGACGTTACAAAAAAATACCGCTCCAAAGTCGCGTTACTCAAATACCGACACATCACTGCTACTTACCTAGAAATTTATTGAGGTAGTCCAATTCCTCCGTTGACAAATTGGGATGATGGGCGGGAAACGAGTACACGTAGAGCAGGTGCAAAACGCAGTAGCCGGAGGCTATACCGCTCCAGATGTAGAAAGCCATGGGCCAGCTATCCGTAAGATCGATGATGAGGCCGGTGAAGACGTTGCTGGATATGATGCCCAGGTTCGTGCCGCAGTACACCATTCCGCCGAGCAGGATACGCTCGAACGGCGGTATCCAGGTGCTGACGAAGGAAGCCACTACCGGTAACATGGGTCCCTGTAATGTACTGGACAATTAATTATTTCGATGCTTTCAACCGTCGATTAAATAATTAATTAATATAATAATAGTTGCCTTATGCATTTATACATTCCGTACATGTATACGGCACCTAGCACAATCCCATTGGTCAGATTTGAATTTTAAACCAATTAAACTCCGAGTGCCATACGCGAGTATGGAATGTAAAGGTGCGTATACATATGGCGGGCACGACGCGAGCCGAGCGCGCCGTGTGGTGCTCCCCATACAGCACGTCCAAATGAAATTACGTTTCTACAAGGGAGACACATGAGGAACAAAATATGTTAAAGTGAACCTAAGTGTTCATCTAGTTCTAACATATACATATGAGATACACGCAGGTTTATATTGATAGAATTGTGTGATACAGTGTTTACTAGTTGTATACCGTATGTACTCAAGATTCTAAAGGGTTTTTTTGTAACGTAACAAATAATTATTAAAATGATGAAATCTGACGTCGGTATATGAGACATACAACGTATAAGTCATATGTATGTGTGATACTTCGTATCATAGTTGTGCCTATAGTACACACCTTGTAAAAATGTGACGTATACACATAATATAAATATCTATATAGACACTTTGTAACAGTGTACTGTTGTGTCTACATTCTAGCATGAAATGAAGGTGTGCGCACGCGCGGATAGCCTCAGCGTAGATACACCGACCAAGTGTATATTATGTGTCCTCTCTCCTTTCTCCTTTCTAGCAGTGGTATGTGTTAGCAGCTATTATTGTTTTATCATTCGGAAGCTCTATATAAATGTTCTGTTTGTGTATAGTTTAAAAGAGATGTAAAGGTAAGCACAAGTTTGTAATTTACCTTGTTACACCTTCCTAATTGTATTATTAATATTATAGCAGCGACTCTTCCCTTACTCGATACCCAATTTACCAAATTTTGACTCCAATGAATGAAAAAACTCCAAATATTCTCGTATAATGATAAAGACGTTAGCTCTGCAATATATTTTTTTTAAATTTGGAAATAATAAAAATCTAAATGGACTAGAGACTTCAAAGAACTTCTTACACAGATATTCGGTAAGTTATTGATGGATCAATATACAGATATGTTTAATATTCAATAATCAGTTTCATATAAAATTTAAGGGTGAGATTGTTAATCTGGAAATAAAATACAACAAAGTCCAGCATAGTGCTCGATGAATGAGTATGCTAACAAACCAACTGCTTGGAAGGAAAATAGGAGAAAAAATGACTAAACGAAGTCCACCAAATCGTGGCGATATATACCAGTGTTTACTATTTTAGTATGTTGTTATACTAGGTACTTCTATTTTTAATACATTTTGATACAAATTCTGTTCTTTTACAGTGTTTTCTTACTTCTGGTTTCTGCAATGTAAATAATTATTATTATCGTGTTATTTGCGATATTGCGTTTCATGATATAAAGAAATATAAGAATTTTATTTTTTAACCACTTAATGCATTTTATGGAAGAAAAATTACATTTAATACAAAACAAAAATGGAACAATTTTAAGGCTACTTCTCTTGAACTTACGATCGAGATACTTTTGGAAAATACAAAGTTTTGCCTTCCTAATTTTCGTTCTAAAAAGATATAATTGGTGTCATTGAATAAATATTTCTTAAAAGGAACGAAAAGTTAGGCATCAAAACTTGTATTATTTCCTAAATTCGTTCATAAGAAGTATTTTTGTCTAGCACAAGATGTATATACGAAGCAAAATGCATACGAATACACGCGATAGTCACAGCTGCAATGTGTAAACAGAGTTTAAACGTAATACACAAGCACTGTGTATCCTACGGCACACTCTGTATCCCTTACTTTGTGTATACGTAAATGCTATACTGTGGCTACATTGTGAGGCGGACGTTTAACCTTTGTGCATACGTGTGTAAACGTAGCATACCTTGTGAACTACAATGTGTAAACGTAGCATATTTACATCGGGGGAATTGTGTCTACGTCTAATAATGTAAACACATCGTAAATGTGATTTGATGTGCTGTATGGGTCGTTGTTTGCCGCGAGCAGCAAGAACAGCGAGATCATAGTCCGAGCCAGCAACGATCCATATGAAATGTAAATGGCTCGCGAGCACGCAAGAAATATTCTTTTTTCAGTGTCAGTGCAGTTTTTGACGCGACTTGGTTCGGATGTCTTCTGAAGAGAAAAAGGCAGCTGCTTTAATGGTGTGTAGTGGGGCTGCTATGATTATAGCCCATTTACTAAAAAAAAAAGAAAACCGCGACGATGGTGGCATACCGCTTTATAGCCTCTTTTTTCATGTTTAAAAAAAATGTGAAAAACATTTTTTTTAATGGTTTTAGATAAAAATGGTGGGTTCCATTTTGAGAGAGACAGAGATAAATTAGTCCATCTAGTAAGATAAATAGAAAATAAATAATAGGTAGTTAGGGCAAAACAATATCGGCATATAGCAGTTAAGTAGGTCGGAATTATGAACTGGACACTTATCCTTACTTTTAATTGTGACAGGTATTAAAGTACGCCTCCGCTCAGGGTCAATGATTCAGGGATTATTTGCTGAGTCTGTGATTTATTATATATTTGTTTTCCTGACAATATAATACTTTAAAACATTTTAATTATTCTGTCACGAGTTATGGTTTTGTTAGTTGTTTAGATTGGTTATTATTTTATAAAGAAAGTAAACAAAAAAAAATCTTACACATGTTTATAGTAACTTTTTTATATTTTTTGATGAGCAATCAATAAGTACTTGTTTAAAACTTTCGCAAGTTAATGATATAATATTAAAAGATTTTAATGGTTGCTATTAGACTACTTGTATCAATGCAAATTAATAAAATTTCGTTTATCTCATCAAGGAGGGAAGGAGGCCGAAATAGACTACTGTTGGCGACCGACGAATTCGCGACGCGACGGCTGGAGCTAAACACCTCGCTATGCGGTTACTACTGTTCGAGCTAACTTCAAGTGCGATTATAAATAATTTATTTGCAAATTATAAATAATTTATAATTTTGTCGTCATTATGATCCTCGTTCTTCAGTAACAGGTTCCTGACACGACGTTACAAAAAAATACCGCTCCAAAATCGCGTTACTCAAATACCGACACATCACTAGAATGAACCTTACCTCTCTGTCGTGCTGGTTATAGCTTTCAAACTCGGGGCACGCTACTTCCGACGTATTTTTCACTTCCGGGGGAGCCACCATCTCTACTATGGCGACGTTCAGTACTCCTCTCAAGTTGTAGCAGTTCAGTAGCATCACATGAAGCATAATAGCAAGTATCACCCGTTGCGGTATTCTGCAGCCTATGAACAAAAACAATACCAATAATGCCTATATCTTTATAACAAGTTTAGTTAACAACAGAATACTCGTATTAAGCTGCGTCCACATTGTTCGCGAGCAGACCGAACGAACGTGTGAAACACGAAAAACATGACAAACAGACGGAACGCTCGCGACGCTCGCGATTCTCCACGTGTTTGCGATCTCATAATATGCCTGTTTCGACTGTTCGGCTCTGATCGCACTAGCAGCCGCTATTAAAAATACTTCGGTATAATCCATGTCCGAACAGCACGAACGCAAGCACTATATTACAAAGTACTCCTGTTGCTTGCGAGCCGAAAGATCTTGAGAAACACGACAAACAGGGAAGCGCATGCTACGCAAGCACCATCAGAAGCAACAGCGCGAGCAGGATCACGAGCAATGTGGACGCACCTTTATAGTAGCTACACACGATATTTTCATGGTATAATATCTATAAAATATTTTTTTTTTGGTGCACTCTAACTGTATTGTCCACAAAATGGTGTTCGAAAAAGCATTGTGATAACTGTGCATACTTGCCTGTGAACCGTACATATTATAAAACAAAACAAACTTGTTCTAAAGTGTTATTTGTGTTCTTTTACAACACTTGAAATAAATATTAGTTAGGGCCTTAGTGCCTCTAGTGCATTTTTGAAGTATTTAAATATTAGATAAACTTACAGCCATAGTTGCATGCTAATATACTACAATTAACCATTATCCAAACTTCATCTATACCATTATAATAAACAACGAACTATAATTTCTTTTTTAATTTCATTATGAATCAATGTCAGTGTCATGTCAGTGTCATAAAAATTCTTGTCATCAAGTATCTGAACTCCGCGACGTTGTTTACCATTTATTTTTTTCCTAAAGTATATTAATAGTGGCTGGTTGAAAAGGGTAGGAACGTATGGCCCAGACAACATTTTCGGTAGATAGTACACCTATTACATAATTATGAAGAAAAACATTTCTTATATACAAAAAATTGATAACTTTGTTTATAGTTTTGACCACAAAGCATTAATTTAACCTAGACATGGTGTGGCATTTAATTTTGGCCATCATCATTTTCAGCTTATTCAGCCATTTCCAATTATGGTGTAGCCTCCCTTTTGTCCCTAACAAGGGGCCGTCCTCTGCCGGAAACACTGCGACCTGTGAGGCCTATTGTGTTTGTTCCCTTTCTATATCTACACCCATTCTCCTATCCCTGTGCCCTGCACTAGCTTATGCAGGTCCCTGATAGGATGGGAGCATAGTTCCTCCGGTTCTAACCTAGTTTTCCCAAATAAAAAGTATCGCTTGCGATCCAGAGCCTGGCAATGACATATTATGTGCTCCGCTCTTTCAGGATCTTTATCGCAGAGTCTGCAGCAAAGACTTCCTTGATACTTCCTTGATTGGTTGAGCTTGTTCAGGTAACACTTGACAGCCATGTGTCCTCTCAAGAGGCCTGTTGTAATCCGCACTTTATTCCTGCGAAGCATTAGCAGTTCTTTTGCGGTTTTAGAGCTAGGCCCTTGGATATTTCCAGTATTGTGTTATTTACTAGAATGTCTTTTCTTTCCATTAATTCATTGTACATTACTTTAGTTTTTGCTAAATTCATTTTGAAACCCATTTTATTACTGCCTGTATATAGTTCATTAATTTGTGCTTGTAATTCTTCAGGTCTATCAGCGAATCTAAGATGTTTAAGATATGTGGGGTACTTGCTGCGCGATAAAATTTGATCGTATTTTCAAACTTCAAAAGAGAGCAGTTCGATACTTATTGGGACTAAACAGTAGAACTCACTGCCAGAATTTCTTTAAAAATTTCAAAATACTGACTCCTCCTTCCTTATTCATTTTTGAATCCGTTTGCTTAATCCGCAAGCACATATTCTCTATTTTTTAGTCTCTATTTTTATTATTCTCTATTTCTCAGGAAAGGCCTTCTCACAACTATCCACTTAGGAATGCGGAGCACGATATTTATCTGCCAACCCCGAGCTCAGAACTAGTTAAGGGCTCAATACTGTATAATGCCAAGAAAATGTACAATCATTTGCCTTCGAATATCAAGTCACTTTCATTCTTTCCCGCATTTCGCAAAGCTCTGAAATCATACTTACTGGAGAGAGGGTACTATATGCGGTAAACGACTTTTTTGTTGATGTTTAATCATGAACAATTTAGAATTTTAATTTTAATATTTTGATCATCTCACACACTGGTTAAAGGTCTAGTATTTAATATTTTATAACTCTTGATTTTATGTTATTATAACATGATTTTATCAATTTACAGTTTTCCTTTTGTAAAATTTTCTAGATACATCTGTGTTCTGCAATGTCCATATATGTTTTATTTGTAATTTTATGACGTAATTTTTTTTTTAATTGATTTGTATTGTATGACATTTTTTGTATTATTTGTTTTGTGCTTTTTTTGTTTTGCTTTGTCGATGAAGCTGTTTTGGCTTTTTGCACAATAAAGCGTTGTTTTCTTTTTTTTTATGTATGTATATGATATTAGTATTTATTGTTAATATTTTGTCTGCAAAGACATTAAATAAAACAACTATATTAGTAGAACTAAAAATATATTTTCTGACTCTTCTATTTCGCCGTTGAAGCTCCAGGCTCTTCGCGGGCCTCCCCTTCCCAGTAGTCCCACTCCTGCCTGTCAGCTTTGGCAAAAAACAAATAGACAAGCGACGTAGCTACGGCTATAACCATCATAATCCAGAATACCACGCGCCATTGCTGCAGCGTTCCCTAAAATAAGAAGGAAAAATATGCTTAGTCTTCGTCCATTATTAAAGGTACGTCCAGACCTGACGAGACGAGTGCGAGACAAGTGTGTACGGGTCTCGCGAGAGCCTTGCGAGACAACCCACGGAGCCTCGTTGTTATCCGTCCTCTGTCGGTTTTGCGACGGCCGATCAAAGAAAGCTCGCGGCACAGTCTGGACGTGTTTTTGGTTGGCTCGTTCGACTGCGAGATATTAGACTATTCAAAATTAAATAATCTCAAATTTTTTAAACGGTACACCGCAATGACTAAAGAATATAAGGACATGAAACGCCCCTCGGGCTGCAGCAGAATTTGTGACCTTTTTTTTCGTTTTGGTGGCAAACCATGAGTCATTATTTGGTCACCAGCGACAATTTTAGCGATTTTTAATAGTTTGTGGGTAGTAAACTTTGTATAAACTTTATTACAATAGTGATTAGTTTCAAGTGTAAAAGCAGCAGCGATAAGAAAGAGCCAGTAGTTACGTTTCATAGGTAAATAAACAGTCCACTCCAACTTTTTAGCGATTTCTTATTGAATTCGATAATTATTCTTCAATTTCAATTAACATCTATATGTACTTGATATGTGCTATACGTCGATACTAGTTTTGTACCTTTTGTTAACATTTTAATACGTTTTTTTCGTAATTAATTAGGATGATACACCATAGGCGTAGTTAAAACAATTATCAAAAAATATAAATATTGCTTCAAACAGCTAGGTTAAGAAAAATATGTGCCACGGCACTGTTTGGTGACAGCGTCACAATTTGCTCTCGGGTGTTATTTGTCCTTGGATTCTTTAGTCATTGGTGCACCGTATGTATTATTATTTTTTTTTTGATAGAATATCAAAAAAGTCAGTCAGTCACTGATAATTTTTTACCGTACCGAGAGAGAGAAATCTAAGCTTTCTTTAAACAAATTGAATTATTACAAAATCTATTAATTTTAGATATACAGGGTGTCCCAGAAATAAGTGCAAATATTTTAAGGGGTGGTAGATCTCGATAAAAGAAACATATTTTCTGTTTATCGTTTTTCAATGAAGTCCAAAATAACAGAGTTATTTTACTTTGAAAATTTCCAAAAAAAAACGATTTTTTGCTAGAATTTTGAGAACCACTGGATCTTTTCTGGATTTTCTTTCTTGTAAATTTAATCTAATACCTATGTTGCCATATTATCAAGAAATTATGTTTTTTAACTAAAAACTAAAAAAAAATTCCGAAAAATTTTTCAAAAAATTTCGAATTTTCAATAAAACCTCAGGCGTGTTTCTGTGGTTGAACTATAATACCAGTTAAAATATTTGCACTTATTTCTGGGACACCCTGTATAATATCAGATGCAAAAAAGTTACCGAATTGTAGATACGTAGAATCTAATAATAAAATAAAAAGTAGATTAATTCATTAAAAAATATATGTTATATCCGCACACTTTTTTGAAGCACCTTGTATATTATATACTCTACAGTAATTTTAAAATGTGCTTCTTAATCTTCCTTATAACTTTTCTATTTAACATTTTGTTCTAAAAACGTATTTTGTAACGAAAGAAATGTAGTACTGTATGCGTTATTATTTGGTCATCTTTTGTTATATTTAATTACAATTTAATATGTGTTTGGGTTTCTTTCACTATGATCCAACTTCCTTGTCTCGTGGCAAGCCTGCCTCAAAAAATGGATAGAAGATGTCTCGCTCTCGTCTCGTCAGGTCTGGACGCACCTTAATGAGAACCTTTTCTTACGTCCGGCGTGAAGTATCCAGTAATCCACGGAGCCAGTACTCCGGCCCAGGCTCCGATACCGTTGATGATGGCCATCAGGATACCACCGTAGTGCCTGCTGAGGTCGTTGACGTTAACTTTAAGGGCTGGCCAGAAGGGACCCATCCAGAACATGCCGAACGTGCAAAGGAAGACGACCCATATGCGGGAACATCCGATGTAGACTGCGGCAACATTGCACATTGCCGGTCCTATAATAGCTAGAAAATAATAACTATATTCTATAGGTACAGGGTGGCTCGAATTCGACGCCCATCATTGGGATTTCGGAAACCGTAAGAAATACGGGATCGGTTAAATGGAGGCAACGTTGCACAATGTGATGTTCAATAAAATGCCGTATTGGATTTTTATTTTTTTTGCATAAAATATTTTGGTGGTGGAATTTTCTGTACGAAACGTCGGCAAATATCAAAGTGACTATATTATAGTGTTTTAAGAGTGATGAAAGGACTTAATTAAATTGAAAAAAAATCAGGTCCGTATTTAAAAAAAATAACTTGATGATGGTCGCCAGAAGCCGAAACGTCAGAGTCAATATTTAATCACACAGAGTTATAGAGCAAAAAAAGTGGCCATGAAAATGTGTTTTTCATTTTAAGTTATCTTAACAAATAAAGCCAGGAAACAATAGAAAACAAAATTGAAAATTCCGTTTTTTTTTCGAATCTATTCGGAAGTATTCGGAATTTTTCAAAATGCAATACGGAATTTTATTGAGCATCAAATTGCGTAACTTTGCCTCTATTTAACCCTTAGACAAGGAAAGAGAGGGGACAGGTAACACGGCAGCTAAAAGCGAGGCCATTTGTCACCAGGCGAAAGTTTCCAATGGCGTAGCATAAGATATTAGCTTGTAACTAGACGATAAAAAATATTTATTAAAACGTTAACTAATATATCGTTTATTTTTGAGTAATGCATATACAATTTTGTATTTTATATATCTCACCTTTATAATATTAGAATATCTAAGCCGATAATGCAAAATTTATTTAACAGTCACATTGAAGTGATCATCAAGACAATTATTTATTTATTAACGTGTGTATAATGTATAATCAAATAAAAAATAATGTTAATATACAGGGTGTTTCAAAACAAATGCGAAAAACTTCAGGGGGTGATTCCTTGTTCAAAATAAAGGGTAGTTTGCTTTATAAACGTTGGGTCAAAAGTCAACCATTAGGGAGATATCGCGGTACAAAGATGGCGGAAAAATAATGTTTTTATTTTTTATCTTGAAAACGAAAAGAGACAGACCACCAGGCTTTACGGAGCACACGCGAAAACACATTTCGGTAATTTTTCACTTTAAAATGAAAGGGTTGAAGTCATTGGCCTCCCTATCATTCTGTTAATAATTTCTGAAAAATTCAGTTACATGCAAAAAATAATTTTGATAGTTTGTTTATTTAGAAATTTTTGTCTCTCGGTGTTTTGATAAAACTCACCGATTTGAAATTAAAAAATAAATGTAAAGTACATGTCAGACAAAAAACATTTTTGATAAAGAATTTAGTGGGTAGCTGTAATTTTTAGGAAAAAAATCTAGGTTTGGCCACTGTCACTTTTTTAGATGTTTCTAATATTGTTTTATTTCGGATATTACCCTACTGCAAAATACGTTATTATCTAGATTATTATTATTATCATTATTATTACTAGATTCTTAAATTCAAAAATACTTTTAGTCCTGACATGTATTGTTTTATATTTTATTTTTTAATTTCAAATCGGTGAGTTTTATAAAAAATACAAGAGATAAAAAGTTTCCAAACAAACCAAACTATCCAAATTACCTGCATGTGTTTGATAAGATTTTTCTTAAATCGTTACCAAGAATGATAGGGGTAGTTTATTTCAACCCCCTTCCACTCATTTTAAAAAAAAAGTGAAAAATTACCAGAAAGTGTGTTTTCATAACAGCAATGCCTTTGGCTAAATTGCATTAGTCTATCTCTTTGTTTTCAAGATAAAAAATAAGAACATTATTTTTCCGCCATCTTTGTATTTTATAGTCTCACCTTTATAATATTAGAATATCTAAGCCGATAATGCAAAATTTATTTAACAGTCACATTGAAGTGATCATCAAGACAATTATTTATTTATTAACGTGTGTATAATGTATAATTAAATAAAAATAATGTTAATATATATGTTTTTAACGTGTATATACATATATACCGTATGATCGAAAAATAACGGCATCCTGTTTGTTTGGAAATGACGATCGATAATGACATTCCCCATACATATAAAATGACATAAAAACTATATAAAATGACGTCGAAAAAAGACTGGGAGGAATGTCATCGACAGTCATTTACAAGTCAACTGGACGCCGTTTTTTTTCGATCATACGGTATAATAATGAATCTAGGCAATCCCCTTCACACTTGCCTACGGATTCAATAAATAATGTAATTTTTAATATTTCTTATGATTCAATCATTTTTGATATTCTTATGATTCAATCATGAGAATATCCGAATTTTCCGCAAAAAAAAACAATTCTAAAACCTTTGTGTTATTTTATTGATTTATTTTTAAATTTTTATTAATTACTCACTGAAACTATTATTATACACCTAAACTAGCAATTTTTTTGAAAGGATATTTAAAAAAATATTGTAACAAGTACCCCACCACAAGTTTGTCCACCCCCAGCAAATCTTGGCAGGCAAATTTAAGTTTTATGGAACAACTATACATATAGATTTTTATATCCAAAATTTTTCATGTTTTTTTTTATAGTTTACAATTATTATCTTACATATTTGATAACAATACTTTATACATTTTTTTACATGTAAAAAAAATAGAAAAATGTTTATTGCAGAAATTGTATTTCTCTGATTATAATTTCCTACGCCACTGGAGAAATCCATGCTGAGTAGCATTATTTATAGTTTCAAATATTAATTATAATACAGGATATTGAAAATACTACTTGAAATTACTAAAAATAGTTTTGTTTGGATGTGGTACAAAACATATTAAAAGCATTTTACATATTTTTACTGCTATAATGAAAAAAATGTACATTTTATGACTACATAGCACAAGTTGTGTATCAACTTTTACCTTTAAAATGTAATTCCAGTAATTTTTTTCTCGCTTCAGCTTTTGCAGCCATACGCCGAACATCTCACCATACTAAACAACACAGTTTATAAATTTAAAACAAAACAGTATTTACAAAAAACTTAAAAATTCGCTTGGGGTCACCTCGAAATCTTGTCACCAAAGAATGGCCGCCGATCAAATTTTGGCCTCAAAATTTTTCACTGGCGAATATGCGTGTTAGCTTTCCCTCTCTTTCCTTGTCTAAGATTTAACCCACGGGGGAGTCACTTGTATGGGAAAACAGGCAACAGTCAAATTTAATCGTGCCAGGACCAACGACAAAGAAAGCAACATCTGCCAGGCATTGGCTTTCTTTGTCACTCACATTGCTTAAATCATGATACCGCGGCCATTTTGCCAACAAAGAAGCTGGCCGGGCTGTCCTGGCAAATGATTTAAAACAATTTTGCTTTTTACAATATTAAATTACCATTTGGATGTATTTAATGCGATTATTCAGTTAACTGGTAAGAAGCTTACTATCTGTTTTGCATTTTCAGTTTTTGATCAGACATTTCATTTTATTTGTGATATGCCCACAAAAAGCTTCCCATGATTCAACATCAGTGTGTTTGCTGCATAATGGATCATTGCTGCTGAATTTTTAGATCATTTGAAGACTACACGGAAAAAACCAGATAATATGTTACATTTACATAGAAATTGATAGCGAGACAATTTTATAGGCAAGTGTTAGCATTATTCGAGGCACCATCAAAGAAAAATAATAATATGCTTAGTCCCAGAGATGTTACAGCTTAGTTATTTTGCCCTACAGGAGAAAAACCAGAGTAGTTCACTCGTAATTGCATTTTCTCGGCTCCAGTTAAAATGAACAAAGCTGGTTTTTCCTGTGGTCTTCATTTGAAATAACGTAAATAAATGTTTATACATATGTATGTGATGATTAAATTGGTGTTAAGGAAATAAAAATGTTTTTCGATATTAATATATACCTATATATGTATATTTATTTTGAAATAAATTACACTTTTAACAGTTTAATGGAGTTTTTAAAGCCAGTTATAATATTTATATTTTAAAAACTTGAAATCATGTGGATGTAATCACGCATTAAACCACAGACTAACTTATATAAGTCAAAAAGTAGATTTTAGTGTTAACTTTATATAACTTGTAAGTAAAATAATAAATAAAACAAATATGAAAAAACCAACAATTCTAATGTATATATTAAAATACAGTACAATAATAGGTATCTGATACCCTCACTTAACGTAGAATAATATTCTACCCAACTCAATACTATGTCCAACATGAGTTTCAAATATATCGGGCCCTAATCGTTCCTGAAAATAATATTTTTTTACATTGTTATACCATATTCTAAACTATTTAATATTTCAGTCACTTAAAAAGTTAATTTGTATTGAATAATTGTCTACCATTAAAGCAAATTTGGACTAGTATTTTTAATGGGCATATTCTGTGTATGGATATAGGTACTTCCTCCAGATTTTGGGTTCAACCAATTTATTCTTAAAACCTGAAACATCTACGTATAAAAAATAGACAGGTTACTAATTATAATAAAATTTACCCTTAGAATTATACTTCTTTAACAAATAATTTCCATTGGTATACTTTTCCATGACAAGTAATCAACTTCCTAACATTTTTTAATTGATGTAATACTTCCTCATGATGCGAAAAGAAAATCTTTTCTTTAGCACACAAAGGACAAACGATATGTTGGCTTACTTTCAGATTAGTTACTTTTCCATAGATATCCTCATGTCAATTCAAAGACGATGAACATGAAAATGATCATCAATGAAACATCACAAACTAAAAACCTAATAAGTTTATATCGAATATAGAAATAAACTTGGTGTTCTTACCTATTGTCGTCCAAATCCACGTTAATAGATAATTAAATTTTTGGATTTTTATCTTTTATTTTTAAATATATCTTTTCCGAACTACTGGTTTTAGTAATTATTAAATTAAACGAACTAAAAAGTCAAAAATAATAAACAATTCTCTTGTCAATTGTCAATTTTCTCCAGGCACCGAACATTATCGATAACGCACGATCTACGACGATTACTCCTTTGATCTGATTGGACGGTTCAATGACGGTTGGTTGCGTATTTTAATGTATCCTCAAATTTTGGCCTCAAAAATTTTTCACTGGCGAATATGCGTGTTAGCTGTCCCCTCTCTTTCCTTGTCTAAGATTTAACCGATTCTGTATCTCTTACGGTTAGGTTAGGTTAATCTCCGTTGCCATTTTTTTTGCATCAGCATTCTCCATGATAACTCCTTGATTAATCTTTTTATTTACTTGTCTTGTCAAAATACATATTCCTAGTTTGGTAGTGTTTACAAAATATTAAACTTATTTTTTATTACCAGTATTTTTTTTTAATTTACCTACATTTACTTACAGATAATGGTCAGCAATTTCCTCATTGTCAGGATACTCATTAAATTCCGATTCGTTATACAGTCAGCAACAAAACCGCTGCCTATAGCCGAAATCCAGCAAAATATAAAGGGCAGCGCGCTGACTATCCCGTTGTTCTTGATGTTCATCTTCAGATAGTCTTTGACAAACTTGGGCAAGTCCGTGTTCATAGCGAACAGTACGTAGTTGTGACCGAATTGTGCAGCCAAAATGGCCCAAATCGGACAACATTTGGCTATTTGAAGCCAAGGCACTTTGAAATTGGTAGCTTTTTCTGAAATTTAATATAATTTTATCAATAAACATCAAACTTTAGGTAAATAAAATAAATAGAAAAAATTTAGAACTTCCATCCAATATGTCATCGATATTCATTTCCAAGCCAACTGGACGCCGTTTTTTTTTCATCATACAAACTATTGAAAATAAAGCCTTACTAGCTAGATTCTCTTGCAAAAATTCCTTTTCCCCGTCACTAATAAACGGATGGGTTTCTGGATACGAAAAACTGGTGAATAGAAACAGGATGTACCAAAGAATGGTCAGCAATCCCCACAAGTAGAACGGACTGGACCAACTTCTGGTATAGTAGATTATAACCCCGGTGAAGATAATACCCACGATGTTGCCCAGGTTTCCTCCTCCGTAAGCTATGCCACCCAACATGGCTCTTTCTTTTTTGGGTGCCCACGAGCTCATGAACGTCGCTATGGTTGGTACTATTGAACCCTATAATATATACATTCTACATTCCTTTAATACGTTTTATATTTAACAAGTATATTAAATTTCACCTGAAATACACCGATCATGAATCGAATAGCCACGCAATACATGAATCCCCAATATTCTCCTCCGGTACTGATGGAAAAGGGTAGAATTAAATTAAATATGGCGGCTAAGAGGAGAGAGGTGCCAGTCACGTGTCGGGCACCGATTTTATCCCCCAGCCAGCCTCCAGGAAGATGCCCCAAGAAATACCCCACGAAGAAAATGTACTTGATCAGGGCTTGATCGTTGGAGTTCCAGTTATACTGTCCATCCTAAAAGAGAAATAACATTTAGAGCAAGAAAGTCATTGTTAAGTGTATTAATAATATTTAAAATTCAGTAAAACTTTTATTACACTCACTTAGTAGAAGAGTTATAATAATCAAGCCACGTTTCAGTAGAATAACGGTGGTTCCTTAATGAGTACATACACATGTGCACATTAATCCCAAAATGTAAAGCCTTTTTTGAAAAAAAATCCATTAATCCTATTTAGAATACACAGAATTATGTAAGACAATAAGAAAGAAGATTGCAGAAAACATCAAAAACTACAATGAAAAATTTGTACAAACCGAACACAATAGAAAAAGCTATAAGAACGCTAAGAAATCCCTCAAGATAGGAAAGAAGCAGCTATAATAATAATAAATAACGATTTATTGTACTAAAAGCCAAAATAGCTTTATCGACAAAGCATTTACAAAACAAACAAAAGCACAAAAAATATACAAATAATAAAAAAAAGGCATATCAATAACATTTTACAATAGGAAAATTGTAAATGGATATAATCATTTAAGTGTTATAAATATTAAATACTAGATTTTTAACCAGTGTGTGAGATGATCAAAATTTTAAAATTCAAAATTGTTCATGATTAAACATAAACAAAAAAGTCGTTTACCCCATATAGGGCTCTCTCCAATAAATATGATTTCAGAGCTTTGCGAAATGAGGGAAAAAATGAAAGCGACTTGATATTCAAAGGCAGATGATTGTACATTTTTTTGGCATTCTACAGTGTTGAGTCTTTAACTAGTTCTGAGCTCGGGGTTGGCAGATAAAGATCCTGCTCCGCATTCCTAAGTGGATGATTGTGAGATGGCCTTTCGGGAATAGCAGATATGTGCTTGCGGATTAAGCAAACGGATTCAAAAATGAATAAAGAAGGGAGAGTCAGTATTTTGAAATTTTTAAAGAAATTCTGGCAGTGAGTTCTACTGTTCAGTCCCAATAAATATCGAACTGCCCTCTTTTGAAGTATGAAAATACGATCAAATTTTGTTGCGCAACGTCTGATGTTCTCAAGTTTATGACGAATTGTTTTTGGAAGAAATGGAATTATTGCAAAAATGATAAAATTAAAATTAGATTTCTTCTTAAGCTTAAGAACAGACAATGCACATGATTGTGATAAAGACGGGCAGACTACCTACAGCAAAAGGTTTAGTATTGATTATGACATTTCAATTGCGCAAAGGTTCCTCTAGTTACAATGTGGAGTCTCTATTTCCAGAACCACCCTTTTTTCTAAAATACAAATACTAATGCTAACCTTGATCGATGGATTTTCTTCTGCTTTCAAATTGGGACAGTCGTCTATAATTTTGGTCGAGTTTTTTATACCAGGTTTGACCATCTCCGTAATGGCTATGTTGATGACCACCCTCAGATTATAAGCGTTCTGCATGGCCAGATGGAGGACCACAGCCAAAACTACTCTCTGGGGGATCACGAAACCTTCAAATTAGAAAAAAAATTATCTACGCATCTTAAAGTTAACAAAATCATTTCAGTATGTCTAAACAAAAAAGTGCATAAAGAAAGTGAAAAATACTTATGGTAATGTGAGTTTTCTAAAAGTTTTGAATACTTACTTCCATATATACAATGAAGAGGTTTGAACGGCATCTTGATGGAGCTTGGCCATAAATTTAGTTGTTATAATATAACTGTATAATTTAAATAATTTCTAATAAATCCTATAAATAAAAGAACCACCCTATTCTATGAAACCATTATAAAAAAACTTGAAGCTGTCATTTTGATTAAAAAATGTACCAGATTTTATCCAAAAAATTTATAAAAATATGACGGTTATATACAGTTTTTATGGAAAAGTTGTTGATAAAAATAAATTGTAAAATTTATGTTTTTCTTGGTTTTAAAGATAAAAAATTATATATAAGCCCATACTAAAATATGTTAATAAAAAGTTGGTAGGCAGTTCTTTTAGTTTCAAAGTAAAGGAATTTTTCCAATTTTTTTTATTTCAAAAACTGCGACTTTGACTGATTTTGATGTTATTACAAATTTTGTTGCAAATATTATTCCTAATCTTAAATTGAAAACCGCGTTTCGCTAGCTACTGTAATTTTGGAGTTACGATTTTTTTAAATTTTTAACCCCCTTCCATACCCCCTTACTAACCCCCCACCCCCACCAAAAACTAATGGCCAGATTCTCGGATGCCACAGTATTTTTGTGCCATATTTGGTTAAAATCGGTACACCCTCTACATAAACTACATTACATGTAGTTTATGTAGAGGGTGTACTTTATGTAACCTATGTAACTTTCAAATATCAAAGGTTTGAGGTGAGGTTATAATAAGTTGAAGCTTTAAAAACGCATAATGTATTTAAGAAAACAGAAGAAATATGGCTTTAAATATAATATTTACATCAAATTATCTCTTTTACACCTCATACAAAGGAAAATGATTCATAATATCAATACATAGTTTATTACGTAGTTTTTATGTACACCCACCGGAAAAGTCTTGGGATATTACAATTTTATCCAGCCATCGTCAGTAATTTTATTATTTGCATTTCTGATACAATAAAATTAAAATAAACAAATAGTTTACAGGACGTATTGGAAATAAAAATGCGAAATTTACCGAATTTTTCAAATTTACCTTGATTTTTATTGAACTCAAAAAAATACACACATTTTTTTTTATTCTAAACTAGGAACAAAAAAAAAAGATAAAACCATTTTTACTTAATAAAGGGTATGGTCTCCTCTACTGTTCATTACAGCCCTACATCGTCTCTCCATGCTCCTGATCAGGTTGTCGATCTCTTCTTGAGGTACAGCCTGCCACGCTGCATTCACGGCCCGAACCAGATACCTACGAGTTTCACGAGGCATACCCATTCTCAAAATTCTTCTTTAGATCGCGTCCCATACGTGCTCGATGGGATTGAGGTCAGGAGATTGTGCCAGCCAGGGTAAGATGTTTAATTGATGAGCATTGATAAACTCACTTACCACTCTGGTTGTATGAGGCCGCGCATTGTCATGCATGAGAATGAAGTTTCCCCCAAAATCATTGGCATATGGTAACACGACAGGCTCAAGAATTAAATCACAATATGTGATTCCTGTTAGAAACCTTTCAAGAAAAACGAGATCGGGTTTTCGGCCTAACTGGACTTCTCCCCAGACCATAACTGTTCCACCTTGATAAGGGTGCACTTCCTGAACATGATCCAACCGAATAAGATTTCCCGGTTCTCTCCATACCGTAAGCCTTTCTCGAATCCGGATGAATTCCAAAGCGTGACTCATCCGTGAAGAGAACACTGGCCCATTGTTCATTCGACCACTGAACATGATCTTGAGCCCACAAATATCGTACCTCTCGATTTCCTCTCGTTAAGGGTTGACCTCTCCAGAGGCGTCTGCTTCTTAAGTTGACCTCTCTTAATCTATTGCGAACAAGGCGTGTCAGGACTAACGGTTACATTATGTGTTTCCTGGAGAATTAAACTAAGCTCTGGTGTTGTAAGAGTCGGTCGGCGTCGATCATTTAATTGTAAAAAATGATCTTGCTGAGGGGTAGTAATGCGATGTCGCCCTGTGTGCCTTTCAGCAACATCACCACTTTCACGGTAGCGTGCACTTAATCGCGATATTACACTTTGCGTTGTATTTAATGCTCTAGCTACGTCGATTTGGCGCGTTCCAGCTTCGAGCATAACCATAGTCGTTAGCATTTCGTCTCCGTTAAGATGTCTACACTCCGTAATGTCGTTTAATACTAAACAGAGTTATTTGAATGAATTCTGGCCAGTTATCATAAAAACATAGCCAGTACATGTTAAATTCGAACAATTGATGCTAGGTGCTTTTTATACATTTGACAAAAAATGCAGAAACACTTCTGCAAATATGCCAAATTTAGAAATAACTAGTGTGACTACTTCGTTTCAATCGAAGTAGAAAGAATCGGCCTACAAATATGTGGTTGTTTATTCAAAACAATTATTTTTAACTTTAATAAAATTATATCCCTAGATTTTTCCGGTGTGTGTAGTTAATGAACGGGAAAAGACGTAGTTTTTGAAGAACACGTAGTTAATCAAGTAAATTACGTCTTAATTAACTACTTCCGTACCCTGAGACAGACAGACAGACAGACACCATGAAAATATTTTGTATTTAGGTCATTTATGACCCAAATAACTATTTTGAGTGAAATTAAAAAAAAAATTTGCCGATCTTAACAGCCTACCATACCTATTGGTATGGTCGGCTAAAAAAAAATATTTGGGGTTTTTAACAAATTACAAGTATAAACAGCCTATGAATTTACAGAATTTTGTAATATAGAGCATATAGAGCATAGATATAGAGATCTATGTGAATAAAATTACTTTTCGGGCTTTAAAATATCCCATCAAAAGTCCAGGGTCTTCTTTATACTACAGAGTATTTCAAAAAACATGTGCCATCTTTCGTGGGGATAAAAAAACATGTGGCATCTTTGAAATAGCAGAGTTAGTAATAGTGCCTTCATATTAACCTCCTTCAAGGAATTAATAGTAATAAAACAAACATAGGATTAATAAAAAGATATATTGGTTAGTTATGAATTAATAACTGAAGATTAATCTTCATCTCCTGGAAATTCTCCTTCCCAGTAGTCCCACTCTTGTCTATCGGCTTTCGCAAAGAATAGATAGGCAGCTGAAGTGAGCACAGCGATGAGCATCATGACCCAGAACACGAAACGCCATTGTTCCAGAGTCCCCTAAAAAATACGATGATATACAGGGTGTAAAAAAGTGTACTAAACTTCAGTGGATGACACTACTCAAAAAAAAATAAAAGAAAAAGTTTGTACATTTCATGTAATTTGAGAGATCATATCTTGTGTACTAGTTAATATTACTGTCTTTTTTAACCAGGATATAGTTTCGTATTTCGTATACAGAGTGGTCCGAACTGTATTCCGGAAACTTCGGCAGCATATTCAGCAGATAGAAATAAGTAAAAAAGTTCGTTTCGGTTTCGGAGATACAGGGTGTAGAAATTTCATTTTTATTTCGATTTTCTCCAAGCATTATCTAAATTAATGTTAATATTTGGATAAAAAATGGTATCTCGGAGTTTTTTGACATGAGAAATTTGAATTTGTAAATATTTAACAAATTTTTCACCTAAATATTTTTTAACTGGTTTGAAGAGTAATAACTTTTTGTCCGTACCTGTATAAGATTACTCAGTAAAAAAATATACATTTACGACGCTTTTTAGGTAAAAAAGGTCTCTTGGTAACAATCGCTACGAGTAATGGTTCTAGAGAAATTATCAACACCTGTCATCGTTGACATAGATTAAATATGTTGACTAAATAGTTATTAGACTGAAATCATAAATTTGAAATATTTTTGTGTCAAAAGTTCAACAGAAACTGTTTTATCATCTTTTCCCAAAGAAAAAATTATGATTAATTTAAAAAAAATAGAAATTTCCCAAATTGATTATTTCAGTCAAATAACTATCTCTCAACGTGTTTATATTTTGTCAATAATGTTGCGGGCCCGTGTGGACTCGACCTAACCTAACTATATGTCCCGCCCTCAGATGACCTTAACATCGCATTAAAGAATAGACACCGTAATGATTCATTCGTTCGAGAACAATCGAGTCCCACTGGAATGGACTAGTACATACGAGAACATTTGAAACCTTCTCTATGCACCTAACGATCTATGAACTATTCTAGAAATCTTCAGCTGTAGGTATAAAAGCCAGCGGCTGGGGCCTACAGAGGGCAGTTATAAATAGACGAGTAGAGTTGACGCGCTAAAATTAAAAAAATAAATTCTCAGTTATAAATCGTTTGTAAATAGTTCTTTAAGTCTTTTATCGTTATTGTTTTTGTTAATTAGTGCTAAATAAATAGTGTTTAAATTAATTGTGACTTTCTATCCATACGGAACCGACGAAAAACGTAACAATAATGACATGTATTGGCTATTTCCATTGTAAATATCTTGAGAACGGGTACTCGTAGCGATTTTTACCAAGAGATATTTTTTACGTAAAAAATTTTCCCTAGGAGATGCAAGACCTTGTCGTTGGTGGGGAAGCTCCTGGTCAGGTGCTGGGAGGAATCCCCCCTAGCACTTGGCTTGGTCTAAGAAGCATCTCACTCATCGTCTTGTCCCTGACTGTAGTGTCGTGGCCAGGGAATTGCACCAAGACATATAACGATACCGGGCGGGGCTACGGACAGCCTCAACCTTGGGGCATCGGGGGGCACCCCATTGTATTTTACTCCTTACTTCTACATGCGGGGCTCTGTAGAAGTGGACCGACTGTCCCTAGCGACTCATGGGAACACTATGAGCTGTGGGGAAACCCCCTAGCAATACTGGGAACAGTAACAATGAAAGTTCCAAGGGGCCAAACCCAAAGAGAACTACAGGAGAGGTGGCTGACACTTGCGTGAGACCATCCTCCGCAAGTGGCATACAAGTTACCACCTCCTCCAAGTGTCGGGAGCCTACCTCCTACCTCTAAACCCAACAGGCGACACAAGCTACCGTTTCGTCTACCCGGCCTGGGTCGTAGCTCCTCGACTGTGAAGGACACGGGTCTCCGTAGGAAGTCCTGGGACTGTATGATGAGTTATAACTCAAGAAAGGGGGACACAATAGATCTCTAAGGTCGCAGAGATTAACCCCCCTCCCACTTATTCTAAATTCTAAAAATTCTACGTAAAAAATGATGGAAATGTTATTTTTTCACTCAGTAGTGTTATACAGGTTCAGACAAAAAGTTGTTAGTCTTCAAAACAGTTAAAACACATGTAGGTGGCACCCCCTACAAATAAGAGTCATATTGACATCAAAATCAAATTTCTTATGTCAAAAAACTCCCAGAAGTCAATTTTCATCCAAATATTGACGTTCCTTCAGAAATTATTTGGAAAAAATCGAAATAAAAATGAAACTTCTACACCCTGTATCTCCAAAACTAAGCATTTTAGGACATACATTTATACGAACTTTTTTACTTATTTCAAGTTTCCGGAATACAGTTCGGACCACCCTGTATATAGTTTCGGTAATAGTTTCGATATCTCTGATAACATGAACGCCAAATTTTACTGATTTCTCTATGTGTGCAATATTATTACGTCTGGCGTAAAGTATCCTGTAATCCAGGGTCCTAGAATTCCAGCCCAGGCACCGATCCCATTGATAATAGCCATCAGGATACCACCGTAATGTCTGCTGAGGTCGTTGACGTTGACTTTTGAAGCCGACCAGAAAGGACCCATCCAGAACATGCCGAACGTGCAGAGAAAAACGACCCATAATCGGGAACACCCTATGTAGACTGCGAGAATGTTGCAAGAGGCTGGTCCCATAATAGCTGTCAAATATACAACAGGATTAAAATTAACACCTATGAGTTTGGCGTTGGAAAATTAATTGGGGTATAAAACTACCCCAATTAAATAACTTGGGGGTATTAAAATACCCCAGTTAAGCAATTTGGGGTACTAAAATACCCCACGCGAGTATTTACTTAAAAAATACTTACAAATAATCGTCAGCCATTTTCTCATCGCCAAAAGGCTCATCAGTTTCTTGTTGACGATGTAATCGGCCAGAAAGCCGCTGGCAATGGCCGAAATCCAGCTGAGCACGAACGGCATGGCGCTTACTATCCCGTTGTTTCTCACGTTCATTTTCAGGTAGTCCTTGATGAACTTGGGCAGATCGGTGTTCATGGCGTACAAAACGTAATCGTGGCCGAATTGCGCTGCCAAAATTGCCCAGATGGGGATACATTTGATTATCTTCACCCAGGGCACTGTGAAGTCTTTAGGCATTTCTAAAACAAAAAACACCTGGTTAAAACAAACAGGTTAATTGTTAGATTTCTTTCTTGCGTGCCTATAAGTGAAGAAAAGCGTTTAACTAGTACTTGTGAACAATTACGTCAAATAAACTGCCGGACATAATTATCGGGACAAGCAAAATTTTAGGGTAAATTTAAAGTTGAATATTTCTTGAAATAAAAAAGATTTTGGGATGCGGTTTGGCCAAGGTTTTAGATGCATCTATTGTGCGTAAGATACTATGTGGTTTTCGAAAATATGAAAATATATTTAGCGAATTCTCATATACCCTGTATACGAATATCCGTTTTATAAGAGTGAAAATTTGGTCAAGAATCTTTTTTACTGTATTGAAATTAGAAAAAAACAATTTCATCGGTTTTTTATTTTTTTTTGTTTTAAGGAAAATACGACGTTTTTTATACGATGGTCCTAATTGGTACAAAAAGCTTTGTACATTCTACATGTGCCAAAAAATTATTGATATAAAGTGTATCTGAAAGCAGATAACTAACACAAGTTAAAAAAAAACTTCAACATCAGAATAATATTTTTATTTATAAAATAAGTAGATAAATTATAATAAAATTTAAGTTTATTTAATATTAAATATATTTTTTGAACACCCTGTATACATCGGTCCAAATTTCTGTACAGATAGTTTAAGATACACGCTATATCAATATATTGCGGGCCTATGCAAAATGTACAATGCCTTTTGTACCATTTAGGACCAAATATATGACTATAAATGCATATTTTTCGAAAAAAAAATCGTATTTTCCTTAAAACAAAAAATTAAAAAAAAACACCAAATTGTTTTTTTCTAATTTCAATACAGATTTGTCGTACATAGTTAAAATTTCGATTTTTCAAAAATTGTAAATTTTCGGTAAAAAAGATTCTTTACCAAATTTGTACACTATTATAAAACACCCTGTATACGAGAATTCGCTAAATATATTTTCGAAAATCACATAGCATCTTAATCACAATAGATGCGTCTAAAAACCTGGTCCAAACCGCCTCCCAAAATCGGAGAGAGAAAAGAAAATCATTTATTGTTTACAATCCCGCAATTTTGTGGATCCGCGGGATTGATTGCTTTAATCCCGCGGGTTTGCGGGATTGAGATTTTGGTGGGGTAAATTGTGTGCAATTAACTTATTTTGATTCAAAAATACGTAGTATTTTTTGAATCGGAAATATTGGAAATCCCGGTATATTTTGTCGGTCTGCTGTGTAAAAAAAAATCTACAATTTCGTTTCTCAAAAACTATGCGATGTGGCTTTTTTTGCATGAGACAATAGTAAACCTTTAGTAGGACCATTTTAAGAAAAAAAATCAGTCGTCGGTGGAGTTGTATGGAAAATATTTATATAGTAATCGCAAAACATTTTCCGATGCACGTCATCAATCAATATCGTCGATATCGACATTGACACTAAAGTCTATAAACCTGACTAAATGAAATTTTGGCAAAAATGTTTAAATTTGTTGTATAATTTAAGATACCGAACAGCTCTTCATTTTACTTTATAGAGCAAATGATTGTAACAGATATTTTATTTAGATTAAAGCAGCAAAAAAATAACAAAATTATCCCATCACCTACTACTTAACTGCAAAATAAACTATAAAAACACTACTAAACTATTTTTGGTAGTCTACACTAACATGTTACACTAAACAGTCTAAACACTATAATTAAACTTAATAAATTAATCTAATTTTACACTATACCTTCAAGGAAAAAAGAAATATGAACATTTTCTAAAACTAGAAGAAACAGAACTTCCATACGTGCAACCAGGATAATAGGAATAGGTCAAGGGGACAAAGAATATAAAATATTTTAAAATGTGCATTCAGAAAGAAAAAATACCTCGAAAATTATCTAAACAAACATTTTTATTTCTTATCAGTGAGAAGCATCGGCCTTGTCGGCCTTGAAGAATTTGTCGGGTATTTACAATGGTCGAATTGTATAATTGCCAGCTTTTATAGCATATCTACTAGACAAAAAGTATCTGGTCGATTAGTAACCAATCGGCACAGTCCGAAAATTATCGATTTTTATTTTCTCTGTTTTTATTGGTAGCTTCAAAATTCAGAGTAACAAAAAATATTTTTCTGTAGGGAAACCGGTCCTGCCATCTAGTAGTCTTAGTCCATAAACGTCTTAGGTTGATCTACTTTAAAAATATATATACAAGGATATTAGGTAAATAGAGTTCATAATGAACTTATTTGGATTTTTCAGAAATTCAGTAAGAAATAAACGTTGAAATAAACGTATTATTTTCATTATTTTTATATGAATGATATCTTACTAGAGAGGTTCTCCTTCAAATACGCCAGTTCCTTTTCAGTAATAAAGGGATGAGTCTCTGGATACGAGAATGCGGTGAAAAGGAACAGGAAGTACCACATTATAGCCATCAGTCCCCATACGTAAAAGGCGTTAGCCCAACTGTTCGTATAGTAGATTATGACACCGGTAAATACGATTCCCATAATGTTGCCCAGGTTGCCGCCACCATAGGCCACACCACCCAGCATGGCTCTCTCTTTCCTGGGTGCCCACGAGCTCATGAACGTCGCTATAGTTGGTACTATACAACCCTATAAATGTAACGCATTTTAAAGTAGAGTCTGAGCAACACAAGATTTATTTGCTCTGCCATATCTTAATTGAGTCATATACTCTGTAATTCTAGTTTGTCCAACACATTTACACTATCGGACAAAAGTAGAGCAACACCTCGAGAAATATTTGTAAATCGCGATTTTTTAATTATACATGCATGATAATGTATACAAATACAATAAATTTAAAAACTACGAAGTAGGCTATGAGTATCCATGACAGCAAGAATTTTTATTAACAAAACAAATGAATTTATTTTGACATTTAGTTATAAATGCTTAATAGTAACGCGTCAAAAGTAGAGCAACCTTCAAACAATTCATTCCAAAGAAGGGTTTTAGCAAAAGTAAAGGCCAAAATAATTGTGCGAAGTTTATTTTATGTTTTTTAAACATTTCTATGCTGGATTAGTCATGCCAAGAGGAATTCCAATTTCAAAAGACTTGAAACAAAGAGTTGTGAATGCATTCATGGAAGGTAAAAAACCAGCCGACACACAGTGCTTCGTCCCATGGACAAAAATAAAAATATAAGTTAAAATTTACTAATATCTGAATATATAATTTTATACTTATAGCAATGTTCAACCATCCTGTATATTATTTCTCATAAACAGCGTTTTTGTTAGCAAATATTTTCACTAAAAATAAATTTTGCGATCATTATCTCATCAGTGAAAAGAATAACATTCATAGTAGTTCTGTATATTATGGAGTTAAACCGGTACGTACTTAGTTGAAAGCCACTATGTATATTGTTAAACAAGGTATGTACTTTAAATTTATTTCTAAACAAGTTCGTGATTGTTTAGTTTTTATTTATTTTTTAAGATGATTCTTAAATGGGTATAAAAATTTTACGTTTGCGAACTTCAAAAAGGCATTTAAAAAAAACATATCGTATTTATTGAATATTTTTGTTGCCATATTCATACACTTTTAATTTTTGTATAGTTCACCTGCGTCTGCTTGCGACGAACTTTATTTTATAATACTTTTCAGATGGAGTAAAATTGATAAGCAATGCCGATCTGGCTAATACTTGGCTTGATCATAAGGATAAGAACTCAAAATTATTTGTATTTCAAAAAATATGTTCTTATTAGATATTGATGAATCTTCCAGTCAAATGAGACACCACTTGTGCCTGAAAAAGTCCACTATGTTGGAGCGAAACGTCGAATAAAAAAAGTGTCCATCTTTCAGTTTATTATAAAATCTCATACCCAAGAAAAGGAAAAAATAATATATGGATATGGTCTATTAAAGAGATAACTATTAACATCCGAACCCCTCATACCGACAAAATGAACAGAAACAACGCGAAAAAGTAACATATTAGAAAATGATGTACAGAAATATCTTATATGTGAGGATACTTCATCTACCTGTGATTTGGATACTATAAATTTGGAAGATTCTGTCAGCAGTGATTCTCCTGAATCAGAGTAGTTACGATCTATGCATTTTGTTGTCCTAAAGTAAATTTATAGTATCTTATTTTTTTTTTTTAATTAAATATAACATTAATGTTTCTTTTTCATTAAAGAAAAACATTTTTATCTTATATTAGGCTTATATTGTAGGAATCATGTTCTAATGTTATTTCAATTCTTTTTTATCACAGGAATTTATTTAATACTTACACCGTTTTCATACTATAACTTTTATTTGCTTAGATGGAACACAGCTCCAAACATTATTATTATTTATAAGATTTTTTTTTCATAAACGTGGGACTAAGAACATCATCATTTAGTACAATGAGAGTACTCATCATTTGTGTCAAATAAACCTAGTTTGAATAAATTGCTTACAACAAAAGAGAAGTTTTGGATTTTTGTCCTCTAGAGCCATATGTTCGAAGCACTGTGCGACATTTCAAAACAGTTTGTGTTACCCCGGTACAGTGTATCTAAAATAATTTCATCGTATAATGACAGGGGACACTTAGAAAAATTGCCAAAATCGGGAGGGCCAAATAAAACAACAGTAATGACCGACAGACGCATCAAAAGAATTGCTCAAAATCCTTGGAAGTCTACACCTAGAATTATTGCCGAAATTCTAAAAATAACGGTTAGTATGCGAACAGTACAAAGAAGATTTGTAGATGCAAAGTTATTTAGTAGACGTCCAGCTAAAAGCCGTTAGTTTCGGAAAGAAATAGAGCAGCAAGGTTGGCATTCGCACGTCGGCATTTAAACTGGACAGTCAATGACTGGAAAAAAGTTGGAGAAGCAGTCATTTTAGATATGTTGTTTTTCAACCTGTTACGAGCATAACAGGGCGGCGGTCGAGATAATCGGTGTGGGAAAGGAACGCTGCTGCATCGGTCGATTGTCGATGGAGGTTCGAAACAGGTTGGGGAATAACGCCATCAGTTGTTTTAGATACATTCTCTTTCAACCTGTTACGAGCATAACGGACGGAGGTCGGGATATTATGGCACTGTATGTTTCAGTACTTACTTATTAAGTTTCAATATTTAGGTAAATTACAGTTGAGGGTTGGAACCTTTGGTGTTACACAGCAAAATAAAAACACTAAATCACCACAATACACCAAAACACTTTACTTTTACACTAGACGCGCGTTTCGCTAACCATGTTAGCATCATCAGCAGATGATTATAAACTCAAACTTACTTACTTAAGACTACAGTTTATAATCATCTGCTGATGATGCTAACATGGTTAGCGAAACGCGCGTCCAGTGTAAAAGTAAAGTGTTTTGGTGTATTGTGGTGATTTAGTGTTTTTATTTTGCAATATTTAGGTATTTATTTATTCTGAAAAATTTTCAGAATAATATTTTAAGATTTTTTAAAAATGTATACAGAGTGTTTTGAAAAATCTGGTCATTGATTAATCACGATCCTGCTTAAAGCCCTTGACGTAAAAAGCTGATTTTTGGAAAACGGATTGACTTTAGTGTGTAGAGGTTCGATAAGAAGGGATTTTTCGAAACTCGAATTCTAAGGGCGTGAAACTACTCGGAAATATTAGAATATTTTTTATTTAAAAACCGGTGAGTTTTTCGGAAAAACTCTTAAAACACGTATATTTTATTATGTTGTTTTACATATTTTAAGATTTTTTAAAAATATATACAGGGTGTTTTATAAAATATGACCATTGAGTAATCACTATTCTGCTTAAACTGCTGGACGTTTAAAGCTGATTTTTTGCAAACGGATTGACTGTGGGGTTGAGGTTCGATAAGGAGGGGTTTCTCGAATCTCAAATTCCAACAGGGTGAAAACGCCCCTCAAATATTACAATATTTGTTATTTAAAAACGGTTAGTCTTTCGGGAAAACGCCGGACACGCATAATTTATTTTGTTTTTTTACATATTTTGAAATTTTTTAAAAACATACAGGGTGTTCCAAAAAGTTGAGTAATTGATTAACCACGATTCTGCTTAAACTGCTCGACGTTAGAAAGCTTATTTTTGGCAAATGTGAGAAAATTTTATCCAGTTTGTATGTTAATGGAAATTCTTGTTTTGCTTTATCATCACCATTAGAAATTATTAATTCGACGCGAACGAAGTCGCTGGTACACGCTAGTTTAAGTGTAAAATTAATTCGAACTCTAGTGTGTAGTTGGTTTACTTATGAAGAATATACTCCACATTTTCTTATATGGCTATTTTTTGACCGCAAATGGTAAAATCATAACTAAGAGCTTCTCGCCCGTCGAGTGAGATGCACCCTGTACACTGCTACGCAATTCAGGATCTACGCGGATCGAGGGGCAGGGCGTAGGTAAATCGCAATGTGTAGGTATAGACGAGTGGCGGAATTTTGGCTTTTTTTATATCGCAATTTGTAAACAGCGCTTATTTGGAGCGGTTTTTACCACCGTTTTTAGAGAGGTATTTTAGATAACAATCGATATTTAGAAATGTTTTGACAAAATACTACCTTTGGAAATACTACCACCGAGCACGTCATTTTTGCAACTTGCAACTGCGTTAATACGCCTGGCGATGACCGTCTCATACTCTTTCAGATATTTAGCAGTAAAATAAAGAAACCTGTTATTTTTAGCTGTTATTTTAAGCTGTTTTTTATAAATAACTATAACAGTTTCAACTGTTATCTAAAAATAACAGTTTTGCCCATCACTAAATGGGATAGACCCTATATACTTTATTAATGACACGATGTTGGACCGATTTGTTTATAGGAATATCATGCAGAAAGTTACGCTTCCTTATGCAGAATGGGAAATGCCACTCCGTTTTATTTTCACAACAGGACAACGATCCAAAACACTCTCCACAAGTTGTTCAACAGTGGTTTAGGGAAAATGATGTTCGAGTTTTGCAATGGCCAGAACAATCCCCAGACCTAAACCCTATTGAAAATCTCTCGGAAGAAGTAGAACGTCGTATTCGTACCCAAATGTTTCCAAATAAACAATCCTTGATAGATGAAATTAATGAAGTTTGGATAAATCTTTGATGAAACATGAATAAAAATGAACTCTGTTGCTCTACTTTTGTCCAATAGTGTATATAACAAAAATATAGCAAAATAAAACACTAATATTGCACCTATAATTGCATCAAGACGTATACCTTCGGTCAAAATATACTACCCCTAAAATATTTATATTTACTTAAGACTATAGAAGGCTAAGTATATACAGGGTGGCGCACCTCATTCGCCTCAGTTGATTATACGAAAACGGAAAGATGTAGAAACAAAATATTTAATGGATATATTATGTGGGAAGGCAATGTGCATAATTTAAAATTATTTTGAAATGTACAGGGTATATACCTATTTTTTCTTATGGAACACCCGGTATTTTATTTCATATTTAAATCCTTGGACACGAAATAAATAAATATGTTTACAAGCTTTGGTTTTTGAGATATTTAAAGATATTTAAATATGCATGCTATAATAAAAAAATTTGTCAACACTCTGTACATTGCTTTTCAGAATTAATGCTTGTGCGGACTTTTAAGTCAAAGAAATAAACTTTACTGAAAAATCTGATTGCTTCGTTTAATACAGGGGTATCAAAAATTGCTGGTCTATTTTAAATATTTATTTTACATAAAACTTCTCGTTATTTCAAATACGCAATATAACCTAAAACCATAGTATAAGGAAACTAGTAGTTTTACTCATTGTCAAATCCTTTGTTCTTTTTCTGCCACTTTATATGACCTTGTTCTCGCCTCCGTAGCCGACGACGTAGCTGTATAGTCGTGGTCTATTAACTAGGCAAAGTATAGACGTGGCACTCGCCATAGTTTCACAGATATGTATTTAGGAAAATATGAGTTCACAATAAAATAAAATAAAAAAAATGATCATCGAGTAAAAACTTCCTTGAAAACAGAATATTTTCACATCTCGTGTAGGTAACAATTCTTCTGTATCTGAAAATCTTCTGATGGGAAGAAATGCGGAAAAAATATATAATGACATATTTTTATATTATTATCTATTTCAGAGATTTTCTACGACTTTTTTATATTTAAAGCAAGTTTAATTTTCTATAGATAACTGGATTCGGCATAAAATTATGCTATAGTACACTGTCTTTATTTAAAGCACACTGCGGTGTTGCCAATCTATTTCTTATTTACTAAAAAACTTTGGTTAAAAACATTATATACGAAAAGTGGTAAAAAACTAGAGTGAATATAACTTTATTAATACTTTGCTATGTTTTCTTAAACATGAAGGATATCGGAATAAATTCGTGTAGAAAAATTTACTTTATCGTATACAGGATATTGTTTATGGCGTCACCAAAATCGTAACATTTAAAAAATGTTGTATCACACTTTTTTTAAATGCAACACCTTGTATATTATTTTTCTTTCAGATGTAGAATTAAAAGGTGAACATTTTTTGACAAGACAAGATAGACAAAGATCATATTAGGTGGCTTTGAAAAAAATTTACTGTTGAAAGAGCCATATGTAATATAATACTGCGAATATCTGCGACAGCGGTAAAAATTTAGAAACACTTTAAATTAATAAAAAAATGTTCAATTTTTAATTCTGTATCTGACAGAAAAATAATATACAGAATGTCGCATTTAAAAGTTGAGATATACCATTTTAAATATTGCGATTTTGGTGACGCCATAAAAAATACCCAATATAGAATAATGTATATAGAATGATGTAAAAATAAAAAAAAATCAAACTAACTTTACCATAACTTTTTTTGTGACACCCTGTATATAACAAAATATTTTAGGATACACCCCTTTATAAACCTTGAAACATATGAATAAAACTTTTTTCACACCTTCGACAACGACGACGATATTGAACTTCCTCGCACTAATGGGCCACCCTGTATATTTACGGTGGTTTAAAGCTAGGTGTGGCACTTTTCTTCCCTCAAATATAAACTCAATATTTTGTCTATAATATTTTGAATATTGTTATATTACGACCACTTATAATAAAAAATAAATAAAAAAATATAAAAAAATACAGTTCACTAAATTTATAAGAGATTATGCTATTATAAAATTCTTTCAATTAAAAAATATGAATAATTTGCGGAGACTTTAGATGTACAAAATATTTACTGTAAAATTGTTTCAAAAACCAATTTATATAAATTATCTCGTAAATTATTATTGGAATGAAAATTTTATGGAAAATCCCCTGACCAAAAAATATTTTCATGCGCATATTTGAGACAACCTGTATATCTAAAAAACTATTTTTAAATTTGCACACATGCTAAAAAAAATAATAACATTTAACTAATTACATAATATCTCAGCTTCTAAAATAAACAAATATAATTAAATGTTAATTGATAATTACTATCAGCTTGCCGATTTACATCCGATGGAAATCTAAAAAGACTCAAAGAACAATTTTTTGAATTATTTCCACAATTAATAGCAGCGCACAGTAAGGCACTCATTTTTTGTCAATCCGTCCCTGTGCTCGGACGCAGCCCTAGAACCTCTCAGCTCGACGGACCGAATTCAACTGAAACCACAAAACACATACACAAGAAGTGCGAGCGCCTTGCTAAATATTGGAAAGTGAAATTGACGTTTAAATTTGACACTGTTGACAACTCTACTGCTACTAGCGCCCCCAATTTCGCTTGTAGGAACTACGGACTAAATTGTCACGCATGGCGGGAAGTTTAAAAAAATAAAAATTTTTATTTCTTCATTTATTTTTTAATTATACATACACAAAAACACAAAAAATACACCATTTTTTAAAAATATGTTTAATATCAATATCAAATATACAACAGAAATTAATTTCACCACAATAAATTAATAAAATTAAAAGAATAATGTTACAAGTAGATCAAGAGACAAAATTAATTATAACAAAACTGAAAAAAATGGCGTCATAGATGGCTTAGAAATAAAAGATATATCATAATTTTGAAAGTAAAATTATATGGGAAATGTCTTCGATCATCATTTTTAAGCCAACTGGACGATTATTTCAAACATACAAGCTGAGTTCGTTCATAGTGCTCTGAGAAATCTAGATAAACAAAGAATAATAAATTAAAAGTATTCCAGGGGAAAAGAGAGGAAAAACCTGTATCGTCTCTGATATCTGTCAGGGTATTGTTGAAAGTGTCATCTTTTTGCTCGAAGTTTTCAGGTCGATCAAAAAGATGACATTTACAACAATACTTTGCTGTAACTTTCACAAATATCAGAGAGAGTACATACAGGTATTGCCTCTCTTTTCCTCTGGGATGCTTTATATCTGTTGTTCTTTGTTTATCTATATTTCTCAGAGCATAATGCCGAACACGACTACAGTATATAATAATTTCAATATCCGAAGTGGAAAGAAAAAAGATCACCTTTCTGTTTTGTACTATGGTCCCTTTCTTCCGATGGCTCATCTCGTTGATATTTAGGAAGGATAAATAGGAAGGAAAATATAAAATTCAATTTGATTTGATGATCCTTTTCTGTCACCTAAAATCAGGAGAACGACAATGAGCATGTTAAGATGAAAAAAAAATTATCAACACTTACCTACACGTTAGTCCGAGGAGTTTTATTAAAAACCTATATATTTGCCTAAATAATTTATGTATTAAATTTGCAAAGCAAAATGCAGCGTGTAAACAAAAGAAATAAAATGGCGACAAGTCAACGTCAACGACCCGACAAGGAGAAAAGTGGTATTCGAATAACAAATTATGGGTCACCAAAAATTGTTTTTGTCTCCTTTCAACGCACACTTTAGAAAGAAAAAGAGATGAACTGGAATACTGAAAGAACGTCAAGGCTTTATCTGTCACTCTTGTCAATAATTTATCGGTAAGGAAGATTTCTAGAAAATCGCTTGTAGTCAAGTTTTCAACCATTGCCAGTTCTCCCATAAGAAGTGTCATCCACCTGACTGAAACGCTTTGCAACCTGCCAGCTTGCAAAAACTGGCAGAAAATATTTGCGAGAGTGCAACTACTCTTTTCCTTAAACTATGCTAAAACCCTGTATTTTTTAAAATAAATCGAAGCAGATTCAAATGCTCTTTCGAACTATATTAGGGTTTCTTATGCCTATCTAGCTCAGATCTTAAATAAAGAGTAATTTTTCGATAAAATGGCAAACAAGAGCGCTAGTGTCATCATGGCAAATTTCTAGTGGCAGTTAGTAGCTATTATCAAAATCGAAATTAGTTTATGGACTTTATTTAAATTTATACCAATTTATTATACGCTTTTATCTTTAAATATGTCAAAAACCAAAGATAAATAATATAATATTTTCTTGCCTTTAGCTGTGTATTTTTTCTAATTTCGAAAAATCGAAAGTAGAGAAAAAAAATAAAAAGTAAAAAGAAAATTGTTTTGCTTGTCGTAAAGGGGGGAACCAAGCTCCACTCCCACAACCGGTTTTTGGGCCTACCCTTCATCAGGTGGGCTGCCCAGGGAGTTTAATTGGTATCAAATATAGGTGCTTAGACGATACTCGGTATAGTTATAAATTATAAATAACTCCACCTGAAAAAATCCCATGAGAGAGCGTATTATCACGCAGAAAATGAAGCCCCAGTATTCGCCACCTTTAGTAATTGATAAGGGCAGTATTAAGTTCAAAATGGCGGATACAAGTACGCCAGTGCCCAAGACGTGTCTGGCACCGATCTTGTCTGCCAGCCAACCTCCAGGAAGGTGGCCTACGAAGTACCCCACGAAGAAAATGTACTTGATGAGGGCCTGGTCGTTTGTATCCCAGTTGTACTGTCCTTCCTGCAAAAACACAGAAAAATCTGTTAAATATCTGTTACAAACGATTAAAAAACGAATTAAAAGAAATAAATTTCATTGTATTAATGATACGGTTCATTAATACAATGAAATTATTTCATTGTATTAATGATATCTGTTCATTGTACCAATGAATGTGTTCTTCAAATTAATGAACACTGTTCATTGATTTAATGAACTTAAAGTTCATAGAGTTAATGAATTACTTTTCATTGTGCCAATGAAATCGTTCATCTGCTCAAAATTAATGATTTAATTCATTATATTAATGAACTTTTTCATTGTATTGATGTCGACTTTTGGTTCAGTGAATATGAATAAGTTTGTAAAAATAACTGTTTTTCCCAGGTTTTCTTTTTTTGTAAATTTAATTTACTCCTTATATTGCCATATTATCAAGATATCATGTTTTCTCCATAAGAATTAAAAAAAATCAAAAATATTTCCGAAAAATACCAGATTTTCAATTTTTTTGGGGTCGAAATATACCACACCTAAAAATATTTGTCCTTATTTAAGACTCATCCTGTGTATTACATAGATCCTTAGAATGTATTATTAACCCTTTCTAACCTTGACTTCCAGAACTTCCTCAGCTTTCAAATTGGGACAATCATCTCTGGCAGTTGTCGCGTTTTTGATTATCGGTTTCACCATTTCAGTGATGGCGATATTTATCACCACTCTCACGTTGTAGGCATTTTGCAAAGCGAAATGCAGGATCAGAGAGAGGATCACTCGTTGAGGAATTGTATACTCTGTAGAATAAACATATTATTAGTCTTATTTATTATACCGGGTGTTGCATCGTCGAACGGTACATAGGAAATCCCATGTAAATTTTAATGGGGTCAATTATTGGCTTCCCTAATTATTTTAGAGAATAATTCTATTTAGGTTTATTCAAGAGCACTGAAACCCACATTCAAAAGAATAACTTAATAGATATTTTTGATTAGCTCGTTTACGAGTTATCGCCGATTTCTTTTTAAATATTTCTCCTTTCTTATGGCCCTGTATTTACATATGTGCACCAGTCAAGGTAAAAGATAACTGTCAAATGAAGTTGTCATTTCAGAAATTTACCTATTTAGTGCTTTATTATTATTGAAAACTCATTCCTACATCGGAAATCTTAAAGATGTATTTATAAATACAAATTAATATGAATAAGTAAAATAAAGTAAAATAAAGTAATCAATTACAAGGTTAATTATAGTATTATTACAATATTCAATAACTTATTAATTTAGGTACTATTAAATTGTTAGAACTGAAATTCTATTGCATTCGGCAGAAATAGCATTTTTTAACTCGGCTAGATTTGGGTATTTTTTATCCTTGTATATCCTGTTTTTTAAATGGCCCCAGAGAAAGAAATCATTTTCGTCCACATCTCGTAGCTCTTGGTGCTTTTCATATTTGAAGGAATAGTATTTATGTCGTTTCAAAATTCGAAACGCTGTAGTGTGATCTATTCCTATTTCATCCTCAAGTTTCCTTGTGCTGATCTTTCCATCGTTCTCTTCCACGCGCAATAAAACTTCCAAGTCGGTATCATTTCTTGCATCTTCTCTTTGTTCCTGCCTTGCTTCACATCTGCAGTTATTTATTAGGGTACCTTTGGTCTCAAATCTCTGGTTATTTCTTGCGATTGTAGATTTTCCAGGTATCGGTCTATTTGGATACAGAGCAGCAAACATGTCCGACACCTTTTGATAACTATTTCCTTGATAATACCCTTGTTTATTAATACCATTTAATCATCAATACTTTTTCTTCGGTAGTGTAGTCATGGGAAATATTTTCGATGTAGGTATGAGTTTTTAACAATAATAATAAAGCACTAAATAGATAAATTTCTGAAATGACAACTTCATTTGACAGTTATCTTTTACCTTGACTGGTGCTCATAAGTAAATACAGGCCCATAAGAAAGGAGAAATATTTAAAAAGAAATCGGCGATAACTCGTAAACGGGCTAATCAAAAATATCTAAAGTTATTCTTTTGAATGTGGGGTTTATAAATTATATTATCTTAATTTTATAAATTATAATTATTACCAATCTTCAATAAACCTTCTTAAATAAATTTAAGCGTTTACATTATTAGGCATTTGCATAAAAGTGTGTATTTTGTGTGGTATTCCACAAAATTTTCAGGCTATTACGGAAACAGAAAATGTACAGATTCTTCTTCTTCTTCCTGTGCCTTGTGCTTAGCCGCACGTTGGCGATTCTCTGTACTCTTCATACAATGTGTAGAGTGCCGTTTTCGGCTCCTCGAAATATGGTGGCTGCGTCGCTGATGTTACGCCAATCCCGTATGTTTCTTAGTTTAATGTTCTTTTCTTCCTGGGCCTCGCCGTCCCTCTATTTTTCCTTGTAGAATTAGCTCAGGAATGTAATATTTGTCTCCTCTAAGGATATGGCCTAGGTATGAAACTTTTATTTCTTTGACTATATTAAGCATTTATCGTTCATAGTCTGCAGTTCTTAAAACTTCTTCCTTGGTGGCATGTGCGGACGATGACACACGAGCCTCCGGAGAGTGCACATTTCGAAAGGAAGCCTAGATGCGGTTCAGGGTTCTAGCCTTGAGAGACCACGTTTCTGCGGCGTATAGTAGGATGGGCCATATGTAGCATTTTACTACCCGTAGTCTAAGTGCTAGCGGGAGACTGCGTGCTAATAGGAAGTTTTTAAGTTTAAAAAATGTTGATTTTGCATAATTCGTTCTAAGTTTAACTTCCTCATTGCAGTCCCATCGTTCATTGATCATGACATCTAGATATCTAAATCGTGGTACTCGCTCTATAATATTTCCATCCACCGTCAATGCGGTGTTGATTATAGGCTGGCGTCCTATTACCATAAGTTTGGTCTTGGTAGCGTTGATTTTAAGACCGAAACGATTTCCCATGTCCTCCATCTTATTTATTATTTGCTGGAAATCCTCTAAAGTTGGTGCTAGGATTGCTGTATCATCTGCATATCTTATATTGTTAATTGGAACTTCGTTAATCTTAATTCCTCCACTTTCTTCTTCCAGGGCTATTTGAAATGTCTTTTCGACGTACACAATGAAGGTGTCTGTGGATAAGTTTTTGTTAACTCTTATCTCCGCGATTTGGGTCCAATATAGTTCCTGTATGATTTTAATGTCTTTGGCGTCTATTCCTATCTCGAGCAGTCTACCAGACTTAATGTACAGATTACCGAAATAAATTGAAAATAACATTTATATTAAAACAGCATTATGTGTCACTTTTTCAAACATATCTTTCAAGCTTTTCAATTTAATAGCTGTTAGCAAGAAGTTTCACTTTTTTTTTAATGCGCAATAATGATAAAAATAATTATTTATACAATATTGAAATAATTAAAGTAAAGGTACTTACTTCCATATATGCAGTACAGAGGTTTGAACGGCATTTTGATATTCCTTCGATGTCTCCATACAGTTAGATATTATTATTTCATTTTTAAAAAAGAAATTAATTTTAAAATAAAACAAAAATAATATTAAGTCATTGTGTGAAAAGTCACGATAAATATGTCATTTTAATTAAACCACCGATGCCACTTTTATTTAGCATACCTGGTGATTTCTAAATAACCATACAATACAGGGTGTCAAATAAATAGTGTAGGTATCCACCTCGGTGCGTGATTTTACAGATAACAATAAAACAAAAATTCCTATGAACTTATTCTAAAGATGCCGTGCAGATTCCTGCGTAGGCCTTTAATCTTTTTCTTCCTCATCAGATGGTTCTACTAATTGCAGCGACTTGTAGTGCTTGGAAGTCCTGTATGCCTGTCCAATGACGAATATTTCTCAGACAGGATAGCTTCCTTCGGCCTATTCCCCTTTTGCCCCCCTCTATTTTACCATGGAGAATCAGACGGTGAAAGTGATAGCGTTCTCCACGTAGTATGTGTCCCAAATAGGCTATTTTCCTCTTCTTGATGATTTCGAAGAGTTCACGTAGTTCTAGACCAGCTCTTCTGAGAATGGCTTCATTCTCCACACGGTCGACCCAGGGCACTCTTAGTATTCGTCGTAGGGTCCACATTTCGAAGGCTTCAATTCGGTTTATTGTTGCTACCTTCAGTGTCCATGCTTCCAGACCATATAACAAAACAGATCAGACATATCACTTCACCATTCTGTATCTAATGCCGAAGTTCAAGTTCCTATCTGTGAGAAACCTTCGAAGTTTCGGAAAAGTAGATCTTGCTTGTTCGATCCTGTATCTGATCTTCTGATCTCGATCCCACGTTTCGTTAACCATGTAATAATATTTAAATTGTTTGGCCTGCTTGATGACCTCTCAATTTAAGTAAATTCTGGTGTTCGGAATGTTGTTTCTGCTAACAGCCATAAATTTAGTTTTTCTAGTATTTATGTTTAAACTCAGACTTTGGCTTTCATTGTTAACCTTATTTAGAAGGATTTGGAGATCATTTGCATTGTCTGCCAATATCACTGTGTCATCTTCATATCGGATATTATTAATTGGAATGCCGTTTATTTTCAAACCAATGGGACTGTCGGAGATTTACTCAGTGAATGATCTTTCCACATATAAATTAAACAACATTGGAAACAGAATACACCCTTGCCTTCCCCCATTTTTTATTTCAAAATCTTCTGATACTCTTGCGCTATGTATACTGATGAGCCCAGAATGAGTCTCATATCTTTTCCATCATGTCCCAAGTCTCTGAGGTATGATATAAGAAGGTTATGTTTAACATTATCGAACGCCTTTTCATAGTCTATAAAGCACATGAAGACATTTTTTCTCTGATCTTGACACTATGGCCAAGGATATTTTTAAAAACATTGGTACACTTTTTTTCTTGAAATTTGGTATTCTTACAGACATTGTAACGAAAATATTTTCGTTACATTTTTCCTTTTATATCGTTTATCCGTTTTTTTTTATATATTATCGATTTTTTGCGGAACCTCGATAGTGGTACACATCACTAGCGATGGTTGTTAGTTTAAATTGTTTAAATATTTTATATATTTTCTGGTTGCCTATGGGTTACCGATAATAATTTGTTTATTTTTAATGAAAACGAAGGTTTATTATTAATATTTTGTTTAGTGTTAAATAATTAATATGCAATTGTTACACACATTTTTTTGAAGGTATGTAGGAAATTTTATCGTATTTATTATTTTTACTATTAATTATAAATTTTTATATTGACATTTGGTACTTAACGCATGTCTAAATGAATGGGAGAATTCTATAAAGGGACTTTTTTGTTTTGCCGAAAATCGCTCTCTCTCATCTCGATCTTCTTTGCTTAAATACCTAGTTTTTTTTTCCAGACACCGGCACGAGATACGACTTGGAAATTATTTATTAGTTTTATTTTTTTAAAACATTTCTTACTATCTAATAAGATTTAATTATTTGATTTAATTATTTAATTAGCTTGTAACTTTAATTTCCTTTTTCTATTTTATCTTTTTATCTCACAGTTCATTTTTTTATCATTTCTTTATCTTCTTAGTAGCACGTGTATGGTAGTTTTGTAAAATTTTTTCTAATACCTTTAACTTTTATTTAGTACTAATTATTTTTATCTTTCTTATTTATGTACTGAGACGCAAGCTGTTGAACAGGAACCCGCAGAGGTGTTCGATTTAGCAATCTCAGGGGCCATGAATAGAATCAATCACTGCAGGAGTACTCTCAGAGACGAACCAGGAGGGACTCTGGTAAGTAAGGATTTTTATAATATTTTTATTATACGACTTATGTCACCTTTAACGAATCCTTGCTTGCCAGAAGGCAACTCTTGTTTTATCTGGACCCTGTAGTGGTGGTGTCTATTGGCAGGCCATTCGACAGATAGATTTTTGTTTTTTGTTGTTTTTGGGTCACTCTAGGGAACGTATCTTTACCTCGTATCTGCCAAATTTACCTTACCTTATCTTTATCTTATTTGGCGGATGCATTATCTTTGTTCCTGGAGTGACATCTCTTTTCTTTTAGTTTTTTATCTGTCGAATTGCCGCATTTATCGTTTTTCGTATCTTATCTCTATCTTTCTATTTACCTTTATCTTTCTATCTAGTTTTTCAATTTATCTTTTAATATCGCATTTTAGTATTAATTTTTGTTCTAATTTAAATTTTCATATATTTCTAGTTTTTTAATCTTACATATTTTTTTATTCTTTTTACACGTGTCTACAAATTAAATCAAATAATTTACTGTAACAATATATTTTTTTTTCAAGTCGTACCGAAGTGATTGTGGCGGTCTGGAATTTTCTAGAGAGAGAATGCAAAATATTTTTCTTTTATATTTTTTTTATAATTCTATATTTATATTCTTTATATTCTTTAAATAATTTGGACAATCTTTTCAATTATAACTAATTTAAACTGTCATTGCCTATCTTCTTTTTTAAATTTTAATTATAATTTTTACTATAATAATTAGTAGTTGGATTTAGATATTGATTATTGTTTATTTGAATCACCAATATGTTGTTTAATCATAAGTTATTTTTATTGTACCTTCATTGGCAACCAACAGACAGTTCAATTGGTAATTTAGAACACCACCACAAAACTGGGTACTTATCAATTGTGTTGAGTAGAATACTGCTGTTTGTTATCTTCTAGTAAGATACGAGAATTGACCCTCCCCATAAGTAGCTCACGCACTGAGACTGGTGGAGTCTCACAAGCTCTCCAACGTTAGTCGGACAATCACGCTACCCACCAGCGGACGAGTGCAGCGAAGAGGGTGAGGCCTTTCTCCCAACCAACCGAAGCAGAAACACTTAAGTATTCCAGTTGCATATCTAATCTCATATAATCGAGACTGTCACAGCCAATTACATTGATTGTTTATAATTGTTAATTAAATATAAGTCATTAATGAAATTTTCTATTGTCTTATTTAATTCCAAAGCATACTTCCACAAACCAGTAACTTTTAGAATTTTGTGGGTTATAACATTTTAATTCCCAAGCGAATGACGATAGTGTAAAATTCCGTAACAGCCCTGAAAGGGTATTTTCCATTAGAGTAGAGAGTACTCCTGGTGGTACTTCTTTTATCTTTATAAATACAGTAATTTCAACAAATGACATAAATGATCAGTATATGTATACATACATTATTTAAAGTTGCAAATATATAGCCCGTCTAGAAAGTATCCGGAAAAAAAAGCAAGATTGCAATTATCGATATATATTTTTATACTATTTGTGCCATTTATTATCCTCTGTATTGTCTCATATACTACACTTTTTCTGAGTTCAGTCAATTGCACTAATTTTTTAACGTTTCGAACACTTTTTCTATACAAATATTCCACCATTCTCTTTTTTTTACTTGCGACATTATTTCTCAAATCTTAAGCCGGTTTATAATCAACGATATTTGACAGATGGTGTTGCCATGCGATTTTGGTCATAGCCTACTATCGGCACAACCTACGTGATGGATTACTGTTGTCTGTATTACAGAAAAAAAAAATAGATCAAAATTAGAAAAAATATAAAATTCCGGATACTTTCTAGACGAACTATACTTTTAAATCTCACACAATTAATAATACGTACAATAGAAAATAAATAGTATATTTCTTTATCTTATTTATTGACAATATATTGTCATACTAGATATTTTAGTCCTCTTCACGCGTTTCACCTTCCCAATAATCCCAATCTTGCCTTTCTGCTTGCGCGAAAAACAAGTAAATGCATGACGTGCACAAAGCAATCAGCATCATAATCCAAAACACGAACCTCCATTGCTGTAACGTTCCCTAAAAAACAAATTAAAAGAAATTACGAACAATTTTAGTTTCAAAAAAATATACTGTGTGACGTAGAAATCACGACACCTAGTATATGCTCAGCTATATTTATAACGCTTTGTCGGTTGATTGCCTGCATAAAGTGTAGTAAACATAGATTTAGTAAGAACAGATATCACATTGTGCATTTTAACCCGATCAAACAACCGGAGGTTGACTACGTACTGTAAAAACCAACTGAGATAGAGAAGGCGACATTGCCACATCTCAAATTTGCGCCTATCTACTTAGTTTGATTTGCAGAAAAGGTGACTTTAAAACCTTCACCGGATATTAATAAATCTCAATTTCTTAATTAAATTAATAGTTTATCTTTAAAGAAGCATGCGTAATAATATGTTATTAACCAGAGGATCTATGCGTTACTATTAAAGGACATGTTTGCTGTTTAATATGCTGAAACGTCTAGAACTATTGGCAACGTCGCTGCTAGTCTTCCAGAATGAAATGAGCCGTCCGTCCCACCACCCCCCGCGACGGCCCTTGGTCCGTTATAGCGTACTACGTTTAGCTTACGGTGTGTTTGAAGTCGGAATCAAGGCTGATGTGAACTTTTCAGTGATTTTCAGTAGTTTTTGTTTTTGTTTAACGTACTTTTGAATCTGCGAATTTTCAGGTAGGACAGTGTCATGGTAGGAGAGTGTCAAATATGTGGAAAAATAAGCTCAAATTACCCGAATTTGTCTTTTCACAGGTAGGTATTGTTTCCGCCGTAATCGTACATAGGCGTCCTACAAGGGAGCCTCTCAAAATTAAAATAATTTCTAATTATATTTGTTGAAATTTGATCTATTAAAACAAGAACGTAGTAGCCGGTAATTGAAATCTCAATTACTACCTAACTGTTGTAGATCATAACAAATTTGAATATAAACGTTGCATTTGAAACTTTATTATAGAAAGTGACATTTTTTTAAATTGCGTCATATTTTGGTCATTATATACGATATTCTAAAGGAATTTTGCTCAACAAATAAACAAAGGTGTTTACCCGACCTTTTTACATTTTATTGCTTAATTATATCTTGTATCTGCCCCTTCGGTCTTGTTTAGACAAGTTTTTACCACCGTACAATACAAATACCTCTTCCTTGAGTTATTTGTACGGTGTGTTTACCTTTTTTTAGAATGGGACGAACTATAAATAATTCTTAGGCTACTAGTTTTATACATACCTATATAGAGAGTGACCCAGGCCTTCAAAAAAGCTTTTTACCTATTACGTTCTTGGTTTGTGATTTTTATTTGAATCTTTACATAAGATCGGGGCCATTGTAACGCACATTTTCAAAATATTTTTGTCAACATACATGGTGATTCAATACATATGCTTAATACAGTTCATGAAGATTGGGACGTTTAACTAAAATTTGATTGTCTGATTAAGCTACCTAAGTAATGGATTTGTAAATAAACGTAATATTCATTATTATGCGACAGAAATCCCATACTGTAGCACACAGATTTGATACTTTTAATGATAAATGCCCTTTATTGAGAGACTAAAAGGATTAAAATAAATATTGATTTTAGGTATAGGAAGTTATTAATAATACAAGATTAATCAACTATTACACAGTACTTCACAGGAAGCTATCGATTGCGAACCAACTAAATCGTTACTAATTACTAATTTTGAAAAGTTCTTTTTAAGATCATAAAAGGTAAAACTAAAACCTAAACTATGATTTGAGATTAAACGGGAAATTCTAATCATATTCGAATAATGTTGCCTATTCTAAACAAGAAAAATTTACTTATAAGTTTTATAACATCTCTAATTAAATTTGGACGAAAAGAATATTTCTGTTTGCTGTAGGTAATTTTGTCAGAGATTAAACGGGAAGTTCTAAGTTATCTTCTTCTCTCAGGGAAAATACGTAAATAAAAATGACTTTTTAAGTCAAAAGGACAAGTTATTCCAAAAACGGACTGTCCTTTTCAAAAAAGGACAGGTGGCAACCCTAGGTATTTCTGGAATGGAAATTTAATGGCAAATCTACAACTTTAGTTTGAAAATATGTTCCGGCACCTATGATTACAAAAATGTCTAAAACGTGCTTTACCATTGCCTCCATATTCTAAAAAAAATTGAAAGAAAAGTCACTAACCACAAACCTAATATAGAACTGTTTCGGAAGCCTGAGTCACCCTGTAAGTATTCAAAAGTAACTGAGTGTTTATATAGAAGTAACCGAAAGTTTATATTGAATATCGACGTTGGGGCGATTTTCGAAAACTATCTACTAACGTTTCAACATAAGTATATGTGGGATATTAATTATATTATTATATTAGACCTTATAACAAAAAAAAAGTGTTAATGTAGTATATTAGTATGGAGTAAAAATTTTACTAATTACTTTACTTTTTACTTTACTAATTAAATTCGTTCCAAAAAACGATACGCCACTGGCCATTAGAACAATCCAAATGCGCCTAGTTGCCGGGGTCGGAAATTTTAGACTTCTCTGTCTCTTCTGTCCTTGTTTGACACATTGGAATGTTTGATACACTACCAACGAGTATTTATGAATGAGATGTTCGGTCTATCTTTATAATGTCTTTGGTAGTAAACGATAACATTTTTATACCAGTCTGTTTACAAATTACTTTATTTAATGCGAGCCGGATTCGCACGCGAAAGGTTCCGTACCATTCATTATCTATACAACATTAGATACTATATTATTATAAACTTTTTTTCGGATTTAGCTGAAATTTTGAATGCGCGTATAAGTAATTTAAAAAAAATGAAGAAACACATTACTAAAAATTGTATTAATCAATAATAAATATGTAAAAATATGTAAAAATTAAAAAAACAACGATTAAAAATAAGTCGCCTTGACTAGGATTCGAACCTGCCTTACTACGGCTCCAACGTCATAACAGCGTAAAGTCCTAACGCTTTAACCACGCGGCCATCGAGGACTTGAAAGATTCCATGTAAAATTCTTACTTAAAAGCTAATGTTTAGTGAAAGTACTTTTTTATTTATAAACATTTATTTAATTCTGTTTTTAGTATTTGTTCTTATAGCGACAACATAGATACATTATCTGTAAAAATTTCAACTGTCTAGCTATAACGGTTCATAAGATAAAGCTTTGTGATGGACGGACGGACAGCGAAGTCTTAGTAACCTAACCCTAAAAATGACCATTTTAACAGTATATTTCTTACATCTGTGGTAAAGTATCCGGTGATCCAAGAGCCGATGAATCCAGCCCAGACACCCATCCCATTGATGATGGCCATCAAGATGCCACCGTAATGTCTGGTGAGGTCATTAACGTTCACCTTGGAAGCTGACCAGAAAGGACCCTTGAAGAACATCCCTACGGTGCAGAGTATGATCACTCCAATACGGGAACACCCCACATACGTTGACAGGACGTTGCAGAATGCCGGTACAATGATAGCTAGAAGAAGGTACACCGAATGAGTTTTTAAGAGTCTACTATGCTGTACTTTCGGGTCGCTCTCAGGGGTCGGGTAAAGCGGGTGTGTCGCTGAAGAAAATATATATTATATTTCAGAAATATAAATAAATAAATAAATAAATAAATGCCTTTATTGTCAAAATTTTTTTTAATTTGTAGACAAAGGTAAACTAACAAACAAAGTAAAAAAACAAGGTACACAAACAAACAAACAAAAGATAATACAAAACATTATACAAATAATATTGTCAGTCTTATTGTTAAAATAAACATTTATAAATGTTTATAATGTCAAAGAACAAAAAAAAATGTAAAAAATCTGCCTAAAGCTTAACCCGATCCTGTCGTGTTAAGTCACACCTAAAATTCCAAACAGACCGGCTTTGATTAAGGCTTGATTAAGGTTTGCAACTATGGTTTGCACAATGTACCGTTTGTGTCGGGAAAGGGATCATGGTTTCACCGTTGTCGATTTTCGAAAGAAATCAGTACATGTATATTATTTCGTATATTTTTTATTTTATTGATTTTATGGCCAGCACTGTTCATTAAAATGTTGTATCCTATGTTATAGGGCTTGTTTCTCTCAACAACTGCCTGTCCCACAATGTACCGTTTGTGTCGGAGAGGGTATCATAGTTTCATAGTTGTCGATTTTCGAAAGAAATCAGTACATGTATATTATTTCGTATATTTTTCATTTTATTGATTTTGTGGAAAGCACTGTTCAAAGCAAAGTGGAGTCGACGTTCGAAACAAGAGAAGTGCTTTTAGGGGCATTCCTCGACATAGAAGGGGCGTTTGATAACACCTCATTTCAGTCACTGACGAGAGCTACAAAGAACCTCGGATTAGAGGAGACTGGCTGCAGGTGGATAGACTGCATGCTCAAAAGTCGAGTGGCATATACCACCCTACTAAATGAGACTGTTGCAGTCCGGGTGGCGGGAGGATGCCCGCAGGGTGGAGTTCTCTCCCCTCTGCTGTGGAATCTCGTTATGGACGGACTGCTTGATAGTATCAACTGGGCTGGTTTGGGATACGCAGACGATTTGGTCGTGTTAGTCAGAGGCAAGTTTAACACAACAGTAAGGGAGCAAATGCAAAGGGCCCTGAAGATTGTGGAATCATGGGTGACACGGGAGGGACTAAATATCAGTCCTACAAAGACCGTAATAATCCCCTTCACCAAACGAAGAATTTTGGAGGGACAAGGACTTCTAAGACTCTGCGGTGATGAGATTCCTCTCTCGGGGGAGGTCAAGTATCTAGGAATCATGCTGGATACCAAACTGACTTGTAACCGACATTTGGAAAATGTCACAAGGAGGGCGGTGACTACACTAGCGGTAGTCAGACCACTTCATGGAAAAATCTGGGGCCTCAGACCACAGATGGTGCACTGGCTGTACACTGGAATGGTGAGGCCTTCAGTAACATATGCATCCTTGGTATGGTGGCCTAAGGTAATGCAACAAACAACAATGCTCAGTCTTAGTAAGGTGCAAAGACTTGCTTGTCTGAGCATAAAGGGGCAATGAAATCAACGCGCACTGCATCAATGGAGGCGCTTCTGGACCTTCCGCCTCTTCACATAGTGATCCAGGCGGAGGCAAGAATGGGACTCTATCGACAACAAAGTGTCTTGTCCCCGGGAAATAGGACAGAAACAGGACACTTAAAGATGGGAGATTCTATCGGAGGATCTCTACTCCAAATGAGATCGGACCAAATGACCCCTCTTTATCACTACCACAAACCATTCGAGGTGAACAAAATGGATCGAGGAATGTGGACAGATATAACATTTCTTCAGGATGGACTAACCTGGTATACAGACGGGTCAAAGACCGCTGAAGGAACAGGAGCTGGAGTATTTGGGGAAAGACCAAGGGCAAGCTTATCCTTTTCCTTGGGTAAACACTCAACCGTATTCCAGACAGAAATCTTCGCCATTCTACAATGTGCAAGAGAAAACAATAGAAGAGCTTATTTAGGTAAGCTCATCAATATATGCTCAGACAGTCAGGCGGCACTTGGGGCGCTTGTGAACCCAAAGGTATCGTCAAAACTCGTCTGGGAATGCCTGGGTGAACTGGGAGCTCTGGCACGAAGGAACAGAATTAAATTATTCTGGGTGCCGCATGCCGGACCACAGCGGCATCCAAGGCAACGAAAAAGCCGATGAGCTAGCTAGACAGGGATCATCGGCATCCAGAGCCAGTACTGGGAATACTTGGTCCAGAGCCAGTACTGGGAATATCCAAATGTAGTGCACTAAAACTCTGGATCAAGGAAAAGCACAATGTCCACTGGAGAAACAGACAGGAGCACAGGCACAGCAAGGCTTTTATCTAAGGACCTAGCTCTAAAACCGCAAAAGATCTGCTAATGCTTAGCAGGAATAAAGTGCGGACTACAACAGGCCTTTTGACAGGACACATGGCTGTCAAGTGTTACCTGAACAAGCTCAACCTGTATCAAGGAAGTCTTTGCTGCAGACTTTGCGATAAAGATCCTGAAACAGCGGAGCACATAATATGTCATTGCGAGGCTCTGGATCGCAAGCGACACTCTTTATTTGGGAAAGCTAGGCTAGAATCGGAGGAACTATGGTCCCATCCTATCAAGGTCCTGCATAAGTTAGTGCAGGGCACAGGGATAGGAGAATGGGTGCAGATATAGAAGGGGGACAAACACAATAGGCCTCACAGGTCGCAGTATTTCCGGCAGAGGACGGCCCCTTGTTATGGAAAAAAAATCACAAAACTTCAATCTATTTCCGAATTTTAACGGAATTTTAAATTATGTCTTTATTTTCGAGAAAATTTAGTCCAAACATAAGGACTATTTTGTTGATGATTGACCGTTCAATGCAACCAAATTAATAAAAAAAAATTAAAAAAAAATAAAAAAAATAATAAACTTGTTGCACTGTATCTTTTTGTATGGTTCTGAATTTTGAAATTTTACAGAAGGTTTCAGTCTCTTCAGAATTATTAATAAAAAACTCACCAATAATAGTCATCATTTTCCTCATTGCCAGCAAACTCATCAGTTCCCTGTTGGTTATACTATCCACGAAGAATCCACAACCGATAGCCGATATCCAGCAGAACACGAAAGGCATAGCGCTGGCTATACCATTACTTCTTATGTTCATTTTCAAGTAATCCTTGACGAATTTTGGCATATCGGTGTTCATGGCGTAAAGGACGTAGTCATGGCCAAACTGGGCAGCCATGAATGCCAACACCGGGCATGATCTTAGTATATCCAACCAAGGTACTTTAAAACTACCTCCCTTTTCTGAAATTAGACAGTTTAAGGAGTTACATACGAATAATTATACTGTGACATAAACATTGCAACAATCAGTTGTAGTTAAGGTTCAGAACCGGGAATTTCCCGAAGTTCCGAAAAACAGCGCCGGTTCCGAAGACCCTAGTTGTAGAACCCAGGGTCGCTCAACAAAGTTGAAGAGGTAAGATTTTGGCCAGCTGTATTTGTATTTTGATGCATGGAAGACGTGTATCTGTGATATCCATTTCATGAAACGGACAATTACACTAAGTGGGTGTAATTAAAAATCACTAATAATTAAAGTCTTACTTGGAATATTCTTCTGCAAATATTCTTTCTCCTTGTCGGTAATAAACGGATGCGTGCTTGGATACGAGAAGGCCGTGAGCAAAAACAAAACGTACCACAATATGGTCAGTATGCCCCACACGTAAAACGGACTGGACCAACTATTCGTATGGTAAATTATTACGCCGGTGAATAACATGCCCACTATATTACCCAGGTTCATTCCGCTGTAAGCCACGCCGCCCAACATGGCCATTTCCGATTTGGGTGCCCAGGAACTTAAAAACGTCGATATGTTCGGCATTATAGTACCCTGTAAACGATACAAAGCCTAGTACCTCATTCAGAACCTCTAAATTAGAGGAGGGTGTAGAGGTTCGATAAGAAGGGATTTTTCGAAATTCCAGTTCTAAGAGGGTGAAACCACCCCTCAAATATTACAATATTTTTTAGGATGTACTTAAACAGCCGTTAAACGGTAGCCTACTAAAATGCCGTTAATAGATATTGTGACGTCGTTCATGTCGGCGGAAAGTAATGCCTTGCCATAAGTATATTGCAAGAGCACCTGTGGCTCCGTGGCTGAGGCTATCGGTTCGTGAGCGAATGGTCCGGGGTTCAAATCTCACGCTGACCAACACTTTTTTATATTTTTTTTTTGCTTATAGCGTGATCTTATTGCATTGGTTTCACTCTTTTTGGTTGGATTGGTTTAGTTATTTGGCGGGTTGGTTAGCGTGGTTATTTGGAGGATGTTAATTCATTGGTTATTTGGTTATTTGGTGGGGTTGGTTGGTTTTTACTAATTTATATTTGTTTTTTAATTTTTTTTATCAGTGTCGAGGTTAGTTGTGTTGGTTAAGTTGGTTATTTGGTGGGGTGGATAGCTTTGGTTAGCCCTTATATAATTCCTATATTTCATAAAGCCGTCAAGTGCGTCACATCAACGACGTCATACCTATTAACGGCATTTTAGTAAGCTACCGTTTAACGGCAGTTTAAGTACAGCCTATTTTTTATTTAAAAAACGGTCAAGTTTCCGAAAAAACGCTTAAACGCGTATATTTTATTTTATTTTTTTACATATTTTAAGATTTTTAAAAATGTATATCATTGTCATTGATTAATCACGATCCTGCTTAAAGCGCTTGACGTAAAAAGCTGATTTTTGGAAAACATTGACTTTAGGGTGTAGAGCAGGGTTTCTTAAACTTTTTGCAGTCACGGACCACTTTCGCAATTTGTACAATTCCACGGACCCCTATCAGAAAAAATAAAGAAAAATAAAAAAGCCTTATTATTTACATAAAAAGAAAACGTTTATTGGTAAATTTATTACACGTACACTAGTAAATTAGTGAGAAGGATGTTTAGCCTCAATGACAACGTTAAATTGTGTGGTTATCTTCGACAAGGCAAGGCGCATATCATCTCCGACGTTCAATCGGTTGCGACTATTTTTTTATTATTGAGACCATTACAGTTGAGGTTGAGTTGTTTTTTTGTTTTTGTTATTGAGACCACATTGAGACCAGAACCGAGAACTCTGCCCCGCAAAGGTACGTAGTAGCAAATGGTATCAGAACGGTTAGGTATAGCTCGCTTGACAAGAAGAGGGTAAGCTTGACATAAAGAACACCAAAACTCGCCAAGATCTTTTGCATAAAGTTCAGCTTTCAAAACTTCTTTTGATCTCATGTCAATTAAGTCATCTTTACGGAGATCTTCATCCAGAGTTTACAATTCTTTTCCATTGCATTCTATTGTGTGCTGCTTTCTCCCACTGATTTTGCATGCTTATCGCTTTTAAGTTTTCGTGGAAAATATCCTTGGACCTGTTGAGATGTCCACCTGGTTTCCCCTTACCGTCTACCAGCTCACCGTAAAGAAGAGATTTTGGTATGCGGTTTTCTTGACTTCTGCATACGTGAACAGCCCGTTAAGCGGGACTTTGTAATCATGACTTCAATACTCTCGCAGTTAGCTTTTTCAAGGACCGATACGTTTGTGACATGATGAAACCCTTTGATTCTTAGGAGTTGTCTAAGATGTCTCTGTTGCAACTTGTTTAATGCGTTCGTGTGTCGGCGGTATGGAATTATTATTGCTCGGTACACTGCGAGTTTCGTTTTTGTGCTCAAGTCATGATTGTAGAAAACCCTGTCTTTTAATTTCTAGAACGCTCTTGAGGCGCTGCTAATCCTGTGCGGAATATCAGAGTTGATATTGACCTTTCTGAAATCAAACTGCCGAGGTAATTGAATTCCGCTACATATTCGAATAGTTTTTCTCCGATTTTTATAGCATTGTTGTGATCTTCCGGGGGAGTGCACATGATTTTAGTTCAATCAATGTTCAGCTTAAGGCTCACAGCCTCGTATATGCCCGGGTATTTGTGTTCAGCATTTCTTGTAATTGCTGTAACGTTTTTGCAACTAGAGCGCAGTCATCAGCGTATTGAAGTTCTGTGATGCATTTTATACGTCTCTTTTTTGTCCTGAGTCTTTTTATGTTGAACAGACCACCATCGTATTTGTATCCTGATGACAATCAAAGGCCAAAATTACATTACTGGCAAATTTTTAAATATAATTAATGGCAAAAGTCAAAAGTTTGTTTGCTTTTTCGAGTAATTGAAAACTAATTTTGACGCTCTGAATACATTTAAATTAGATAAATTTAAACAAAAACAAACTAATTGAAACCGCTAATTCGTTCCACTAATTTCGAGGTTCTGAAGGAAGATTTATATAAATTTTTTATTTGTGTCCCAATATATGTTTTTACCTGGAATAATCCCATGAAAAAGCGTATAACCACGCAGTAAATGAAGCCCCAGTATTCGCCACCTTTAGTAATGATGGTAGGCAGTACCAATGTCAATAATGCCGATAAAAGAATACCGGTACCCATTACATGCCTGGCACCAATCCTGTCTGCTAGCCATCCTCCAGGAAAATGCCCTACGAAGTAGCCAATGAAGAAAATGTACTTTATCATAGCTTGGTCTTTGGAGTCCCAATTATACTGTCCCTCCTAAAACCAAAAATAGACAGCTAAAGCACGAAATAAAAGTTATACCATAGAATAATTTTGGATTTACAATAATTAAATCGTATTCCATATACTTATGGTTACTTTTCTCTATTCTCTCTGTTACAATGTAAGTAAGTAAATAATGTAATGTAAGAGAAAAAATTCAGATTTTACATTTTACTAAAATATTATCTAAATAAGCGCCTTTCTACAACAACGCCACTGACTCCCAATGGGTAAATTGAGAGTTGCCTACCGGTCGAAAGTCGTTTCAAGACTTAAATGGATTATTTAAGTCAAATTTCTTGCAAATTTGGCACTGGCGAACCATATTTTATAGTTCTTGAACAGAAAATGTCAATAAAATAAACACTTAAGGACTACAAGCTAAGAAAATGCGTTAATACAGCCGGGGACATAGCGGCAACAAAGCTTTACCGCACACGTGCGACGCGTACTACAAGGTAATAAATGAATGAATAGGCTCCCTCGCCTCTAATCGGTGTTGTCATATTGTAAAGAACTTATCCTTTTTAAACAGTATCCGACTTATATTTTAGTAGTATAAGGACTATTTAATACATCTATGGAATATTAAAACCTACTTTATTAATCTGTAGTATTAATATCTCAATATATGTGTGTAAGAAGAAAAAAAATATTGATAATATTAAAGACGTGACAACATAGGCTGGATGAGGAAGGCTCGGTCGACTGTACCCAGAATTAAACATGTATACAAAAAAGATTGTTTGACCGCGTTGAGATGTAAATAGTGTAGTCTATATTTTATTTTAAGTCTATGATACCTTACCTTGTTGGCGTTACGAGCCGCGGCATTGGAGTTTAATACGTGCAAAACATAGCGGGAACGAAGGACAAAATGAAATTTTGACCGGCAGTAGTGAAAATGAGTAAAACAAAACGTTTTCAAGGGAAAATTGGACAAATTGAAGATTTTTGGGAGTAGTTTTGAATATCTTAGGATGAAAAAAGTGATTTACAAAAAGTATAATTTAAATAGGTTTTCTCTAATTTTCTTCTGATTTTTTTTTGGGGGTGGGGGGGACCCCCATTGACCATTTGACCTTATGGTTATTAAGCTGCCACTGAAATTTATAAGTATTCTTTTAACCTTTATATCCAGACCTTCCTCTTGTATCATACCAGGACAGTCCTGAGTAACTTGAGTAGAATTTTCGATGATCGGTTTCACCATTTCTGTGAGCGCTATGTTGATGACCACCCTCAAGTTATAGGCGTTGTGCATGGCAAGATGGAGTATTATGGCTAAAACTACCCTCTGAGGTATCACAAAACCTAAAAGAAAATAAAATAATCTACCCAGTGTTGGTCAAATATAAGAAACAACTTTTAATTAATAAATTTAATAACTTTGTTATCAATTTTTAAGAAATTATTGTACTTACTTCCATACATGCAGGAAAGAGGCTTGCAAGGCATCTTGCTGTTTTATATCCATGGATTCAGATAGAGAGATTGTACATATTTTATGTAAGGATCAAATTTAAAATACAGAATTTCATTACAGAAGAGTTTAAAAATTATTAATCGAAGTCATAGCCAAAGTGTCATTAATTTTTTAAATTTGGTTATTTTTTTAATAAAATAATGTCACTGTCAAGATTTCTATTTTTAAGTTAGGTTTACAGGTTTACACAAATAATAGAAATAGACAAATTTCTATTATTTATAGGTCGAATTTTTTAAAATCAACTGAAATGAACCAATCCTATAACATACAGTTGAGGGTTGGAACCTTTGGTGTTACACAGCAAAATAAAAACACTAAGTCACGACAATACACTAAAACACTTTTACTTTTACACTGGACGCGCGTTTCGCTAACCATGTTAGCATCATCAGCAGATGATTATAAACTAAAGTACAATCTACAAGTTGAGCGTTTATATACTCGCAAGTATCCAATCCCTCATTACCAGAATTGTATGCTTTGCCAAAAATTCATAAGCCGGACAAGTCTATGCGCCCAATTGTTTCGGCTGTAGGTTCTCCGACTTATAATTTGACAAAATGGTTATCAGGGGAGTTCGAAAATTTACCTGATCATGAACCTTCTTTCTCAGTTAAAAATAATATTGAATTCATTAACAAAATTAAAGATATAACATTGCATGAAGGTGAAATTTTGGTCTCCTTTGATGTATCTTCGTTGTTCCCAAGTGTTCCAATCCCACATATTTTAGGCTACTTGAAGGAATTACTGAACGCAAATGGTCTCGACAACAAAACTGTGATTGAATATATTGAGCTTACATCGTTATGTATGAAACCAAATTGTTTTCAATTTAATAACAACTTTTATGAACAGCGGGAAGGTACAGCAATGGGTAATCCATTGTCTTCATTTTTGGCTAATTTATTCATGAGCAGGTTTGAAGTGGAGGCTAAGAATCAGTTTAAGTATTTTCCAAGAGTATAGTTTAGGTATGTGGATGATATTTTTGCTGTTTTTGACACACATTCAGACACCATAGATAATTTTATTTCTAAGTGAAATAATCGTTTTCCTTCCATTAAATTTACGCATGAAGTTGAGTACAACGACAGATTGCCATTTTTAGATGTATTAGTTACTAGAAATGCTAATAATTGCCTGGGATTTGATATATATAGGAAAAATACGACCACACGCAGATATATTCCTAATAAATCACATCATAGTGTTGAACATAAAATGGCTAGTTTAAATTTCTTAGTTCATAGATTACTTAGTTTCCCACTTTCCAACGAAAGATATGGAATAGACAGAGATTACATTAGGAATGTAGCTGAGTGTAATGGATATTCTCCTTCACTAGTTGATAAATTAATTAGAAAACGTAGGTATAGGTTAATGATTTCTGAAAATTCGACTTTTCAAGTGGAGAAAGATGCGTCTAAATATTTTTCGATACCGTTTGATAGAGAGTTATCCCGTGGTCTAAAAGGATTTTTTAAGAATGTCAATTATAAACTTGTGTATAGTGCTAATAATAAATTACAACAATTATTAGGTAATCCAAAGGATAAAACACCTCCACTGGAAAGGTCGGGTATTTATGAAATTTCTTGTAAAGATTGTAATCAGAAATATGTTGGGCAAACTAGAAGATCAATATTAACTAGATTTAAAGAACATCTAGCTCAGATAAGATATGGTAGACCGGATACATCTTGCGTTGCCGAACATATTGTTGATAAAGAACATTGTATAGATCTTAATAATTTAAAATTAATTAAACAAGTCTCAAATTACAGGCAATTAGATGCATATGAAAGCATCAGAATTAATAAATGTAAAGATAGTATGAACAGAGACAACGGTCCAATTTCTTCAAGTTCTTTGTTCCTACTACTCTAGTGGCGGAAATCTAACTGTTACGCTCAGTAGGTTCTGACTCGGTTGGCTAGATTTTGCCACGCCCCCTCGGTGCCCACTGGGCGAGTATACAAACGCTCAACTTGTAGATTGTACTTTAGTTTATAATCATCTGCTGATGATGCTAACATGGTTAGCGAAACGCGCGTCCAGTGTAAAAGTAAAAGTGTTTTGGTGTATTGTGGTGATTTAGCGTTTTTATTTTGCAATCCTATAACTATTGTAGGATACTGTAATAGGACTGTAATTCATAAAAGTAATAAAACTGAAGGTTTATAATAGATATTTACGATACAAGCTATGGATACAAGTGAGTTAACAGCAAAAATCAATTACCTGAATACCTTTGTTCAAATAACACTATGCATGGCAATGTCAATATGACAGTAAATAATATTGATGTCACTAGTTTAAAAAATGAGTGATTCAGAAAGTATTCTCTCTGACATTGAAGAAGAGGCATTCAGAGCCATTTCTGGATTGCTTCCAGCATGATCGAAACCGAAGTATGAATATACATACTCAAGTATGAAAAAAAAGTACACAACTATGGAAATGAAAAGGTACTCATAACATATTTTTCCAATTTATCCGCTACTTATAAGCCTTCGTCTCTTTGGGCTTTCTATTCAATGATACGTACTATGGTATCTATTAAAATGAATATATATGCTTCATCAGGCATTTAATGAAAGATTGTTGAAACTGTATCATTAACATTTATAATAAATAAGGTTTCATGTTTTTATAATTATTATCAATAGAACAGTTTATTTGTATTTAGTAGGTATTTAGTGCAAAATAAATGTTTTACAAAATATTTTTTTCTCTTTGGTAGTCATCTAAAAAAGGAGTGCGGTAATGAAAATGCGTGAGTTAAGAAGCTTTTAACTCACTCAAAATGCGTGAGTTAAGAGCTTCTTAACTCACTGATGTAGATAAATATATTTATTTCTTAAATAAAATCAACATGATTTTTTAAAGTTTAACAAAAGTCGCCTTAACAATATATTTTAGTTATTCTTAAATATATAAAGTACATGTTTAAAAAAGCAGTCATCTATTCTCGTTCTTTTCCTTAGTATCTTCTGAATGCCTTATTGACTCCAGATTGATAGTTTTTGTTTTCCCATCAAAATTGCTCGAGTCGTTCCACCATTGCTCTTCTCCACTTCCATAGAACATATAAACTATGCTGCTGGTGATGAAAATAACGAAAGATATCCAGAAAACTATTCTCCATTCTGTGATTGTATGCTGCCACAAGAAAAAACCAAATATTAACTTGTTGTCTTCGGTTATTAGCAAATAACAATAAATTTAAATTGTAATATATATATATATATATATATATATATATATATATATATATATATATATATATATATATATATATATATATATATATATATATATATATATATATAGATATATACAGGGTGTCCCACTTAAGATGGATACAAGCCAGTATCTTGGTTGTTTGTTGAGCGATCTTTTTCATTTTTGGCAGGAGGCTGTATGGCTATAAGACGTAAATTTTCTTCCTTACCTAAGATACTTAAGTTCAAATTTTGATAAATATTGATATAGGGTGCGTTATTAAAATAAGACATTTTTATTTTTATTATTATTTTTTTAAGTACTTACGACGCCACTGGATGAACAACAGGTTTATTATCAATAACCAGTTATAAACAATTATCAATTAATAATCGATTTAAGTTTTCAGATAGCTTCGATAATAATTAAGATATTATATATATTATTGAGGAATATTTTAAAAAAATCCAAATAGTTAGATATTTAAAACAATCACTATTAACTTTGAAAAGTATGCTCTAAACAAAGATTCATAAACCAATAACGAACTAAAAGTCAACATCTTCGACCAAACCACCATAAAAAAAACGATTATTAATTGATAATTGGTTATAATTGGTTATTGATACCAAACCAGTTGTTTATCCAGTGGCGTCGTAAGTACTTAAAAAAATAATAATAAAAATAAAAATATCTTATTTTAATGACACACCCTGTATCAATATTTATCAAAATTAGAACTTAAGTATCTTAGGTAAGGAGGATTCAATATAATTTATCAGATTTGAAATAAATACTGTCCTAAAAGTAGTTTACTCTTGACTCGAAAAATATTAAACCCCATTAAAACGTACGTCTATGAGGTATCGCATTTCTTACCCTGGGCAAAATGTACGTCTTATAGCCATACAGCCTCCTGCCAAAAATGAAAAAGACCGCTCAACAAACAATCAAGATATTGGCTTGTATCCATCTTAAGTGGGACACCCTGTATCAATGGGCATTGGTTTTTAAAATATGCATCGGTTTTTAAAATTCCCTGTATAATATACAGGGTAGTACCTCTTCTGTCAGTGCTCCTGTCAAATATGGCGTTATTATACCAGCTCCTGCCCCAATCCCATTGGTAATAGCCATAATAATGCCGGCAAAATTCGGGCTCAAGTCCAAAGCGTTGACTTTCATGCCACAGTAGAAGGTGCCCATGAAACCCATGGCTACGGTAAACATCCATACTGCCAGGGTAGTGTTGCATCCAGCGTAGGAAGCGGCCATAATGAATATGGCTGGACCAACAGCAGCTAGGGAAAAACAATATGCTTTTAATAGTTAAAAAATAGAACAATAATTTTGACACATCCTGTGCAATAATTTCGTTTGTAAATTTTCCTAAAATATAATTTTGCGGTAAGAACCATGTCTCCTGAGCATTTTATTTTTTGGATCATGACAATACATGCTTTGGTTAATTTTTTAATGCGAAATGATCTGATCACGATCAATTTGCAATTTTTTCAATTATCATTACTTTGGTGTAATTTTTTAATATGGCGAGATGGTTTTGGTTATTGTCGTAACGTCATATTACGTCGCATCGGATATTCTATACTAAATTAAAAAAAAAAAAAAACATTAAGACTAACGATACAGTCCTGGTTTTAATAAAGATTAATAACGATAACAGAACTAACGATATTAAAAGAAACATCTGAAATAGTGAAGTATACAAACAGAAAAAATTTTGTAAAAAATACCCTAATACCACAGATTATAAACTTTGTTTTTTCTTTATTGTTTTTCGTGGTTCCAATTTTCGGAATCGGGCACTAGTTAGGCTTACGCCCACTTATGGCCTCTAAAATTGTGCACAGCGCCTGACCGGCACAGTTATTAGAGAGATATCGGAAAACCAAATAGCGTCATGCAGTTACGCGTACCTTATCATGGTTACGATATGCGCGAGTCAATTTTTAACAACAACCCCCGCTAATAACATTACCGCCTGACGTAATTTGCGGATCAATTACACCAAGCGCTATTTCTAAATAACGTTTAAAAATTGCTTAAATGGGCATGTGCGGGTATTTTACCACCGGGGCCGGCCGGCGAGATCTTTTATTTTAGGTTATGTTTGAATTGTTTTGAATTATTACTTTAGTTTTATTAGGTAATTTGATATTTAAATAGCTGGGATTAGTTTTAATTAAATAAATACGGCCCAAAATATGGATTCCACCTCTTCCAATATTAAAGAACCTATAAAGAGGCTTAGGTTTACAGCAGATGACGACTTAGCCCTTCTAAGAGAATTTGTTGCTTGTTGCCCTAAACCCACTGGCAGACGTTGAATAATAAAGCACTGGAAATTAGCACTTTAGCCCTTTAGTTTTAAAATACCTAGTAAACAAAACAATTTCAAAGTTTTAAATTCAAAGTTAGGTTAAGTTTAAATAGCGGACGCGACGCGAACAGAGTTTTTTCCGATCCGGTAACTATAAATGAAGAGAGTTAATACCACCTCACGTAAAGGAAATAACACCTGACCTTATTAACGTCCACGCACGCTATTCGGTTTAGCGATATCTCTCTATTACGCTGTTTTTTGTTATTTTACGCGAGTTTATTTTTGCGCACAGGAAATTTTACTCGTTTGCACATCGTCATAAAAAACAATTTTCGTACAACGAATTAGGGATAAGATATTTATCTGTATACATATAGTATACCTAATCTGTGCTAATACTGTGTATTGTCTCCCCTGGCTGCTATAACTGCCTGTTTACATACGTTCATACTGTCATTGAGACTGCATATATCATATTGCGTTATGCTCTCCCATTCTTCTTTAAGGACCAAGCGAATTTCATTTAACGAAGCTGGCACCGCTTCGTGGCCTCTACTCCTCCTGCCAAGCATTTCTTAAACGTCGAACACGATGGGCAGTTTATAGTAGTATATACTTCATAATAATCACCTATTGAAAAAAAACTTCAAAAATAAATTATAATTGAAAAAATTGCAAATTATTCGTGGCAAGTTCATTTCGCTCTTAAAAATTAACCAAGGCATGTATTGACATGATCCAAAAAACGAAATGCTCAGGAGACATGGTTCTGACCGTAAAATTATATTTTAGGAAAATTTATACACGAAATTATTGCACAGGGTGTGTCAAAGTTATGGTAAAAAAACTCCTTGATTAACCCTGTATAATATGCCAATTACTAAAGTTTATTAAAAAACTGAGTTTACCGAACTAAAGTTGATATAATTATATACAGTTTGCTAAAAAAATCATGAAAATACGGATAAAAATAACAAAAATATAACACTTTTTGTGTAAAAATATAACACATTTTAACAAAAATATAACACAAATTTTACCAAAAATGTCTCTATTGTGTTTTTTTGCATTTGAGTGTATTAATAAAAGCCTTGAGCACTTTTTTAATACAGTTTTATTTGAGGCATTTTCCACATTTCATAAAGAATATTTTAAGCAACTTAATGCAAATGAAACTTTAAATGTCTTACCAAAACAAGTAAAGAATCGTCTAGCTCCAGTTACAGTCATGTAACCCTTCAAAATCAACCAATCACATATCCAACCTCCTGCCATGGATACCACCCACATGGCAGCGTAGGGAACAGAGTTCCAAATGCCGTTATCGGCAACGTTAAATCTTAGGACTTCTTTCATGTACTTGGGCAAGTCGGAGACCATGGTGTAGAAGCCCCAATCGTGGCCTATTTGGGCTGCTATCAAGGCCCATAAGGGTACAGAAGTGGCGAGAGCTTTCCATGGGATGGGTAGACGGTCCGAAGATATTGAACCTATAAAATATTAGGAAAAAATTGTAATATTAATACAAAAACTATTTTAATCTACGACAATGTCATTATGACACATTTAACATTGTCATTTGGATGTCATTATGGCTTTCATAATAGCACGCAAATTTTAAAATAAGAAACAAGCAAAAAAGGTACCTAAATACGTTTATTTATTGTAAACATTAATTATAATATCAGTACAATTGGTTAAATTAATTCCAGACGATGACAGGTGAGTTGAATTTTTAGATAGTAAATTTATTTCCTGAGTGCTTGAACTTGTTGAAGACCCATCATTGCCAGAAATGTTACCCAAAATATTACATGACACTTTTTTCTTATTTTCTTTGGAATTTTCTGTATAGCTGTCTGCCACTGTGTTAGAGCGCCAACCACCATGTCCTTTAACAGTTAATAAATCACTCCTGAATCTGCAAGTAACGACGCAGACGATCTACGGAAACAATGTCCAGTGTATTGTTGTGGATTTGGAAGACTTAGGAACAATGCTATTTTATACGGCATTTTCCCTAAAGTATTAATGCCAACGAGTTGCTTGATACATTTTCCATTTCTGTACCTCACAAAAAATCGAGTATGCTCTGTGTTGCTTGGCCGCATAGCTATATATCTTCGAACCATTTCCACCATATTTATTCCTTCAACATTCCCTTTCGTTATAAAAAAAATCTCATGATATCTTTGTTTTCGTAAATTGAATAATGACATGAATGCATTGTCCTTCATCTTTAACATTTTGCAGCTGCAGATTTGTCAACTCGATACGCCGGCAGGCTCCCGTAAGTCCCACTATCAATGAAACTTTTGTCAGGAAATAAGTTTTATCATCGGCTTCCAACAAAAAACGAGTTATGTCTTCTTTTCTTAAAATTCTCGATTTTTTTGACCGAAATCCTTCCAATTTTCTTTTTAGAAATACAATTAGATGGACGTACTTACTAATATCTGTATTTTTCTTCACTGATATAACTGAACGTAGCATGGAATAATATATCCAAAGTGATGAAGCCTTCCTATGTTTTGAAAGATGTTCAAAATATGCCAGGAGAACCTTTTCGTTACTACTGTTCTTGATTCCTTTCCCTTTACACCAATCTTCAAGTTTTACATAGGCTTGCTCGTAAGTTTGTCTTGATTTTTCGGGAAGTGGGGAATCGACAACGTTTTGCGCAATGCCTGCAATATCCGAAGGGACACTTTCAGAATCAGAATCACCCATATTAATATTATTTTTTGCTTTTTGCTAACACTGAACGTTTAACACAAAATTGAACATCAATAATTGAGTTGTCAAAGTCAAAATAGAAACAATCAACAAGCACGGTTACCACGGCGTCGACTAATATGGGCACCTGATAATTTTGAATTTTAATTTTTATGAGGATATCTCTGATATTTTAAATTAAATCAAATCTCTTTGGATCGTCCCTCGTGTCGCGTCGTAGATTAAATTTTGAATGATACACGTTCGATACGAACTTTTTAATGAAATTTGTGTAACGTTACACGCGTTTCATTATGATGTTCGTATCGAACTTGTATCATTAATAACTATAAGAATAAATGCACTTACCATGAAAGTATCAAAATTAATAAATATTTAGGGTGGTCATAACTGCATTCCGTAAACTTCGGAATCATATTCTGCAAATAAAAATAAGTAAAAAAGTTTGTATAAATGTGTGTTCTAAAATGCTTAGTTTCGGAAATACAGGGTGTAAAAGTTTCATTTTTATTTCGAGTTTTTCTAAATAATTTAAAGTTTTTTTTTAATTTAAAATAAGTAACGTCAATATTTGGATGAAAATTGGTGTCTGGGAATTTTGTGACATGAGAAATTTGATTTTGATGTCAATATGACTTCAATTTGTAGGGGGCGCCACCTACATGTGTTTTAACTGTTTTGAAGAGTAATAACTTTTCGTTAGTACCTGTATAAAACTACTGAGTGAAGAAATATTCATTTTCGTGATTTTTTATGTAAAAAATGTCTTTTGGTAAAAATTGCTACAAGCAACCGTTCTCAAGCTATTTAGAATGGAAATAGTCAATACATGTCATTATTGACAAAAAAGACTAAAATGATAAATATATGAACTTTTTTATGAATTAATAAATTAAAAACTTAATAAAACAGTTTTTGTTATAGCTTTGGCACAAAAATATTTCAAATTTATGATTTCAGTCTAGTAACTAAACTGCCCGACAAATTAAATACCACAGCGATTTTTTTACTCATTTTCAACGAGTTGTAACTTTGAAAAAAATGGACCGATTTTATTGATTTTTTTAGCATATTAAAGATCGTTTTTCGTAGATTAATCTGATTTTTCTAAATTTTGTATGAGATTTAGTTTTCTATGATATACAGGGTGTGAAAAAAGGAATGTAATTTTTGTAATTTTTGTGTTGCTGCCATTTTGCCAAAAAAAATTAACTAAAATTATAAGTTCTGGGTATAGCTAAGACTAATATCTCGGGACGTATTTGGAATTTTTACGATAACTCATCTGGAATAAAAAATAATCAATTTTTACTCTAACTTGTATTTTTTCTACCTTTCTTAAGAGATATGCTAACAAAACTGAAATTAACTTTAAAATTGTAGGATATTCGTTACCTTTACAATGTGAAATTAAAAAAAAAAACTGATTTAACTAACGCAGTTTAATACAGGATCCCTTAAAAATACGACCAGCGAAAAAGTAAAATTATTTTTTTAATATTCAGAACTTAACAGCCCATAAGGTTAAAAAAATAATTTTACTTTTTTGCTGGTCGTATTTTTAAGAGATCCTGTATTAAACTGCGTTAGATAAATCATTTTCTTTTAATTTCACATTGTAAAAGTAACGAATATCCTACAATTTTAAAGTTAATTTCAGTTTTGTTAGCATATCTCTTAAGAAACATAGAAAAAAATTAGACTAAAAATTGATTATCTTTTATTCCAGATGAGTTATCGTAAAAATTCCAAATACGTCCCGAGATATTAGTCTTAGCTATACCCAAAAACTATAATTCCAGTTAATTTTTTTTTTGGAAAAATGGCAGCAACACAAAAATTACAAAAATTACATTCCTTTTTTCACACCCTGTATATCATAGAAAACTAAATCTCATACAAAATTTAGAAAAATCAGATCAATCTACGAAAACCGATCTTTAATATACTAAAAAAAATCAACAAAATCGGTCCATTTTTTTCAAAGTTACAACTCGTTGAAAATGAGTAAAAAAATCGCTGTGGTGATTAATTTGACGGGCAGTTTATTTAGTCAAAATGTTTAATTTGTGTCAATAATGACAGTTATTGAAAATTTCAGCTCCAAATATCTCGAGAACCATTACTCGTAACGATTTTTACCAAGAGACCTTCTTTACGTAAAAAACGTCGTAAATGTATATTTCTTTACTCAGTAGTTCTATACAGGTACGGACGAAAAGTTATTACTCTTCAAACGAGTTAAAAGTATATAGGTGGCGCCCTCTACAAGCAGGAAGCATATTGACATCTAAATCAAATTTCTCAAGTCAAAAAACTCGCAGACAATAATTTTTATCGAAATATTGACGTTACTTCAGAAATTATTTGGAAAAAGTCGAAATAAAAATGAAACTTCTACACCCTGTATCTCTGAAACTAAGCATTTTTAAAGATACATTTATACGAACTTTTTTACTTATTTTTATATGCAGATTATGCTGCCGAAGTTTCCGGAATACAGTTCGGATCACCCTGTATAATAAAGGTAAAGACAATATAAATAGAGATAATGGCCCAATTATTTACATATATTTACATATTCTCCAAAAAAAATCTTCTTAATGAATTAGTGATGGGCAAAACTGTTATTTTTAGATAACAGTTGAAACTTATCGTTATTTATAAAAAACAGCTTAAAATAACAGCTTAAAAATAACAGGTTTCTTTATTTTACTGCTAAATATCTGAAAGAGTATGAGACGGTCACCGCCAGGCGTATTAACGCAGTTGCAAGTTGCAACAATGACGTGCTCGGTGGTAGTATTTCCAGGGTGTCAAAACATTTCTAAATATCGATTGTTATTTAAAATACCTCTCTAAAAACGGTGGTTGTTTACAAATAAGCGCTGTTTACAAATTGCGATATAAAAAAAGCCAAAATTCCGCCACTCGTCTATACCTACACATTGCGATCTACCTACGCCCTGCCCCTCGATCCGCGTAGATCCTGAATTGCGTAGCAGTGTACAGGGTGCATCTCACTCGACGGGCGAGAAGCTCTTAGTTATGATTTTACCATTTGCGGTCAAAAAATAGCAATATAAGAAAATGTGTAGTACCTATAATTCTTCATAAGTAAACCAACTACACACTAGAGTTCGAATTAATTTTACACTTAAACTAGCGTGTACCCGCGACTTCGTTCGCGTCGAATTAATAATTTCTAATGGTGATGATAAAGCAAAACAAGAATTTCCATTAACATACAAACTGGATAAAATTTTCTCACATTTGCCAAAAATAAGCTTTCTAACGTCGAGCAGTTTAAGCAGAATCGTGGTTAATCAATTACTCAACTTTTGGAACACCCTGTATGATTTTTTAAAAATTTCAAAATATGTAAAAAAACAAAATAAATTATGCGTGTCCAGGCGTTTTCTCGAAAGACTAACCGTTTTTAAATAACAAATATTGTAATATTTGAGGGGCGTTTTCACCCTGTTGGAATTTGAGATTCGAGAAACCCCTCCTTATCGAACCTCAACCCCACAGTCAATCCGTTTGCAAAAAATCAGCTTTAAACGTCCAGCAGTTTAAGCAGAATAGTGATTACTCAATGGTCATATTTTATGAAACACCCTGTATATATTTTTAAAAAATCTTAAAATATGTAAAACAACATAATAAAATATACGTGTTTTAAGAGTTTTTCCGAAAAACTCACCGGTTTTAAATAAAAAATATTCTAATATTTCAGAGTAGTTTCACCCCCTTAGAATTCGAGTTTCGAAAAATCCCTTCTTATCGAACCTCTACACACTAAAGTCAATCCGTTTTCCAAAAATCAGCTTTTTACGTCAAGGGCTTTAAGCAGGATCGTGATTAATCAATGACCATATTTTTCAAAACACCCTGTATGCATTTTAAAAAAATCTTAAAACATTATTCTGAAAATTTTTTAGAATATATAAATACCTAAATATTGAAACTTAATAAGTAAGTACTGAAACATACAGCGCCATAATATCTCGACCTCCGTCCGTTATGCTCGTAACAGTTTGAAACAGAATGTATCTAAAACAACTGATGCATTATTCCCCAACCTGTTTCGAACCTCCATCGACAATCGACCGATGCAACAGCTTTCCTTTCCCACACCGATTATCTCGACCGCCGCCCTGTTATGCTCGTAACAGGTTGAAAAACAACATATCTAAAATGACTGCTTCTCCAACCCGTTGCGAGCCTCCATCGACAATCGACCGATGCAGCAGCGTTCCTTTCCCACTCCTGTTATCTCCACCGCCAGGCGTTATGCCCGCAACTGTTTCAAAAAACCTGCTTCTTTTATATCCTATTATTTTTAAGCTGTTGTAAATACGACCATCGACGGTATCGACCGAAGCAGCTACGTTCGCCGTAGCGCTTTCCCCACTCCGTTGTCCGTTGTCTCGCCGCCTGTATAGATGGTTGACGAAATAACATGTTTTCCATCCATACTAGTTGTTTTTTGGAATTGCTTCGAGCAGCATAGAATTTTGTGGTGATGCAGAGCGCCGACTTCGTTTTTCGTTTCACGAGCGGCCGATCTCTACGTGTCGTTATTTTATATCTGTTATTTTTTAGAAGTAGTAACGGTTGCGTTATGTTATTTATAAATAATTGTTATAAAATAACAGATAGTTAAATAACAACCCATCACTATAATGAATGCGATTTGAAGTGATTAAACTAAACATTCTTTACCTAATTCTTTTTCTAAAAATATTTTCTCCTTGTCGCTGATGAAAGGATGGTCTTCCGGGGCCGAGTAGCAAAGTACTTGGAAAAACAAGAACCACAGAATCCCGAGTCCCCCAAAAAGGTAAAATACTGATGCCCATTCTTGCGTGGCTTTGATCAATTGACCGCTGATCAGATTGCAGACAATGGTACCTAAAAACAAATAAAAATAACACGTAATAGTACTTATTTAATTGGATTGTGATGCTAGACGCATGAATACACAAATTCTGTATTATAAAAATTGGTTCCAAGTTAAATCATTTTTTTAATTGAAATGAATAATATTTAGATGCAAACATAGAGATGAATTACTATTTTTTGTGTATTTTGGTTGAGTACTAGAAGTAATAATATTCTGATGATTTAACACAAATATCTAATATTTGATAGTCAATATAGAAAGTAAATGACCCTAAATTCATTGTTATCTACAAAAAAAACGAGGAAATTCTTAGATAAGTCCATTATAATGTTTGCAATTGTGTCTACCTTTATATTTAGTACACATCGTATTGTTAGCAATGATTGAATTGCTTGAAATAGTTAGTGATACCAATGTTGCCAGAAATTTTCGAGGGAATTTCTTCAATGGAGCTTTAAAAAACTTTCTTATTCCTTCAACTTCACAAAAAAATCCAGATTTCGTGAATCCAGATCACCAAATTTCGTGTATTTTAGATGAATATGTATCTATTAATGTTTTTACAGTTGAGGGTTGGAACCTTTGGTGTTACACAGCAAAATAAAAACACTAAATCACCACAACACACCAAAACACTTTTACTTTTACACTGGACGCGCGTTTTGCTAACCATGTTAGCATCATCAGCAGATAATTATAAACTATATGCTCAGTGGGCACCGAGTGGGCGTGGCAAAATCTAGCCAACCGAGTCAGAGCCCACCGAGCGTAACAGTTAGATTTCCGCCACTAGAGTAGTAGAAACAAAGAACTTGAAGGAATTGGACCGTTGTCTCTGTTCATACTATCTTTACATTTATTAATTCTGATGCTTTCATATGCATCTAATTGCCTGTAATTTGAGACTTGTTTAATTAATTTTAAATTATTAAGATCTATACAATGTTCTTTATCAACAATATGTTCGGCAACGCAAGATTTATCCAGTCTACCATATCTTATCTGAGCTAAATGTTCTTTAAATCTAGTTAATATTGATCTTCTAGTTTGCCCAACATATTTCTGATTACAATCTTTACAAGAAATTTCATAAATACCCGACCTTTCCAGTGGAGGTGTTTTATCCTTTGGTTTACCTAATAATTGTTGTAATTTATTATTAGCACTATACACAAGTTTATAATTGACATTCTTAAAAATTCCTTTTAGACCACGGGATAACTCTCCATCAAACGGTATCGAAAAATATTTAGACGTATCTTTCTCCACTTGAAAAGTCGAATTTTCAGAAATCATTAACCTATACCTACGTTTTCTAATTAATTTATGAACTAGTGAAGGAGAATATCCATTACACTCAGCTACATTCCTAATGGAAAGGGGGAAACTAAGTAATCTATGAACTAAGAAATTTAAACTAGCCATTTTATGTTCAACACTATGATGTGATTCATTAGGAATATATCTGCGTGTGGTCGTATTTTTCCTATAGATATCAAATTCCAGGCAATTATTAGTATTTCTAATAACTAATACATCTAGAAATGGTAATCTGTCGTTGTTCTCAATTTCATGCGTAAATTTAATGGAAGGAAAACGATTATTTAACTTAGAAATAAAATTATCTATGGTGTCTGAATGTGTGTCAAAAACAGCAAAAATATCATCCACATACCTAAACCATACTTTGAAAAAGTTTCGAAGACTTTTTGACAGCAATATTGCTTTCCACAAATAAGACACTCTGTGTATTTAACCTACCTATTTGACCTCCAGCGTAGACCAGCGACCCAATCTTTGACCTCTCCCCCAAAGGTACCCATTGTGCCAGCATGGTATTCAAGGCAGGGTAAGTCGTACCCTACACACAAACACAAACCAACTGCTAAGTTTTTCTTTAAAAACGATGTCATTTTTAATTATCTAAAACTTACTTCGCCCAAGCCTTCGACTACCCTCAAGGCCACCACCCATTTCCAGTCCCCTTTGGTGATGTGGATCACCCATGGAGTGATGACTGTGAAGATTCCAGTGGAGAGTATGCCCAGTCCCAGGGTGTATTTACCGCCGAACTTGCTGGCTATTATACCACCCGGAAGGTGGGTGATCAGATATCCCCAGTAGAAGGAGCTAAGGATGATTCCTTGGGTTTTTTCGTCCCAATCATATAAAAGATCTGGGTTCTGAAAGTATTTGTGTCTTAGTAAAATTACGCTTGGTTAAGACATTAAGCAAAATATAAAGGAATATCGACAATGAACCAACAAGAATGGTCATCATTGTCTTTGAGGCATATTTCTGGTATTGATATAGTATACCGCATGAGCGAAAAAAAAAAAAACGGCGTCCAGTTGGCTGGGAAATGACTGTCAATAAAATTTCCCATATAATCTATACAGGCTAATACATATATTATAAATTCCTTAAGTGACTGACTCACTGATTAATCACGATCCTGCTCAAACCACTCAACGTAAGAAGCTCAATTTTGGCATACAGGTTGACTCTAGGGTGTAGAGGTTCGATAAGAAGGGATTTTTCGAAATTCCAGTTCCAAGGGGGTGAAAGCACCCCTCAAATATTACAATAATTTTTAATTAAAAAACGGTCAAGTTTCCGAAAAAACGCTTTTTTTTATATTTTTTAAGATTTTTAAAAAATGTATACAGGTTGTTTCGAAAAATCTGGTCATTGAGTAATCACGATCCTGCTTAAAGCGTTTGACGTAAAAAGCTGATTTTTGGAAAACGGATTGACTTTAAGGTGTAGAGGTTCGATAAGAAGGGATTTTTCGAAACTCGAATTCTAAGGGGGTGAAACCACCCCTCAAATATTAGAATATTTTTTATTTAAAAACCGGTGAGTTTTTCTGAAAAACTCTTAGACGCGTATATTTTATTTTGTTGTTTTACATATTTTTAGATTTTTTAAAAATTTATACAGGGTGTTTCATAAAATATGACCACTGAGTAATCACGATTCTGCTTAAACTGCTTGACGTTTAAAGCTGATTTTTAGCAAACGGATTGACTGTGGGTTGTAGAGGTTCGATAAGAAGGGGTTCTCGAATCTCAAATACCAAGAGGGTGAAAACGCCCCTCAAATATTACAATATTTGTTATTGAAAAAACGGTTAGTCTTTCGGGAAAACGCTTGGACACGCATAATTTATTTTGTTTTTTTACATATTTTGAAATTTTTTGAAAAATTATACAGGATGTTCCAAAACGTTGGGTAATTGATTAACCACGATTCTGCTTAAACTGCTTGATGTAAAAATATGTTAATAAAAATTCTTGCTTTGCTTTATCATCACCATTACAAATGATTAATTCCACGCGAACGAAGTCGCGGGTACACGCTAGTTTTCACATAAAATACCATCGATCTTCATTTCATCGCTGACGCCGTTTTTTTTTCGATCATACAACTAAACTTTTTTTTGGTATAGACAAAAAATACATCCATGTAATTCAATTGATAGAAAAAAATCTAAAATAATTCCTAAATGAGGTATGTATAAAAGATAAACTCGAAATCCAGAGACCTAAATAAGGAAAAGATACTTTTTTGGATTGTAATATGCTTATGGATCAAAATATAAATTAAATTTATTGCGATTATTTTGCAATCAACAAAAATTACAACTAATAATAAATCATAAATAACTAAACGCCTGAAGAGAGAAAACCAAGAATTGCATAAAATTTTATATTTCGTATTAATACCTAACTGAAACAGGTTACGAAATTAGATGATTTCTTTAAGAAGAAAATTTTCCGCTGTTTACATTATATACTGCTTCTTACCGGTATTCTTCAAGTTCTTTTTCTTCAAAAAATGTCTGGTAAAATTATAAAAATATCTTCGTAAGGTATTTAGCATACAAACAAACCCGATGATATAGCAATTTATTTGTCTAGCCTCTACCGCGAAGGACTTTTTTATTTAAAGAAAGGTAAGTTAACCTTATGATTGGCAAGAGTTTTGTTTAATAAATGCAGACACGTTAACAATAATTCCTGTTAAGCACCGCCTATACAGAACATTTTACCTGACTGTCTTACCTGTTCAGTGTTCAGTAAAAAAGTAAAATTTTCTTTTAAAAAAAGTTTTTTCTTTTAAACTGCACTAAACGCAATGATAAGATCATAGTTTCATAGTTCTACAATTTCCTGTCTCACAATGTACCGTTTGTGTCGGGGAAGAGATCATAGTTTCATAGTTGTCGATTTTCGAAAGAAATCACTACATGTATATTATTTCGTATATTTTTCATTTTATTGATTTTATGGAAATCACTGTTCATTAAAATGTTGTATCCTATATTATAGGGCTTGTTTCTCTCTATAAATTCCTGTCTCACAATGTACCGTTTGTGTCGGGGAAGGGATCATTGATAATTGATAAAACTGCATGTAAAACTTTCAGTGTGTACTCGAACTAAAGAAAACAATAACTATAATAATAACTATTTTCAGCTCCAGTTCTAAAATATTATTCTTAAATTGGGTTTATTCAGGGTTTATTCATTTTTTTATCTATAATTTAGTATCTTATCTAAAATTGCATATGTTATTGCAATTTTTTGTTTTGACAATGATTTTTTTTTAAATCGTTCAAAGATAAAAAACTACTTGTTTTTATTTAATTATCTGAATTTCTGTAATCTAATTCAATTATTGATTATTTTCTAATTATTATTTAGATATAAAAAATAAATATTACCTGATGCTTCTTAAATAAGCGCAACTTGCTTGCAAATGCTTACTTGATCTCAAGTTCAAGATTTTCACTATATGTATATGTTGTTAAAGAAACTTTAAACTAAAATGGTTTTCTTACCGTAACAACGTTGGTATCTGAAGAATTACTAACTCCAACATTACAGTAATCTTCGTATGTGTTGTTGGACGAATGGGTGCTATTGGTCATCTCAGTGATTGCAATGGATAGTGTCACTCTCATTGCGTAGGCATTTACAATGGCTAGGAACCCCATCAGACCCAAGACATACCTCTGAGGAATGAGAAAACCTAGAAACAAATTGTTAGAAGAAAAGTATTTAGAAGTTTTTCTTATCAGGCTATAGAAAAAGAAAAACAAATTATCAAGGCAAAAAACTAACAAAAAATGTTGCAAAACTCATTGACATCTGTTTTAGCTCAACGGTTCTTCACATAAAACAAATTTTCTTTTAATAGCCTTATAGTTTAGTGGCTTTACTAAGAACCAGTAGTAAACCCCTTATGGAAAAATACAGTATATTAATAAAAAAGGTAAACAGTTTGATTTAATTAAAGAACAATTAAAAATCTATTTTCTTATCATATTTCCACGCAACAGGTAATCTTTGTAGCGTTTGTTTTTATTTGATCAAGATATATCTAATTGGTTTTTAACCAGTGACACACATACTCACCCTAGATAGATATTAACAGTAAAAAAATTATTTATCTGGTTAAATCATGAAAACTCCAGTGATTTGACGTAGTTCCGAATATTTTCTATAAAATTTAATACCTTTTTTTGATTTCAGTTTTTATATATATTTTTTTAAAATATAGTTAATAATTATTTTTTTATAAAATATCGTTAATAATTATTTTTTTAAATATAATATTTAAATAATACGTAGTTCTTCTATGTCCACGGGCTGTTCGAACTCCCTGTATATTTTGTAGATCCGCTTTGGAGAAAAAATATCTCATTTTTTTTAAAAACTATACCGGGTGCGTCTCGAAAGGGGCTCACTCCTATAATTTTTTTTATTTTTTCAGATAAAAAAACGAGATTTAGTATGTTAGTATATGACATAAATTAGGATTGATTGACGTATTCAATTGTTTTCGGTCACTTCCTGTTTCACCGGAAATGACTACAACTGTTGATTTTTAAATGGCACTCTCGTTTTTTTTTACTTTATTCGATAGAAAATGACACTCTGAATAAAATGACGTATCATATGTCAACTTTTGACATTTTTGCTATAAAAAAAAGTTTCAATCTAGAGTGCCATGACTGTGTTAAAAACACTAATTTTTAATCAAGGAGCTTTGCAAAATTAGATTTGATCGTCTACTGTTTTTCGTATCTTGTCCTGGCCTGTTAAAAGATGCCCAAATCGTATTTTTAATCATATCTCAATTTTTTTTTAAATAGAATAAGGGTGGCTCATTAGCACAATGACGTATCATATGTCAACTTTTGACATTTTTGCTTTAAAAAAAGTTTCAATCTAGAGTGCCATGACTGTATTAAAAACACTAATTTTTAATCAAGGAGCTTTGCAAAATTAGATTTGATCGTCTACTGTTTTTCGTATCTTGTCCTGGCCGGTTAAAAGATGCCCAAATCGTATTTTTAATCATATCTCAATTTTTTTTAAATAGAATAAGGGTGGCTCATTAGCACATTAGGAAAAAGCATTTATTTATGAATAATTATTTATTAATTTTTATTTAGGAATATGTCCCAGGATGGAGCGACGAGATGGAACAGCTCTATCAGGAATTTCAGAACAACGGAGACTCTGAGATAGCAGACGAGCTCCTTAATCGTCTTGATATAGAACGCTGTAAAAAATGGGAAGAAACGACAGGTAGAATGGATTTCAAAAAATCTAGCAGGAGGCTTGGAGCCTTCTGAGGAAACTGGGTAGCTCTAGGTGTTACTTTTTATCACACTGTCTAATGCCCATACAAAATTCAGTTTTTTAGTATTTGGAGCAATTATTATTAATCAACGCAAACAGTCAGTTAATGTAGTTTGAAAACTGGAATCATATTAATTGGTCCTCTTTAACAAATATTTAAACAGTTTTTTTTATTTTTTAATGAAATAAACAAATTATATCAACAATATTAGTATCTGTACTCTTTAAAAATTTGGTACATTTTTAAAAATAATCTAAAATGTCAATAGTCCCTGGGTATATTGATAAATTAGTTCTAAATTACTAAAATGCATTTTCTACGGAAACTTAAAGAGATAGGTAAAAAATGGTATAATATAATTTGATAGACAATTAAACTGTGCATCTGATTCTCGTAAAATATACAGGGTGTTCCATTTAAATTAAACAAGTTATTGCCGTTTGAAGCTAATAATTATTTAAAATAAATTTTTAGACACTCTGTATAAGGTAGTATTATTTTTATTATTGCAACACAATAACTGATCAGTAAATAAACTTCAGTAAATATTTAGTATTAAAAACTTTGATACCCTTGGAGAAATGAAGACATTAAAATTTTTACTGCAATTTCACAAAATTGAAAATATTTCAAAATTGGAGTTTAAGTATAATAAACCTTAATCAAATTTACCTTTATTTTAATCGTAGAAACTAAAAAATGTAATAATATACAGGGTGTTCCATTTAAAAAAATACAACTTTGATATTTTTTACTTATTTGGGACACTCTGTATCTTGTAAAATTATTTTTAAATTGTACCTCTAATAGTCCTTCATCGAACCCAAAACTTACAATTTGTAAAAATCTCATCGTTTAGCTACAATACTCCGTGTCGTATGTGGTAAACCACCCTGTATACTTATATTTTTTCAGTGCAGGTAAAACGACAGTTTTGTTGTAAAACTGAATTATCAAAAGATAGGAGCTTTAAGAAAGTAGGTACTTACATTCGGATACTGTCAATCTCCATCCTGTGAGCATTCTAATTATCACCAATATCCTTTGATCACACTCACAATACCACCGAAATTCAAAAAAATAAACCAAAACAACCGCTATCAAAAAATAATTACTTTTTTTCAAAAATATACAGCTCAAGACATAAACGTTTATAAATCTGTATAAACCATTAAGTTTTTGAACAAATATAGTCTAAAAAAAGAGCCGTTTTGGTACCGTTTAAGTTTGTTTAAAGATTTTTTTTCAAGAGAAATGAGCGCTGAAAAGTACGTAAAGTTGAAATTCCATTCGGTGCGAGATTATCTGAACTAGTAGTACCGAAGACAAACCGATACCGATTGATTACTTAAGTGGTGGTACTCGTATGACCGAGATTCCTTTCTACCAAGCGTTATCGGAGTAAGTAATTTATTATCAGGTACGCCATTTAGCTCACTTAGTCTAGTGAAAACAATCAAAGGATTAAGATTTAGAGTCATTTTTTTGAGTGAGATTGATGAAGAATTCTCTAAACAATATAAACATTGTTAAAACAAAATTGATTGTTCCTTATCGAATCAAGAAAACCTTAAAAACGATTTATTTTAGGTATAGGTACATGTATAGTCAAAAAGTAACAAATTGAACAACATTTTTACTAGTGAAATCAAAAAAGTAGGTTTCCATTTGAAAAAAAAATTGATTTATGATAATATTTTAATGGCTCAATTCCGGTACAGCTATGGCCAATATTATATGTCATTCGAACAATTTAATTTTTAAAATAGATAGCCAGGGCAGTCGTTAGACTGTTGGCCGCCTGGAGCAAGCTCGAAAAAATGCGTCCATTTTTCTGTTGATAACTCTTAAATTATTAATTTGAAAAAAATTATACTAAAACAATTAAATTCTACGTAAAAAGGTGCTTTGGAAATGTTTTCATAGAAATACAAAATTTTCCATAGCAAAAAAGTTACAGCGATTTGTTAAAAACGCACATTTTTGAAAAACACCTGGAGAGCCTCATGGATTGTATCCAGGACAACAAAGAAAAAATCGATTTTAAACTTTTCCTGTGGATCTAAAATTGGCTCATCCACTGATTCATACAAAAACTGTCTAGTTATGTTTCTGGTACGAGCTCTAATGTCATTAGTAAAAACTGCTTCAATTTCGAGCTCTTCTGCCAGTTCTGCAGCATCCACTAATATTTCTCTAAAATGGTCGTCAGTCCTTATTTTGACAAAATAGTCGTCAATAGCTTTTAGAGCTTTTGTGGACTCAATGATGTCGAGTTTCTCATTCTGAAGCAGTTTACTAGTTGCATTTATACTGTGGAAATTTCGTACCGAAAATTACCATTTTTCCAAAATGTAGTACTGACGCATGACGTACCGAATTTGGTCAAGGTGTACCGAATTCAGTACAATTGTACCGAAACGGCCGCCCTCAAATTTGGTTTGGTTTGGTTTGTAACGGTTAATGGTATAGAGTGTTTAATATCAAAATTCATAAAATTTTACAGAAAATTAAGTAAGAAAATTATTGTCAACATCCGGTATTTTCGGAAGTGCCGCCTTATTGAAAATATTTTTAATCGATAGATCTTATTATGAAACAATGACAAAGAGTAGATAAGATAAGGGACGATAGTGAACAAAGAAGTCGAATTTCGCGAGAGAGACGCAGATATATTAAAAATTAAAGGTCCCATCAAGTCCCATTTTGTCTGTTGCCAAGTATATTTCTTTGAAAAATAAACAAGATTTTCTGAAAATAAATTAATAATATAAGAAGGATATATAAGTAACGTATGTTAATACGGAAATGTAAATTTTTAGTTTAGGTTGGTTTAGGTTCTTTTTTCGCAATGTACTGATAATATCAAAGAAACAGAATGACTAAGTTGATCGATTTCAAAGATAAACAGATAAAATCTGAAAATCTGACAACGGCGTATTTTATTTATTCTAACCTATGATTTTAGGACGCTATATAATCAGCTGTGCTAATGAGGCTTAAATATAAACAAATCTGATTAGTTGTTTTCTTGTATTTTTACCTTTTTAAAGTGTGTTTTCAGAGTTTTTCGAAATATTATCGTTTTGATAGTTTTTAAGGTTTCGTTTTAGTATCGTTCTTGTTGCGTACTAATTTGTAATTATTGTTAAATATGAATACTGAACAGGACACGAGTAGCAGGAAAAGACGAGATGGTGGCAATGTGTGTGCTTATAAAGACTGCAAAAATAGGTCTTATTCTTCGACAAACATAATATTTCACTCTTTTCCAAAGGATCATAGAAAGTATTTTTATAGAAATATACTATATAATTATGTTATTAAACTAAATGTAATCCATAGACCGAAAACCTGGCTAGAAGCTTGTAATATATTTTTACAAAAAAAATTGAGCAACTCTATTTTTTGTACATAAACTCCACATTGTGATATTACACTTGTTCAAAAGTCCATATGTAAAAAAAATACACGTAAATAAAACATTTTTTACAAATTGACTTGGTCACTTTATCTTGTTTACCAACGATATACAAAATATTGTTTTTATTATCTTTATTCCCCGACAAATATGTTTCTAATTATAATTTATTTTATATAATATTTAGAAAAGTCATTTTTTTTTCGTTTCTATCTATTTCTTTACCCATACAGTAACTATTTGTAAGCTATAAAGGCAAGTTTTAATAATAGTCTATTTCAAATTTCCCGCGAAAAAATTACGAAAATTTAAAGGGACAAGCGAGACGAGGTCACTCTCCCCACCACTCAAACATGAAAGGTACCGCGCGAACTGTCGTCTCTTGTCTTATCTACTCTTTGACAATGATATGCTGGTCACTCTGTATTTTAGGATTGTTTATACTTAACAACGTCTAAAAATTCATTTATTGCCAGAACTAGGTTTTGTCATCAATTGCAATACCTAGAAATCAAAAGAAATTTTAAAAATCAACAAAAAATAATTACAAAATCACTCCTAAACTCATCAAAAATCTTAAGTACCTACTTAATTTATCTTGTTCTACAATCTCAATGATGGATTTAGAAAGAATTTTAGAAAACGAAATCGAAAACAATTACATATCTACTGAAACTTGGATGCCTTAGATAAAATAAAAAGCTACATTTGAAATAGTAAAGTACTTTTGCTTAATAATGTTTGAAGTGTTTATTAGATGTTTTTTAGAAAGGTGTTTAGTTCTTTTTAACCTCTAACTGTTGATATGGAGTCTAAGAGACTCTGCTGCCATTTTGACACATGATTACTCTCGAGGAGCACCTTCCTGATTTTTACCATAACAAATAAATAAATAAATGCCTTTATTGTCAAAAAAATTTTCAGTTTGTAGACAAAGGTAAACTAACAAACAAAGTAAAAAAACAAGGTACACAAACAAACAAACAAAAGATAATACAAAACATTATACAAATAATATTGTCAGTCTTATTGTTTAAAATAAACATTTATAAATGTTTACAATGTCAAAGAACAAAAAAATTAAAATAATATTCAAAAATATTTAGTTAGTTTATAGTAAAATATCAATGACCTCTAAATAAATTTATTTCGATGTCATTAGTAGATATAGCAATAGCAAACATTAGACCAGTGTTTACAAGATCAAATTCGATTTTCAAAATATAATTCATTTACGGCGTAGAAAGCCTTGTCCAGTAAATAAGAGTTCAATGCTTTGCGAAATGAAAAAAATGATGTTATGGATTTGATTTCAAATGGCAGGTGATTGTGCATTTTTTTCGAGTTGTATAATATTGAACTTTTAACTAACTCTGAGCGTGGGGTAGGTAGATAAAGATCTTGCTCCGCGTTCCTGAGTGGATAAGTGTGAGATGGCCTTTCTGAAGCTGATATATGTTTACGTATTAGGCAAACGGATTCAAATATAAATAAGGAAGAAAGAGTCAATATTTTTAATTCTTTAAAAAAGTCCCGGCAATGAGTTCTGCTGTTTAGTCCCAGTGAATATCGAACAGCTCTCTTCTGGAGCTTGAAAATGCGGTCAAATTGAGTCGCACAACACGTACCCCAGAATGGAAGGGCATACATGAGGTGCGACTCAAAAAGTGCATAATAAACAGCTCTAGCCACTGACAAGTTAAGCTCCTTAGAAACAGACCTTAATGCAAAACAGGCAGAGCTCAATATTTTCGACAAAGCTTCGATATGTATGTCCCATTTCAGAGAATTGTCCACAACAAGCCCTAAGAATTTTACAGATTTTACGACGTTAATGGTGATGTTGTTAAGTACAAAAGGCTACAACGAGTTTTTATACGACAAAGCTTTAGTTTTAGAAATGTTGAGACTCAGGAGGTTCGAATCGCACCAAGATTTAATGGTGATTAAGTCATTTGATATAATCCTATGAAGTGCCGTGATGTCCTTGTTGCTCCAAGTGCAGCTAGTGTCGTCCGCAAAAAGACATATTTTGCCACTGATGTTTATGTTAGCCATGTCGTTAATAAAAAGAAGAAACAAAATAGGGCCTAGTACTGAGCCTTGTGGTACTCCACATTCTATTGGCTTGCTAGAAGATAACGTGGTATCCACCCTCACAAGTCGACTTCTTTTGCTCAGTGCTGAACCCATAGTGCTGCAGTTTATTAATTAGGATCTTATGATTTACACAATCAAACGCCTTAGAAAAATCACAGAAAATTGTTGCTGTAGAATGATGGTTGTTTAGGCTGGAGTAAACTTTATTAAGGAGGGAAAACATAGCGTCATTTGTGGACTTGTTGCTTAGAAATCCAAATTGATATTCAGTAAGTATTTTGTACTTAAACAGAAAAGATACCAGCCTTCTTTTAACCAACCTTTCTATGATCTTAGATAGAGTTGGAAGGAGTGCAATTGGGCGATAGTTAGAAGCTTCATCTTTGTCTCCTCCTTTATGCAGAGGAATGATTACAGCCGTCTTAAGACATTTTGGAAAAATACCATTTTGGAACGACATGTTTATTAAAGTTGTTAGGTGGTTCAGAGTGCTTTCTGGCAGATTCGAAAACATTTTTAAAGTTAGCCCGTCGGTCCCAGAAGAGGATTTATTTTTGATGGTATTAATTGTACTGCGAAGCTTTTCTAAAACTACGGGCGAAAAAAAGGAACTGTGTAAGTTTACATTATCATTAGAGAGATAAGAAAGTGGATCATGAGAAGGACATATGGTATTAGTTAAGTTTTTCGCTACATTTACAAAGTAATCGTTAAGGTTCTCAGGTGAGGTAGAGATATTGCTAGACGAAGAAGCTTTGTTTCTCAATTCATTCACAATAGACCATGTTTCTTTAGCAACATTACCAGAATTGACTATTTTCCTATTATAATAAAGGTCCCTAGCGGCTCTTATAGTCTTATGATAAATTTTTCTGTATAGTTTTACGTAATTGTGGAAGAAGACACTATCTGAGAATTTTTTTAAGTGAGGTAATGAACGCATGTTTTTAGAAGATATACATAGACCTTTAGTGGTCCAAGGTTTATTATGCTGACGTAGCTGTATAGGCGTCGTCTGTAACTAGACAAAGTATAGTCGTGGCACTCGCCATAGTTTCACAGAGATGTATTTAGGAAAATATTAATTCACAATAAAATAAAATAAAAAAATTGACCATCGAGTAAAAATTTGCTTGAAAACAAAATACTTTCTCATTTCATGTAAGTAACAATTTTTCTGTATCTGAAAATCTTCTGATGGGAAGAAATGCGGAAAAAATATATAATGACATATTTTTATGTTATTATCTATTTCAAAGATTTTCTACAACTTTTAATTTAAAACAAGTTTAATTTTAACATTAATGGTTTTGTTTTGTAGTAATATATTGGTTAGGTGATTTTCATTGGATAACTAATACATACATTGAACAACACATTGTACTAAATAATAAAATAACATATTTAAACTTCAATAATTGCTAATAAATACTAGACACAGACATTTCAAAGGAGAAAAGAAGCAAGAACAATGAGAAATAAATGGAAAATAAATAAAAAGAATAATTTTTTAATTATTGTTACCGAGTCCCGAAGGTACCGAAAGAACCGGGAATTAATAATTTCGAGTCCAGGTTCTTTGATATCTCAAAAGAACCGGGAATTTTCGGTTCTGAACCCTAGTTATCATATTATCAAGAAATTATGTTTTTTAACTAAAAACTAAAAAAATTCCAGATTAAAAAAAAATGCGCAGAAAAATCCCCATACTTCTGGGGCCAAAATATACTATCCTTAAAAATATTTGTACTTCTTTAAGACTCACCCTGTATAGGGCGATTCACGGTTATGGTACGTTGTAGCGTTTCCGAACAATGAGAAATAAATGGAAAATAAATAAAAAGAATAATTTTTTAATTATTGTTACCGAGTCCCGAAGGTACCGAAAGAACCGGGAATTAATAATTTCGAGTCCAGGTTCTTTGATATCTCAAAAGAACCGCGAATTTTCGGTTCTGAACCCTAGTTATCATATTATCAAGAAATTATGTTTTTTAACTAAAAACTAAAAAAATTCCAGATTAAAAAAAAAATGCGCAGAAAAATCCCCATACTTCTGGGGCCAAAATATACTATCCTTAAAAATATTTGTACTTATTAAAGACTCACCCTGTATAGGGCGATTCACGGTTTCCGGAACCGGAGCTGTTTTTCGGAACCGGTAATTTCGGTACCATGCCTCTAAGGAACCGGGATTTTCAGTTTTTTCCGTACTAGCAATTTTTTGTTCAATGATGGTGCAGTTCGTTAAACAGCAAAGCACGGCAGGGATGTTCGTCAAAAGTAAAATCGATAAAAAATTGAGGTTTAAATGAAAATAATATCAAATTATTAAGTAGTAATCAGTCATGAGAAAATTGTCCTGAACATAAACATGATCACAAATGGCTCTCAAAAAAAAACTCAAAGCATAATTTTTTGAATTATTACTACAACCAATAGCAACACACTGTAAGGCACTCATTTTTTGTCAATCCGTCCCTGTGCTGGGACACAACGCTCGTACCTCGCAGGTCGACGGACGGAACTCAACTAAAACGCTCTGCAATCTGCCGATATTCGACAGATTGTAAAAACTGGCAGAAAATATTTGGGAGAGTGCAACTACTCTTTTCCTTTTACTATGTTTTTACTATACTCTATCTAAAATATAAAATGTAAAAAAATGCTGCAACGCAGTTCTTCCACTACAAAAAGCTGTGAAATCTTATGTAAAGTAATAAAAGAAGAGGTAATATATTTAAGAAAAAATGTCATTTATTTGGATGATTCTAATTTTAAATAACTTTCAAGGTTCTTTATTCTTCTTCTAATGATATACTATTTATTTAACAGTATAGATTTTTACATTAATTCTTTTTTAAATTAACTATGAAGGTTCTTTTTGGTTTTTATTTATTTTTGTTTCGCGCCAAAAAAAATGCCAATATGCAGATTTATCCAATTGTTAATAACAATATACCCATGCATAGCGTTACAAGTTACAACAAATTCGAAAGATTGTGTGTAAAGAACCTTGACTCTCCATTTAACCAAAGAAAACACTTACTAATCTTACGCAAAAACTGTTTATTTTATTGATTATATCACAGCAATATATAATATACAGATTGTTTCGATTTTTAACTAATTTTTTTCAATAAAAAAAACATATAGTATAATCGAATGAAAACGACGTAATAGTAGGCGTAGAATAATAACTGTACCTATATTATTGCACCGAAATAAAAAGCCACACATACATCTTTAGTAAACCACAAACTAAAATATTATTTTGCACCTACTATGACACCATTTTTATTGAATCCAACGGTATATTTTCTTCAAGATTCCTCTGTACATTCCTCTTTATAAATAAAGGAACAAGATAGATTTAATAAAAAATCTGTGAGTACTATTTACTATTGTCACATCTCCACATAGGTCAAGTCAATAACATAAAATTAATTTAAAATTTCTGGTCTTCGTAGCGTGTTCCATTCTCTATTTTCTGTTCCTTTCCGTCTTTCTTGTTTTTATTATATTCTGGATCGTTCCATTTCTGAACATTTCCAGTGCCGAATATTAGGTAGATCAGATTGGTGACTGCAAAAACTCCAAAAGTTATCCAGAAAACCAGTCTCCATTGTTTTAAGGTGTGCTAAAATTATTATTTAATATTACTTAATAAGACAAACTTTTAAAACATGAATATTTTGTTTTCTTAACAATAAATATAAATGGCAAATAGTGATGAGGAAACGCTAATCCAAGACCAAAACTTCCTTGTTCTTTATCTTGGAGTTGCAGTCTAATAATAAGTAGGTAGTCTTGGTCTTGATCTTGCTGCAAGACTCTTACAAGTCTTATGCTAGAATTTAAAAAAAAATAATGCAAATAAAACTTTAAAGAAAAAAACAATATTTGCCTGATGAAAATTTTTATTTTTCAATATACAGGGTGATTATTAAATAAGGGCAAATATTTTCAGGGCTGGTAGATCACGATAAAAGAAACATATTTTCTCTTTACTGTTTTTCAAATAAGTCCAAAATAACCGAATTATTTTACTTTGAAAATTTCCAAAAAAAAATATTTTTTGCTTAAATTTTGAGAACCACTGGATCTTTTCTGGGGTTTCTTTCTTGTGAATTTAATCTACTAGCTTTCTATATTTCTAGCATTTTATAGCACTAAACGCGATCAACTCAGTAACCATCAATTCGGGTGAAAGAATGCCTAGAGAAGCTCAACAAATTAGACAAAGAAACTAAAGTCCTCCTACTCTGGGTCCAGACTGGTGTGACCACTGGGTGTGACTACTTTGCTCACCAAGGGATAGAAGGGAATGAAAAAGCAAATGATCTAACTAGAAAAGGAGCGAACACTCCACGTTTTCCAAGCGGGAACCAACTGAAGAATCTTGAAGACTCCATTCGTAACCTGGAACGGTCTAAGACACTCGAAAAAGTTCCTCAGAACTTACGACCGAGAAAAATCAAGGGTTTTCCTTGATTTAAGTAAAAACAATCTTCGGATTGTCACGGGGTTTCTAACAGGACACTGTCTCCTCAACGAACACCACATAGTAGGCTGAAGCTGAGAAACAACGACGAATGCCGATTCTGTGGGGAAAATGGGGAAACACCAGAATAACTTATCACTGAGTGCGCCGAGACGTTCGTGCCATAAATTTTGGTACGGCTGATGTCGAAATTTCGGTACGGCTGATGGAGAGCTGGCCTCTGTGGAGCCGTCTCAAATACTGGCTTTTGTTAAAGGCCTGGGACTGTATGATGAGTTATAACTCGTTATAACTCAAGAAAGGGGAACACACAATAGATCTGTAAGGTCGCGGTGATTAACTCCCCTCCTAAACATTCTACATTCTGCATAGCTTATTCTTGACAGCTACCATAAATAACATATGCTTAGCGATAGTTTCTGAGATTTTTTCGACGGTAAGTAAAAGAAAATTCCGTTTTTTAATCATTATATATAAAAAAATATGAGATGTAAATAAAAAACGTAGAAAAGTAAGACTGCAAGAGTCTTCTATACTGGGTCTTGCGCTGTCTTGCACTTCTTGGTCTTAATTTTGCAGATCTAACACTTGGCCTTGCTCTTGCTTTTTATGCAAGACCAAAGCTAAGAATACAAGACCAAGACCAGTCTAGCTCATAACTAATAGCAATGTTTCTAGAGGTTTCTAAGAAATAACAGTATGATTATTCTTACGTCTTCTGTTAATGCTCCTGCCAAATAAGGCGTCACAATACCACTTGTAGCTCCCAAACCGTTTATTATAGCCATCAGAGTCCCTGCAAAATTGGGACTTAAATCTAAGGCATTCACTTTCATTCCGCAGTAGTAGCAACCCATGAAACCCATAGCGATGGTAAACATCCATACTGCCAGCATTCTGTCACAACCTACGTATGATGCTACTAAGATAAAGACAGCGGGACCCATGGATGCTGAAAACAAAGTAAAAAGCTTTAAAAAATATAAAACTACTTTCTCTATAGATCTATTGTGGTCATCTCCTATAGATCGCGAAGTTACATTGTCCAGTCGTATCCATTAGAAAAAGTTTAATAACTTGGACATTGAACAATTTTTTGTGGCAATTTTTGTAGCATTTGGAGCACAGCAGAATTATTCTTATGCATAGCAGTTTATGATTGCCCTTGTTGGGTCATTTTATCTGCCTTATTGATTCATTTATTCTTTTAGACAATGTTTTACTTACTTTAAAGATGAAACAATAAGTTTCGTGAATAACTACGTTTTCTTTTAAAGCAAAAAATAAAAAAAAAACATATCTTGGTTAAAAAAACTGTAAAAATAGTAATATTATCTTCAATATCAGGTAAAGAAGGTATTTTAATTGATAAATTTAAGTAAAATAATTAAGAAACAACGGCAAATGTAGATTCTGTGGGGAAAATGGGGAAACATCAGAACATCTCATCAGTGAGTGCGCCTAGACGACAACCATTCGTGCCAGAAGCTTTGGTATGACTGATATTGGAGATGGAGAGCTAACCTCTGTGAAACAAGCTCAGATACTGGCTTTTCTCAAAGCCCTGAGACTTATAACTCAAGAAAGGGGGACACAATAGATTTATAAGGTTGCTGTTATTAACTTCATCGCTTCCATACAATCTACAATTTCATAAAATTAATGTAGGTGCATACATTTAAATGCAAACTGAATATAACTGCACAATCTATAGAAAATAACGAAAAATAAATAAAAAGCTCTTACCTATGCTAGTGAAGAATTTCCTAGAGAACGTCAAACTCATAATATTCTTCCTCACAAGCAAATCACAAAGCCATCCAGAACCAAGTGAAGTGAACCACATCACAATGTACGGAACTGAAGACCACATTCCATTTTGAGACACGTTAAATTTGAGGACGTCTTTCATGTATTTGGGCAGGTCAGTGACCATGGTGAAGAATCCCCAATCGTGGCCAACTTGAGTGATCACCAATGCCCATACTGGGACCGATGTGAAGATATCTTTCCATGGTATTGGTGGTTTTTCTGTAGAAACGCTTGCTGCAAAAATGTTAATTGTGTAGAACCTTAAAATCCTTTTTCGAAAAGAGAAACACCTCTATGAGGTTTTCTCGTGAAAAAAGATTTTGAAAATTTAGAATTTTTTGGGATTTTTGTTAACTGTTAGTTAAAAAACATATCTTGACAATTACCCGGCAACATAAATATTAAATTAAATTTACAAGAAAGAAAACCCAGAAAAGATCAAGTAGTTCTCAAAATTTATCCAAAAAATAATATTTTTTTTATTTTCGAAGTAAAACAACTCGGTTATTTTGGACTTATTAAAAATGGCGAAGAGAAAAATGTGTTTCTTTTGTGGAGATCTACCAATATTTGCAATTATTTTTAAATTAAAATAGTTTGGGCTGTTATGATCAAATGGCAATATCTATATTAAATAATCAAAATTTACCCTTTCTGTACCTAATTCTTTTTGTAAGTACTCCCTCTCGTTGTCGCTCATGTAGGGATGACTCTCCGGATCAGAATAACACAAGAATACCCAAAAAATGAACCAAACGACACCAAGGCCTCCAAAAAAGTAAAATACTGAAGCCCAATCTTCGGTGTAGCGTATCAGTTCACCGCTGATCAAATTACTTAAAATTGTTCCTGAAACCAAAGATAAAATTATATTACAAATAAAAATATTGCAATTCATATTTTCACTTAAGTTCTATTTTTTTCCCAACCAATATAGTCCATAGGTATTTCTGGGAAGTATTCTAAAGGGCATTTAATTATTTGGTAACAATTAAACTAACTAATGCCCTAGAGAAGCTGAACAAATTAATCAAAGACCAGTGCAAACCAACTTAAAGCAGAACTCTGGAAGAATCTGGAAGACTCCATCCGTAACCTGGAATGGGAATCGTCCAATAGTTTAAGACACTCGAAAGAATACAGATTCTGTGGGGAAAATGGGGAAACATCAAAACACCTCATTACTGAGTGCGCCGAGACGACAACCATTCTTGCGATAAAGTTTCGTACGACTGATATCGAAGATGGAGAACTACTCTCTCTAAAACCCATTCAAATATTGGCGTTTATCAAAGTCCTGAGACTGTACGGTGGTGTCTTATAACACAAGAAAGAGGGACACAATAGATCTTTAATGTCGCGTAATGTCGGGAAACATCAAAACACATCATTACTGAGTGCGCCGAGACGACAACCATTCTTGCGATAAAGTTTCGTACGACTGATATCGAAGATGGAGAACTAACCTCTCTAAAACCCATTCAAATATTGGCGTTTATCAAAGCCCTGAGACTGTATGGTGGTGTCTTATAACACAAGAAAGAGGGACACAATAGATCTGTAATGTCGCAATGATTACCCCCCCCGCTCCATACAGTCTACAATCTACAACCAGTGAAGTAGACATAAAATTTTATATACATACATACTAGTTTATTACTTAAAAATTGTATATTGGTGCGTTTAGACCAGAGATATGGAAGTGGGAGAATGAGCTTCGACGAGTGCGCATCCAAATTTTTGTCGACGGCAAGATGGCAGACATCTTCCAGGTCTCGCTGTCACTTCCCCTCTTTAATTGACATCTGTTTGTTTTGTTTTTTTTTTCGTTTGTGTTGTTATCTAGTTAAAATTTATTATTATCTCAATTATTCTAAACACTAATTCAAAAAGGATTGTTGTATATTCATAGTCATTCTAAGAAAGCTAATACGCCGGGAATAATGATTAGTTTTCATGTGTAAGTTTATACAACATAATTGTGTTTACAGATGATTCAAAACTGTTTATTTTTAGTTTTCCTAAAGGCGATTTGTAAAAATCGTGATTGTAATTGGGAATGGTCAAAAATAAGTGTATGATGTGGCCATTTAAAGAGGATGTTTTTATTACGTGTGGAGGAAGAAGATACTTGGAATCAGTGTTCGTGCTTCTGTAAAACAGTGCACTCTTATAGTGTCCATGAAAGCACAAGTTCAAGTGTACCAGAAATATATCAAATAAGATTGGTCCTTACTTGACAAGAAGATTATTTGGAGGAAAAGAAAACATAAGATAGGGTATTTTAATCGAACAGCGAAAATTTAACACTTTTATTGTAAAGTTTGTTGTAGGTAGTTGTAGTTTTGTGCTAAATATTTCTAACATTAGCAGCAGCCGTGTTCAGAGTGTCAAGAGGAGGAGAATTCAGTTAATTAGATTTATGCACAGTTACAGGTATGAAGGTTTTTTCAAACATAGTATCGAGTTCTATAGTCAACATTTTTAGTATTCCTACAACTGTAAAAACAAGGAACATTGGACTGAAAAAATGGCAAGATTTATATAGGAAGAAAGGGTATTATGCCAATAAGAAAATTAAATCTGTAGGCAGAAGTTCTTATTTAAAAACTGTTATGGGGCATATATTAATTTGTATCAGTGCCACAAATCACTAAGAAAAATCATATAATATTCATAATTGTTAACGAGATGATATTTAAAAAGTGTTAAAAATGAGACTATTAGTCATGAAGCTTACAATGTTACTTTGTTTCAATATTACACTTTTATTCTTGTAAAATCTATAATGAAGTTCAAAAGCATTTTGCAATGGCCTTAAATTGTGAGCCAGGATTTATAGCAAAGGTATTTGATGCAATGAAACTTAATCAGTACCTTCCAGTATGTATTTTAGTAAGGGGATTGTCAAACCCATGATTTTAAATAGATAAAATACAGGCCAAAGTTGACAATATTACAGTTGAGAAGAAACTATTTTATCTTAAAAAATTTTTCTTAAAATTCTGAGATCATATAATCTAATTTTCTTAATAATAAATTAGGTATATGTATGTTGTACATACAGAATTTTGTTATGGACAAATAAGGATCAACAAGCTTCTTTTGTGCAAAAAATAAATGATTTTTTCTAGTATTAAGACAAAGCATAATGTGTTTTACAAACTTACCGGTAACAGTTTTTTTTTATAATAAAATATTTAGGAATTATTTGGGTTGTTTATCAATATATTAATGACTTGAATTTTGACAAATTGAATTTGTATCAAAATAATTTTACGAAATATAAAATTGATGTTCTATTACAAGATTGAGTTTTTATTGTCGACAAAAACCAGGATAATTACTAATAATAATACCCTTAATAAAATCAATGATGTTTATGTATTATGAAAATATTTGTTAGAGGACATGTTATGTAACAGTTTTTGTAACACAATTTGAAGGGACGAATAAAAAAAATAAAACAAAAACATATTTTTTCTAGGTTTATATTAAAAATACTAGGTAGGTAATCATCAAAAATAATTATGAACAAAAAGTTGTTTAGAACAATTTTTACCAAATTTGCAAAAATTTTAAATTGAAACGCGTAATTCAGTACAAGTAAACATGAAATATTGTAAATACTTATTTAATATCATTTCGAGTGTTTAACGACGAAAAGGTCATCTGTCCGTAGCGTCTTTTGTCAGAATATTCGTATATTTAGTGTATTATATACCAATATTGTACGCAGTTTTGAAACTGATAATTAAATAAATCATATTAATGTTAACTAACCATAATAAATGATAGAATTTCACTAAATTTAAATTGCCCCCCGTATGGTTGAAAACAGCAAATTGATATTTGATTACTTATAGATTACCACCTATATACAAAATGACAGGAAGACCTGGAATATGGCGTCCAACTTGATTAGACTTTCTGCGCATGTTGACGCTCATTCTCTATCCCTTCTATTTCTCTGGTTTAGACTTGAGCACGCACGCACTGATCCTCCGCGAATGCTCAAGTGTAAACGGCTGTGCGCGCACGCTCACTCTGAATCTCTCTGTACGCCAGCAACCGCGAACGTGAGCCGTCTGGTGTCGGTTTTTGGTCCGTGCTCAAAGGGATTTTATGTGTGCACGAACAATCAGTTTGCACCGGCAATTTGTTTTGTCTGCGTTCGTGCGTGCGTGTGTGATTTTTTTTTGTTTTATTTATTAAAATTATGGAGTGGATCAAGAAATCTTCGTTATTATTAATTGAAGAATATGAAAAGTTGCCTATATTATGGGATGTTAAACATTCTTTGTAGTATTAAAAAATTAAAAAAACGCATGGTAAGATCTTGTAAATAAAATTAATATTGAATATGTCGATATTAATGAAATTGCTATTCTAAAATTTGTATCTTTTGTTCGTAATTTTTGGTGTTATTAAATTTTGTAAATATTCAAAGTCGGGTCTGGTCATTCTTGTAAAGTTTTTGAACTGATCATAGCCCTCCTCAGACACGAAGTTGTTGCAGTAAATTATATCGATTTCTAAAAATTTGGGTTTGCCACCAGCGACGATGTTTCCGATTTTTCTCCTTTTTACTAATTAAGCTGTGCATAACAATGACTGCAGCCTCGACTATTTCTTGGTCGTCCATTATTTTCGCTAACACAACTCTGCTGTGCGCGCACAAATGGATCACTTCATTCGTCGAAAAAAGTTTTTAATTTGAACGGAGCCGAGAGCGCGAACGAATGGCGTGCGCGCACGCTCAGCTCGTGCGTGCTCAAGTATAAACGCACCATAATATATTGCACCATAGACTTAAAATAAAATATAGACTACACTATTTACATCTCAACGCGGTCAAACAATCTTTTTTATACATATGTTTACTTCTGGGTACAGTCGACCGAGCCTTCCTCATCCAGCCTATGTTGTCACGTCTTTAATATTATCAATATTTTTTTTTCTTGTTATACACATATATTGAGATATTAATACTACAGTTTAATAAAGTAGGTTTTAATATTCCATAGATGTATTAAATAGTCCTTATACTACTAAATTATAAGTCGGATACTGTTTAAAAAGGATAAGTTCTTTACAATATGACAACACCGATTAGAGGCGAGGGAGCCTATTCATTCATTTATTACCTTGTAGTACGTGTCGCACGTGTGCGGTAAAGCTTTGTTGCCGCTATCTCCCCGGCTGTATTAACGCATTTTCTTAGCTTGTAGTGCTTAAGTGTTTATTTTATTGACTTTTTCTGTTCAAGAACTATAAAATATGGTTCGCCAGTGCCAAATTTGCAAGAAATTTGACTTAAATAATCCATTTAAGTCTTGAAACGACTTTTGACCGGTAGGCAACTCTCAATTTACCCATTGGGAGTCAGTGGCGTTGTTGTAGAAAGGCGCTTATTTAGATAATATTTTAGTAAAATGTAAAATCTGAATTTTTTCTCTTATATTACATTATTTACTTACTTACATTGTAACAAAATCATAATTATAACCCTGTTAATAATTAATAATGTTTTTATTAAAAATATATTCCGGTTTATTCTAAAATTATCTTCAGAATCTAAAATAACATACAAGAATTTTAATATGATATTACATTATGAGACAATATTTTTTAATATACCGGGTCGTCTCAAAAGTGGTTCACCGCTATAACTTTTTTATTTTTTCAGATAAAAAAACAGATTTGTATGTTAGTAGGTATATGACATAAATTAGGATTTATTGACGTATTCAATTGTTTTTGGTCTCTTTCTGTTTCACCGAAATGATTACATCTTTTGATTTTTAAAGGCACCCTCGGTATATTTCTACTTTATTCGATAGAAAATGATAATAGAATTCTGAATAGAATGACATATCATATGTCAACTTTTGACATTGTCGCTTAAAAACAAATCGTATTATAAATTTCAATCCAGGGTGCCATGGTGTTGTTAAAAACACTAAGTTTTAATCAAGGAGCCTTGGAAAAATAGTTTTGATCGTCTAATGGGTTTCGTGTCTTGTCTAGGCCGATTAAAAGATGTACAAATCATATTTTTAATCATACATATGTCAATTTTTTCAAATGGAACAAGGGTGACTCGTTAGCATATTTGGAAAAAGCATTTTTTTATGAATATATTGATACCACACACTTGGTATTTCGAGTCAAATTGTCGTTATGAACCACGTGTTACAATTACAATTAAACCATATGCGAAAGTGTCAAAAGTTGACATATGATATGTCATTCTATTCAGAGTGTCATTTTCTATCAAATAAAGTAGAAATATACCGAGGGTGCCGTTTAAAAATTAAAAGTTATAGTCATTTCCGGTGAAACAGGAAGTGACCAAAAACAATTGAATGCGTCAATCAATCCTAATTTATGTCATATACTAACATACTAAATCTTGTTTTTTTATTTGAAAATATAACAAAATTATGGGGATGAGCCACTTTTGGGACGCACCCGGTATAATAAAGACAGTACCGAGTTAAATAAATGTAGTTTTCATTTTATCCACTTCCTATCACCTTCTTTGCTTTAATGGAACAGATTTATGTTTTCTCTAATTTACATAATAAGACATCACTTAACCAGAAAAAAAATTACAACAATCATATTTTTTTTCTCCCCCTGTCGCCGATTCTATTATATCTGTGGAATAGATCCTGTTTTGATTAATATTAGCGGTTGCAATTGTTTGACTAAAATTAATAATTTATTATTAATTTCAAAAATTACGTAATTTCGATTATAAAATTTCTTCTATAACATGTATTTTATTATTTTTATCCTTTTTGGACTCTAAGACGTTTTTTCTAAACTTTTATTTAAAAAACCTGTCCTAAATCTTAATAAAATATAAAAAAGTTTAAATACGATATATTTTTAATTTAATTATAGCTTCATTAAAATAAAAAAAAAATTACCCGGCTATGATACGGAGAGTTCAGATATACTTGAGAAACGAAAGACAGTGTTGTGTTTCTCGGCAGAGTCGTCAGGGAACGACCGTTACGACAGAGACAACCTATCTATCGCTCGTGTCGCACTCGTTATAACCCAAAACAATAACACAACAATAACAAGACATTGTCTGACCGCATGTTCCACCTATTTATGAATGAGATGTTCAGTCTATATTTTATTTTAAGTCTATGTATTGCACAAATATATGATTTTGTACCTACCAAACTGACTGCCCGCGTATACTAGGCTTCCTATTGTTGCTCTTTCCCTGAGTGGTACCCATTTTGCTAACAGAGCTGTCAAAGCTGGATATGTAGTGCCCTAATTATAGCAAAACATTATTGCGAATTTTATTTATTGATTGCATCAGACAAACAATAAAATATAAAAAAATATTTATATATGAAATAATTGGCTTTTCATTAAACCTATGTAATTCTATGATGTTCTAAATACCTCTCCAAATCCTTCTATCACCCTTAAAGCTACCAATGCTTTCCAATTTCCACCAGTGGCAACAATAACAAAAGGTGTAATAAGGGTAAATATAGCTGTAGATAATATTCCTAGTCCCAAGGAATACTTTCCACCAAACTTTTCCGCCAGGATTCCTCCAGGAAGATGCGTTATGACATATCCCCAATAAAAGGAACTTAGGATCAGTCCCTGTGTTTTTTCATCCCATTCATACAGCGTAGTTTGGTCCTAGAGAAAATTGAAAATAAACAAATAGAAAATATAAATTTATTGGCAACACCTACAACTCTCAAAAAAAAATATATGTTTGATAGAAAATACAAGCGATACCAATTAAATTTTTAGTTACGTAATCAAGGGCGCGATTTTTAAATTCATATTTGCCAACCATGGACATATTCTGTGTTGGGCTGACTAACTGGAATTTAAATTTCCCGCTGGGGATTCAGGTGGTAATTCTGCCGTAAAAAATGCCAAGTTGCCATATATATTTATTTATTTCCGGACATTGTCATTCGTTTTGGCACTTTAATTTTGTTTTATGAGTTTTTGGTTTAAATGGTTGGTGTTGTGATAATTTAAGCTTTTTTTTTAAAATGTTCACTAGCAGACCTTGCAGTCGAACATTGTTCTTTTTAGAACCTCTTTTAGTGCAAAGCGTACAATATAGTTTAATAGTCAATGCAAAAATTCATCGCAATCTTATTAGAATATTTTGAACGGAAATGCGGTAGTAATGTCCCTTAAGTGCTATTAAGGAGGTGAGTTTTGTTGATATAAATAATAACTGTTTATGTATTTACTAGTTGAAGCCTGGCGCATCCGCCACGATATCAGGAAAAAAAATACTTATTTTTTGTTTAATTAAATGAAAAACAAAAAATCCGACGACGACAGTTTTTAGAAGAGTCAATTAGCTATCTTTTAGTAAAAAAAGAAACTTTCTAGAGCAAGTCGTTACTTCAGTAGAGACGACACAGATAAACATTAGCATTTTATATATGTAGATAATTAATTTATTTTTGTTTCCTAAGATATTTTGATTAAAAGAAAATACCTAAAAGTGGGCAACGCTGAGCCGGTCAAGCTTCATCACGTGTCTAAAAGTTTAATTGGTGTGAACTATATACCGGGTGCGTCTCAAAAGTGGCTCACCCCCTATAGCTTTTTTATTTTTTCAGATAAAAGAAAAACGAGATTTGGTATGTTAGTATATGACATAAATTAGGATTGATTGACGTATTCAATTGTTTTCGGTCATTTCCTGTTTCACCGGAAATGACTATAACTTAAATGACTGACACCCTAATTTATGTCATATACTAACATACCAAATATCGTTGTTCTATCTGAAAAAATAAAAAAGTTATAGAGGTGAGCCACTTTTGAGACGCACCCGGTATAAAGTGCATAATTATGTTCAATTTCACCCATACTCATATCGTTTAACTTGATATACAGGGTGTCCCACTTAAGATGGATACAAGCCAATATCTTGGTTGTTTGTTGAGCGATCTTTTTCATTTTTGGTAGGAGGCTGTATGGCTATAAGACGTACATTTTGCTCAGGGTAAGAAATGGGATACCTCATAGACGTACGTTTTAATGGGGTTTGATATTTTTCGAGTCAAGAGTAAACTACCCTTAGGACAGTATTTATTTCAAATCTGATAAATTATATTGAATCCTCCTTACCTAAGATACTTAAGTTCTAATTTTGATAAATATTGATACAGGGTGTGTCATTAATATAAGACATTTTTATTTTTATTATTGTTTTCTTAAGTACTTACGACGCCACTGGATAAACAACTGGATTATTACCAATAACCAATTATATCCAATTGGATAAATATGATTCTTGTTGACTTTTAGTTCGTTATAGTTTTATAAATCTTTGTTTAGAGCATATATTTTTCAAAGTTAATAGTGATTGTTTTAAATAACTATTTGAATTTTTTAAAATATTCCTCAGTAAAACGAATAAAAATCATATTTCAGATTCCATTGAAAACTGGGTTTCTATTTGTATTAGCAAACTTAAAAAACAATTTTTTAAAGTAAACAAAATAAATTAAAAATATTTAGTTTTTTTGTACCGTATCTTAATTATTATGGAAGCTATCTGAAAACTTAAATCGATTATTAATTGATAATTGGTTATTGATAATAAACCAGTTGTCTATCCAGTGGCGTCATAAGTACTTAAAAAATAATAAAAATAAAAATGTCTTATTTTAATGACACACTCTGTATCAATATTTATCAAAATTAGAACTTAAGTATCTTAGGTAAGGGGGACTCAATATAATTTATCAGATTTGAAATAAATACTGTCCTGAGGGTAGTTTACCCGTGATTCGAAAAATATCAAACCCTACTAAAACGTACGTCTATGAGGTATCGCATTTCTTACCCAGGGCAAAATGTACGTCTTATAGCCATACAGCCTCCTGCCAAAAATGAAAAAGATCGCTCAACAAACGACGAAGATATTGGCTTGTATCCATCTTATTCCTTTGCATAAAGGAGGTGATAAAGAGCAAGCTTCCAACTATCGTCCAATTGCACTCCTTCCCACGTTATCGAAGATCATGGAGAGACTGGTTAAAAAGAGGCTTGTATCATTTCTTCTAAAATACAAAATACTCACCCCCTTTCAGTTTGGGTTCTTGAGTAACAAATGTACAAATGACGCTATGTTTTCGCTGTTTAATAATGTATACTCCAGTCTGAACAACCGTCTCGTTACAGCAACAATTTTCTGTGATTTCTCGAAAGCTTTCGATTGTGTTAATCATAACATCCTAACTAACAAATTGCAATACTATGGTATCAGGGGAACGCCTCTTGAATGTTTTAAGTCCTACCTTAACAACAGAAACCAGCGTGTGAGGGTTGATAAGACTGTGTCTTCTTGCAAGCCAATAGAATGCGGAGTACCTCAGGGCTCAGTGCTAGGTCCTATTTTGTTTCTGTTGTTTATCAACGATATTGCTAGTCTGGACATCAGTGGTAAAATCTGTCTCTTCGCGGATGATACTTGTTTCACATGGAGCAGCCCGGACACCACGGCACTTCATAGAACCATTTCCAGTGACTTAATCAACATAAAAACATGGTGCGATTCTAATTATCTGTGTCTCAACGTCTCTAAAACTAAAGTCTTATCATATAAAAGTACGTTGCTACCTTTTCAACTTGATAATACCACCATTGACGTCGTTGATTCTGTGAAATTTTTAGGCCTTGTTGTGGACAACTATTTAAAATGGGATTTGCAATCGATGCTTTAGCTAAAAAATTAAGTTCTGCCTGTTTCGCACTTAGATCAGTTGCTAATGTGCTTAATTTGTCAACATCTAGGACAGTCTATTATGCCCTTTATGAGTCGCATCTCCGATACGCACTTCCATTCTGGGGTGCGTGTTGTGCGACTCAATTTGAGCGTATCTTCAAATTACAAAAGAGAGCTGTGCGATATTCACTGAGGCTAACCAGTTGTGCTCACTGCCGGGACTTGTTTAGAAGATATAAAATATTAACTCTTCCTTCCCTATTCATACTCGAATCCGTCTGCCTAGTTCGCAAGCACGTATCGAGTATTTCTCTAGAGCCAGTTCATGGCTATCCAATTAGGAACGCAGAGCATAACATGTATCTGCCAACCCCTCACTCTGAGTTAGTAAAGAGTTCCCAATTGTACAATGCAAAAAAAAATGCACTATCATCTGCCATCTGAAATTAATTCCATTTCATCCTTTCCTGCATTTCGCAGAGCCTTGAGATCATACTTACTGGAGAAAGCCTTTTACGCGGTTAACGATTTTTTTATTAATATCTAGGGTTCTAAATTTAACACACATTCACTAAATTTAAGAAATGATTTTGTTTTCTATCCATTTAAATTTAGTATTGACATTATATACAGTTGTTTATTTACATGATGTTTATATTTTATTTATATTTAATTAAATAAATTTTTGACAATGTACAATTTCTATAATTGTATAAAGTATTGTTTTAGTTTTGTATGTTTGCTGTTAGTTTTATATGTTTTTTTATTGTTAAGTGAAGTTTTGTATGTTTTTTATATTCTTTTTTTTTAAGCTTTGTCAACAAAATTGTAAAATTTTTTTATGACAATAAAGCAATTTCTTTCTTTCTTTCTTAAGTGGGACACCCTGTATATGTATATTTCTTAGTATTTTTTACAACGAGGACATAGTAATGATACTAACTTTAATGGCGCTGTTATTTCTGCTGTTCTCCTCTGGGATGCACGCGTCTGGATCGTAGTACTCTGCGGTTTTTATCGGTACGACCATTTCGGTGATAGCCAAGGACAGCGACACTCTCATCGTGTAAGCGTTGACAATAGCGAAAAACCCCATGATACCCAGAACGTACCTTTGAGGTATTATGAAACCTGAAACAAAAATAAAGACATATACAACTTAACAAGCATAGCTAGAGACGTGAGAAATAAAAAATAAGAGACGCCCCTCGATGCGCAGTGAACACACACATTTGCTTTAATCAGATTTGTCGTAGCGTAACTGCATCAGGGCCAGTCAACTGAGATATACGACCTTGAACGATCTTTTTTTGGGGTAGTAATTTCCTGGGGCGCTAGATGGCGTATTTTTATTTTAATTTTTCTAGTTGCCTAACAATTGCGTACAAAATTGTTTTTATAGTTGCCTAAATAGGCCTATTAATTATGTTCTGTCATTGTTCTGTATGTCAAATCAGTTTTCCGTTTCCGGCTTCCTCCTTCTTCTTCAGTTGTGTTTTGCAATTGAACGGAGATGTGCGTTTCGCTGTTTGCTGGTTGTTTGGCTGTGTTTTTTGCAATCTTCATTTTAAAATCGTGATTTTGTATTTTTGAATTTTTTTGAACTTTGTTTTGTGTTTGATTTTTAAGATCTCTATTAAAGGTAAGGTTTAAGTTAAAGGTTTTTGATTTATCTAACAATTTTATTTAATAATCCGAGAAAGCGAGGTGAGGTAACCTAACCAAGTCCAAATGTTCGTGAATTTTATTTTTTAACAATGTAATATTTACAACGCCATATATTTTTACAAAAAAAATTGATCAACTCCATATTTTTGTACATAAACTTCACAATATGATATTACACAATTGTTCAAGTCCATATGTAAAAAATACACATAAATAAAACATTGTTTCTAATGGACGTCACTTTCTCTTGTATTCCAACGATATTTGTTATGTGTTCTTAAATCTGGTACTATAATAAATATTATACTTTTAATCTGTTGTTTTATTTGTTTGTAAAATGTTTCATGGTATAATTTTTGTGTAAATTAAAATAAATTATTTATTGTAGGTTTTTATGCACATAAAATGATATAAGCAAACCATTTAACACTTTACAATAGTTTAACCTGGTTTAACCTTTATATATAAATCCTTGTTTTTTACCATTTGACTTGTTTGTCAACCAATCAGATGACTACACATTATTTTGTAGAAATCTGATTGGCTCTAACTGGCGAACAAGTCAATACGTCTTGCTTAAAAATAAATTGCATCTATTTAAATTTGCCGCCACATTTGTTACTTTCCTGGGTGGCTAGATGGCGCCACTTCAACATACAGATTACAGATTTCTTTACAAATTTGAAACCGTTTTGAAACTAAAAAATGCATGGGAGTTAGCGTTCTTCTTTAGTGTGTTCTGTGAACTACATCTCTGCCGAATGCGTTCTCTCTCTATCGTGTGCGCGACCGGTGCTATCCCCAAGTCTCTTCCTATATTTGTCAAACTGTATGTTACTGCTTTAAACATTTTTTGCATATTTGGTTCGGTAAAAGGGTTATTCAATAATATCGTTCAATTTTATTTACTTGCATACACCTGGAAAAATAAAATATTTATACACATGATTATTCACAAAAAATATTAATCAGTTTAGACTATATTCAGTAAGTAAGTTCAATTACGCAAGAATTAGCAAGGATTGTCAGAATCATATCTTGGTTCAGAGCCAGTATACTAGGATTACCCAAACGATATTTTTATTTTATTTTTTACCTAATATGATTTTTTTTATATTTTTGGATATATTGGCTTACTACACGACTAACTAATATAAAAATAAAAATCTAACTGCAACTAGGCTGTTATTATAATTTTATTTCATAATGAGTGGAAATCAACAAAAAACAAATTTCATTTTAAACAGAAAATATTGAAAACAATTTTAATTATTTCTTATAACTAATAGCACAGAATATCTAGCTACGCAACAGAAAAATACTCGAAATGAAAGAGCTAAAATTGCACAAATAGAATACTAGATGGCGCGACAATGTCATAATCAGAATATAATTAGAAATTTTGAACTTTCGGTTTCTTTGAACTTTCTGAACTTTCGGTTTCAAACCAAACCAAATACCGGTGATACCGAAAAAAACGGCGTCTAGTTGGCTGGAAAAGGACGATCGATGACATTTCCCATATAAATTTATATATAAAATGACAGTGATATTCATTTCATAGCCATTGCTAACGCCGTTTTTTCCTGATTATACGATATGAACTTGGTATGAACACAATCGAACGTCAGGAAGTGGTATCATAATAGTAGAACAATACTTATTATATTGTCGCCGAATTACAATGAAAATTCAGGATTCAATTATACAATCAAACGTCAGGAAGTGATTGTAATTTGGCTCATAAGATTTAATTCCAACTAACATGGCAACTTGAAAAAAACAGCTCTGATCTATTTTAATATGTTTAAATGATGTAGAAAAATTGAAGGTAGGCTTTATCAGGAAGTATTACGATATGAATTACACAATGGCAACACTGCACAAAATTCTTTTAAATTTTGTTTGTAGAAAACTGTTTTCTTTTAAATTTATTGCCCTCTATTATGTAGTAGCGAAACTATCGCATCAAAATATCTGATTTGGAGACAGGCTTTAAAAGCCTGTCTCCTTTTGCTACCTACAATTTTATACATGTAACGAGGCTTCTGTTGCGTAGCTAGATATTCTGTGCTAATAGTCTGTATTGCCTCCTTGAGCCTCAATGCAAGCTGTGAGGCGACGTGGCATGCTCTCAATTAAGTTGTCCAGAAGATGTTGAGGAATGGCTTCCCATGTTTCGCGCGCAGCAATTTTCAATTCATTTAAGGTACAGTGGGGATCATTGCTTTTGGCAGTATGGCGTTTAAGCATGTCCCAAGCATGCTCGATCACATTCATATCTGGAGACATCGGTGGCCACCACAGTTTTCTTATACCCTCTTCCTTACAAAATTCGCGAACCGCTAAAGTGCGATGGGGAGGAGCATTATCGTCCATGTAAACAAATTCATCCCCCACTGCACTTTTGGGACTATGCTGTGGACTGTCTCTTAATAGCAGAAACCAAAATAAAAGTTATATATTTATGGTTCAAAATAACAAGACTTTTAAACATTAAGTGCTTAGAGTTTTTTTTGGAAGATCGGGTGACCCTGCTTCAATTTGACACACCCTGTATTTTCTTTATAATGCTGATAAATGCAAATAGTTAAGAAGTATTGACAAAGAAAATTCCATCTTTTCGAATAATGCTTAGGAACGTACCCAGTTAACCTGTATATCAAATATTTGCTCTTCTTTGATATATGATTATGCAAATTTATTAATATAACAAATGAGCTTTAAACAAAGAAAAATAATATACTATTGTAGTGGTTTGACAAAAACATTTTTGGTATCTCTTGTCATAATATTTACTAAAAATAATACACCATTTTAGTTCTGTATCTCATTTTAAATGTACAGTATGTCCCTGTATTGTTTTTACAGGAGGAAAAACTTTTCTTCCTCGTCTTGTAAAGACAATCTGGGGACATACTGTATAAATTAGCCCTCTAGACATATAAAAATATTTACATTTTTGTATAATATAATTAATTAGACAATCTATATATTTAACACTAGATATTTTTTTAAAATAAAAATGTCAGTATTCTGTATCATTAAATATGTATGTGTGTTTTTTTTTACCATTGGATCTTTTTATTGCGTACCTATATTGCTTTTATATTTTGGTTTTGTAGTTTCAATTTTAATGAATTCATTTATGAACTTGTATAATAGTGGTACTTTTTTTGTATAATATGTACTAAACTCAGTTTCTGAGTATAATTTATGTATGCCTATAATATATGAAATATGATTTATTTTGATTTGTTTTCTAACATTTATGAATAATCAAAAATATCATCCTTTATTTAACATGAGATTCATTCATACAGAGTGGTTATTTATAAGAGGACTAAGAGGGCTAGGGCAAATCTGTGTAGCATCTTTAGTTTTATAAAAAAGTAGCGATGTAGCTTCCAGAGCAACGAGCCGCTACTGGATAATAATTAATGTTCAGGGCAATCAAACTAACATGACTTTTCTAATATTTCAAAAAACTAATCCTTATTCCAGCTAAGCAAATTTTTCAATTCGATTTCAAGATTTTTATTGTTTTATTACATTTTTATACCATGTCCTTGTTTGAAGATGGATTTACTAAGCTTAATATGTATTTCATTTTATTGAAGTTTTGTCTATTGTGAAAAAGCGGGCGAAGGACCATAATATAAAACAATTTATTATTTTAGTGATAGTTGCTTTTAACGAGCTGCGAGATTTTTACAGATTATTTTTTAGAACTTTTTTAATACTAAAATCCTACTTTACATAATAAAAATCTTTTAAAAGTACCCTGTATTTTTCCAAGAGTTCTTTTGGATTTAGTAATATAAATAAATGTGAGAAACATTTTTTTAAATATTTTTCCACATTTAATTTTGTGTATTCTTTCTGCAGTTATTATTCTTGTTATTTAAAAGCGATCAACTCTGTAACAATCAAACAAACAAACAAACAATGCTTTATTGTAAAAAAAGTTAAAACATCTTCATCGACAAAGCACTCACAAACAACAAAATCACAAAAAAATACAAACAACAAAAAATACACAATACAAATAATATAATTAAAAAAAATTTAAGTCTTTAAAATTACAAAAAGAATATACATGGACAATTTTAGAACAGTACGCAGTAAATAGATATAATTTTAGAGTTATAAAATATTAAATACTTGACCTTTGACTAGTGTGTGAGATGATCAAAATTTTAAAATTCAAAATTGTTCATAATTAAACATCAACAAAAGAGTCGTTAACCCATATAGGGCTCTCTCCAGTAGGTACGATTTTAGAGCTTTGCGAAATGCGGAAAGAATGAAAGCGACTTGATATTCAAAGGCAGATGATTGTACATTTTTTGGCATTGTACAGTATTGAACCTTTAACTAGTTCTGAGCTCGGGGTTGGCAGATAAAGATCGTGCTCTGCATTCCTAAGTAGATAGTTATGAGATGGCCTTTCGGGAATAGCAGATATGTGCTTGCGGATTAAGCAAACGGATTCAAAAATGAATAAAGAAGGAAGAGTCAGTATTTTCAAATTTTTAAAGAAATTCTGGCAGTGAGTTCCACTGTTCAGTCCCAATAAATATCGAACTGCTCTCATTTGAAGTCTGAAAACACGATCAAATTTTGTTGCGCAGCAAGTACCCCAGAATGGAAGGGCATAACGAAGATGTGACAAAAAGGGCATAATAGGCTATTCTAGAGGTTGAGAAGTTAAGTTCCTTACAAACTGATCTTAGCGCAAAACAGGCAGCGCTTAGTTTCCTTGATAGAGCTTCGATGTGAAAGTCCCATTTTAACGAGTTGTCTACAACAAGTCCTAAGAATCTCACGACGTCAATAGTGGTGTTATTAAGTACAAAAGGTTGTATAGTACTTTTATATGACAAAACTTTAGTTTTTGATAGGTTGAGGCATAGGAGATTAGAATCACACCAAGACTTAATGGTGCGTAAGTCACTGGATATAGTATCATATAGTGCCGCAACATCTGGGCTAAAAGTGAAACTAGTATCGTCCGCAAAGAGGCAGATTTTACCGCTAATGTCTAGATTTGCAATGTCGTTGATAAACACCAGAAACAAAATAGGGCCAATTACTGAACCCTGAGGGACACCACATTCTATATGCTTACAAGAAGACATAGACGTATCAATCCTCACAAGTTGCCTTCTGTTGCCAAGATATGACTTAAGCCATTCGAGCGGCACTCAATCAGTTCAAAATTGATCAAAGAATGCTTAGAGAAGCTGAACAAATTAGGCAAAGAAGATAAAGTCCTTCCTACTCTGGGTGTCAGCTCACCAAGGGATAGAAGCCAACATAAAAGAAAATGATCTAGCTAGAAAAGGGGCAACACGCTACTACCTGGGCCAGAGCCGTTCTGCTCCCATTTGGAAACCAACTTAAAGCGGAACTCAAGACCCTGGAAGACCCCATTCGTAACCTGGAATGAGAATCCTCTAACGGTCTAAGACACTCGAAGAAATTTCTCAGAAATTAAGACCGAGAATAATCAAAGATTTTCCTTGATTTAAGTAAGAACAATCTTTGTATTGTCACGGGGTTTTTAACAGGACTCTCCTCAATGAACACCTCAGTCGATTGAAGGTAAAAACAACGGCAAATGCAGATTCTGTGGTGAAAATGGGGAAACACCTCATCACTCCGTGCGCCGAGACGACAACCATTAATACTATTAACTTTGGTATGACTGATATCGGAGATGGAAAACTAACCTCTGTAAAAACGTCTCAAATAATGGCTTTTGTCAAAGTCCGGAGACAGTATGATGAGTTATAAGCCAAGAAAGGTGGACACAATAGATCTGTAAGGTCGCGATGATTAGCTACACCCCCCCTTTCAAATATTCTATATTCTACATCCTTGTTATTTTAAGGTTTACCTAGTTTTCAGATTAACTGGTACCAGTAAACTTGCAAGAGAAGGGTCATCGAAATCATATTTTGGTCTAGAGCCAGTACTAGGAATACCGAAACGTACATACATACTGCCATTACTCGCTGAGAGATTTTGTAACCACGACTTCAATACTCTCGCAGTTAGCTTTTTCAAGGACCGATACGTTTGAGACATGATGGAACCACCGGATTCTTAAGAGTTGTCTAAGGTGTCTCTGTTGCAACTTGTTTAAAGCGTTCATGTGTCGGCGGTATGGCATCCAGGTTTCGCTCCCATATAACATGGTCAGGATTATAATTGCTCGGTACACTGCAAGTTTCGTTTTTGTACTCAAGTCATGATTGTAGAAAACCCTGTCTTTTAATTTCCAGAATACTCTTGAGGCGCTGCTAATCCTGTGCTGAATTTCAGAGTCTATTTTGGCCTTTTCCGAAATCAAACTGCCGAGGTAATTAAATTCCGCTACATATTCCAGTAGCTCTTCTCCGATTTTTATAGCATTGTTATGATCTTGCGGGGGAGTGCATATGATTTTGGTTTTGTCGATGTTTAGCTTAAGATCCAAAGCCTCGTATGCCCAGGTATATGTGTTCAACATTTCTTGTAATTGTTGTAACGTGTTTGCAACTAGAGCGCAGTCATCAGCGTATTGAAGTTCTGTGATGAATTTTGTACGTGCTTTTGCCCTGAGTCTTTTTATATTGAACAGACCGCCATCATATCTGTATCTAATGCCCAACCTTCTCTCCTGCAGTTTGCTGTCCACTATAATGGAGAGCGCTGCCATGAACATGTTGAATAGGAGAGGCGCTAAGACGCATCCCTGCCTCCTTCAAAAACTCCTGTATTTGTCAGGAAGGGATCGCTCAGTGATCCATGATATGACACTCTTGACTGGTTGTTGTTATGGAGGCTTTTACATACTGTAAGAAATTTGTTGGGTACTCCGAACTTTTTCATAATTGCCCAAAGTGCATCTCTGTTCACAGAGTCGAAGGCTTTTGTTAGATCGATGAATGCAACATAAAGTTTAGACTGCTGCTCTTTTACTTTTTCCTGTAGTTGGCGGAGGGAAAATATGGAATCGACAGGTGCCACGGTTGGTGCGAAAACTCGTTTGCGATTCTGGAAGGATTTTTTCTATATGTGGGTGCAGGCGATTTGACATCATTTTTGCATACCCAAACGTATAACCTGTAATGCAGTAAAATTTTGGAACAGCGAATAGCAGACTGTTGGCGAGGTTCAGGCATAGCAAGTCCTTTATGAAAGGAACTAATTCCAAAACTATAAAGAAACTACTAATGATCAACAGGAATAAAGTGCGGATTGCAAGAAGCCTCTTGACAGGGCATATGGTTCTCAAGTGCTACCTGAACAAGCTCAGTCTGTATCAAGGTAGTTTTTGCTGAATACTCTGCGATAAAGATCTTGAAACAGCACAGCATATAATAACACTGCGAGACTTTGGATCGCAAGAGACATTTTCTATTTTGGAAAGCCATTACTAGAAACGGAGAAACTATGCTCGAATCTTTCAAGAATCGGCACAAGCTGGTGCAGGGCCCAGTGATAGGAGAATAGGTACAGACATAGAAAAGGTACAATCGCAATGGCAGTGCTTCCTCAGCATTAGCTTATTATTATTATCTTACAGCTTCTAACATGTTGCTCCAGTTTGCAACTCTTGTTTAGTTCGTTCACTTTGAATAAAATAAAAATTATGAGCAATGTACCACTTATCACTTTGGATGATTCCTCGAAATTGGTTTTTATTTTATTAAAAATGTCAAATGTAAACGAGCCTTAAGGTAATAAAGTGATTATAGAGGTGTTAATAATTGAATATATAAACCATTGACATGTATTAAGTATTATTTAAATTTTAAAACAAATATGCCATCGCTAATTCAAAAGAATTTGTAAAATTTTTTTGAAAAATAATTATGCTATGCATATTAGATAATTTTAGATTTTTTTTTTGTTTTAACAGCATTGTTTAGTGAATATACCATACCATAGACATTATGTAGTAATAATAGACATTTTATTTTTAGATGCTTTTTTGTTCTACATACAGGGTGACAATTTGAAAACGAACAGTATTTAATATTACCTCTACCGATGATAGTATGAAAATTTGGCGAAATACGTCAATTATCAAGGGGGGCAATTTTTGAGGCATTTGTTGTCGTGTTACTTTCAACCCTTTGACCCCCAGGGAACCTACCCTTAAAATTTTAAATGGCAACCCCTATTTCTTTTACCATTTTTGTGTTCCTTATAAAAATCTCAAAAAAATAATGCAGTTTATGTAGAATTCTATAAGAAACACAAAAATGCTAAAAGAAATAGGGGTTGCTATTTAGAATTTTAAGTGTAGCTGCCCTGGGGGTCAAGGGGTTGAAAGTAACACGACAACAAATGCCTCAAAAATTGACCCCCTTGATATGTAAATTCACGTATTTCGCCAAATTTTCATCGGTAGAGGGAATATTAAATACTGTTCGTTTTCAAATTGTCACCCTGTATGTGATGTTCGACAAGTTAAATAAAGCCATTTGTCAGGGTACTCCAATATATTATTATACTCGTAATATACCGGATGTAGATAAATAAGTGCACAAATCAGGAGGTGATTTCTTTTTTTAAACAAAGTATTTTTCTATACATATTTTTGATTTTATATAAAAAAAAAACTATATTTGGATATTATACAGGGTGAGTGTTAAAAAAGTGCAAATATTTTCAGGGGTGGTACATTTCGACCCCAGAAATACGATTATGAGTTTTTTTCGCGAAAAAAAAAATTGAAAATTTGCATTTTTTTGAAAAAAAAATTTGATTTTTTTTTGGTTTTTAGTTAAAAACATAACTTGTTCATAATATGGCAATATAGGTAGTAGATTAAATTTACAAGAAAGAAAATCTAGAAAAGATCCAGTCGTTCTCAAAATTTAAAAAAAATTTTTTTTTTTTTTGGAAATTTTCAACGTAAAATAACTCGGTTATTTTGGATTTATTTGAAAATCAGTAAAGAGAAAATATGTTTCTTTTATCGAGATCTACCAGCCCTGAAAATATTTGCACTTTTTTAAGACTCACCCTGTATAAATATTATACCCCTATGTTTGAAAAGAAATATAAAGAACTTTTACTCACATCGTGATATTTGTAGTCTCCAGCCTTGCAACATTTTTCCAGTAAAATTTGAATATTTCTAGCAGAGGTAAAGAACTAAATAATGAAGAAAATAATCTTGACTATCTTGAATAAAAACACCGTTTTGCACAATTTAGAAAAATAAATCAGTAAGTCATCTTCATTCTTCTTTTTTCTTTCAAAAATCACTTTTCCTTCACAAGACGTTGATTATCTTACTCATTACCCACACGATGTTATCTGAATCAAAATCTTAAAGACACTGATCAAAGCTTCATAGTAAGCGACATGACAATAGTAAAAATGTACATAAAACCCGGAATTTACAATACTATTATTATTTAAAACTTTTATACAGTGGAAATTGTTTTTTTGTGCCAACAGTTACAACGCGCTTTTTCGCATTATTGACAATTCAATTTGTTTTTTTCTATTGCTTCTTGATGGAGTTCTTTGGTTTGTGTTATTATTTTATGTGATTTATTGCTAGAATTCTATTAACCAAACTTAAAAAATTCACCATAAAAAACTCTTCGTTCCGTGAGTGTTTTATTTAAATGACTGGTACAAGTACAAAAGATCTGTAGATTGTTTCTATTCCTATGCAGCAGGATTATTACTTAATATACAGGGTGCTTTCGAAGTTGAGTAATTTAGTTTAACAAATATACCGGGTGAGTCTCAAAAGTGGTTCACCCCTATACCTTTTTTTATTTTTTCGGATAAAAAACAAGATTTGGTATGTTAGTATATGACATAAATTAGGATTGATTGACGTATTCAATTGTTTTTGGTCACTTCCTGTTTCACCGGAAATGACTACAACTTTTGATTTTTAAATGGCACCCTCGGTATTTTTTTATTTTATTCGATAGAACATGACATTCTGAATAGAATGACATATCATATGTCAACTTTTGATATTCTCGCTTAAAACAAAATTAAATTTTAAAATTCAATCTAGAGTGCCATGGTTATGTTAAAAATACTAATTCTTAATCAAGGAGCCTTGGAAAAATAGATTTGATTGTCTAATGTTTTTAGTGTCTTGTCCTGGCACCTGCCCTTGAAGCGACACCAGGGGCCCGGGGCGCCGCACAGTGATGCAGAAGTTCCCAAAAGCGGCAGAAAATCAAAATATCAAAAGTATTTTTTCTTAATTATAATTTCACTCGTATAGTTCCTAATAGACCATATTTTCAGAATCGTGAAGATTTTTGAATGAAAACGGGCCCGTTATTAATCCCTGATAAGAAATGTTCGAGCTTATAAAATTATTAGGTGAAGCTAAAATATTTTGATTAAATTTTGATTAAACAAAATTAGTGCGTTTAACGTTGGTGATAAATTAGTTAAAAACTGATGGTACTCTGAGAAAGTACAATGTTTTCAACTATTTTTCCTCATGGTAATTCTAGTTTTAACTTCCCTGTGGTACCATAAAAAATCAATAAAGACCTTGATGTAATTAAGAACTGCTTAATCTAAAATCACATTTTATGTAAGCTAATACAAAATGCTCCAAATTGCTCCAAAAAAATATAACGTAGGTTACAATTATTAGCCTTTTTTCTTCATAACTACGAAGTTTCATGACCAACATTAGCCCACAAATACCCTTTAGGTTGCCTACCTCTCCAGAAAACCATGGTTTAGTTAATAAATTACGTATGACAGTAATATTACTGGGTGTTTCTTAGGTGCTGTAAAATATTTTTGTTGGTTATTTTTAATTAGTTTTAGAAAGAAAACTGTAATACATTTTCTCTTATTCAATTTAATTTTCGATATACAAAGTATTCAAATTTGAAAATACTTTTTATTGTGTAATTTTAACTAACTTTTCCCTGTTAAGCCTAAGTTTTTATTCGTTTTGTGCTTATATGACATTAAATTTAATATTATTAGAAATCTTATTAATTTTGAATAATTATTGTTAATATAAACTAAAAAGACGTGTCAATGTGTCTATCATGCGTCAATATTCATTCAACAACTTTTATCAAGAATGTCATGCACCTTCTAGATACTAATTTTCTCGGATATAGTAAGAGATCACCAAGACTTCTCCTGTCAAGTAAAATAGAACAGCATCCTGAGGCTCCAAAACTTATTATAGGTTAAATTATTCTATTTTTTTTATCCATTTGCTAAATCCATCTTAAATATATTATCCATCTTATCTAGAAGCTTTAGGATAATTTTTAGTTTCTTTTTCTTGCGTATTAAATTCTTGTAACTAAGTTCTAATTATCATCTAAGTATAATATTTTTACCACAGGTAATTACAGATATTTCTAAATTATAGAACATTTAAAAATATCACGAAAATTAAATGGTTGTAAGTGAACAACTGGTTACATCTAATGCGAAAAGAGCGCTCAGTCTTTTAGATGTTTTGGTGTTACCCTTAATCAAGAGTGTTACTTTCATTAATATCAGCTACATAAAATATACAAATGTATTTACTTTCTTTTTTTTTTCTTTTTTTTCTCATGGAAATGAATGTCATGGAAATGAATGCCAATCAAATGATTTTTTAAACTTTACAAAGAATAGAGTATTAAATTAATATGCTATTGAAGACAAAATAATATAATTAAATTTTTTACAACCCATTTTTTTTTTACAGCCAATTTAAGTACACACTGTATACATAATTCAATTTTCTGAATTCCAAACATCACTTATACACTTAGAAAACCACATTTAATACAAATAATTTTAAAAAATGTAGCAGTAAGTTGGGAAATGATTTTTTGCCACTTTTCGCGTTTTCGGCATCACTGTGCGCCGCATGTATGTTAGTAGTTTCTGCAAATACCATACCTACAAGTAAAATTTCGGCACATGGGCGGAAAAATGTCCGAAACCAGTAGTAAAATCTCTAATCAGCATGCCAACATCATACAATAAAATAGTAAAATTTAGATAGAAGACGCTACCTAGAGCGTGCGGCAGGCACTTCGCTCATCAGCGAATTTTCAACAAGAAAAGTAAAAAGAGTTTTCGATGAAAACGCTGATGACGAAATTGGTACATTAACCGAAGAACAACAACTCACAATTCAAATTTTTAAATCATTGGATAATAAATGGGCAATTTTCCTGGAGGTTTAATGTTATGAAAGGTGTTGTCGGAGATTTTTATTTTCTTTCTGGAAAGTCACTGGCATCATTACCACTAGAAGAAATAAATAAAAAAACAGCTGCAGATTTAGCAATTAAATATGCTAACGACTTGGATGCAATAGAGCTGTATCTTGAACTGGAAAATTTCAAGAATCACGCGAGCTTGTTGCTTCCAAACTTGGAAGCCACAAGTCAAATTTTAAGCGCAATTTCGTGCAATATTTTGTAGTAAACTGGTATTTTCGTGATCTTTGCAGGGGGGGGGGGGCGTCTACACATTTTTTGAATTGTGGGGGCGCTAAATTTTGTCTTTACCCACGACGTATTTTACTCTAGATCCGCCACTAGGGACAGCAACTGGAGGCATACAAGGTTTTACAATTTCTGAATCTACAAAAAAATAATTTTCATTTAATGTTAATGTTAATTTAAATAAATAATTGAATTAGAAATTTACGATGCATGGTATACATATGTGAGTAATGTCTGTATAGGTAGTAACTTTTATATTTATTTTTTTAGACAACTGTTTCAGTAGCAAAATACCCAATTTTTTTTTAAGATAGATAAAAAAATATTACCAATCCTTTAATTTTTTTAATTCGTATGCAAATAATATAATCCAAGAATCTTCAACCACAATCTGTAAAATCCAGAATTGACGTAATATACTAAGTAATATTTCGTTCGATTCGAGAGGAGTGGAAAATTGAAGATCGTTAGAAAATTAATTAAAAAATATGGGACTAAGAAACCTTATCAAGCGTAAAGCCTTGACAAATACAGAAAACTATTTCGGTTAATAACTTCCTAGATACCAGAGAAAAAACACACGTTAACAGTTCTTAGAACGCATGATACAATTTAAATTTTTCAAAAATCTGTTTATTAGAGTATTATAATATTTATAATTTCAGTCGTTACTTGGTGGAAATCCGTAATAATTATTGACTTATAAAAAAATAAACGTGTTTATTTTTACTTTCACCCTTATAACTTTTCATTTTTTCAGATAAAAAAAAACAAGATTTGGTATGTTAGTATATGACATAAATTAGGATCGATTGACGTATTCAAATAGTTTCGGAAATTACCGGAAATGACTAGAATTTTTAATTTTTGAATGGTACCCTGGGTATTGTTTTACTTTATTTGATAGAACATGACATTCTGATTAGAATGACATATCATATGTCAACTTTTGATAAAAAAAAATAAAAAGTTATAGGGGTTTAGGTTAGAGCACTTTTGAGAAACACCTGGTAATCTGATATTATTTTAATTATATTATCACTATAAATATTTTGTAACAAATAATTTTTATAATTTCAACAGCAATTAGATTATTTTGTATTGCCACAAAAATAAAACAAAAGTTATTTAAAAAATATATACCTATATTTTTCAAGCAAAAATGTAACAATCATTTACAAAAAATAAGTTGAATAAAGTTATATAAATATTATTAAATTATATACAAAAAAAAATATTGCAATTTGCAAAAATTGCACTTATTAATATATAAAAAAATGTAAAATTTTTGATTATAAATGGTTTTAAAAAGCTCTAAAAGGAACTCTTTTTTTGAATTCGTAAAGTCCTCTTAAAATGTCACCTATGTGGCCCATATACTCCTGTCTGCTCCTGCTTTTCTGGAATATTTCTTTTTCAACATCTGTTGCGCTTCCCAAATGTGTCAGTTCCATCTGGATCATAGCTGTTTCTCTGAAAAAAGGAACAAAAACCATGAAACCTAAATTTTTGAAGGAAATAATGCTTAAAAAACCTAAACTAACTAGTAATAATTCCTAACAAAACAAAAACAAAAATAGCATCAGTATAAAAGTAAGTTTAAAACAGAAAATAAAACAAATATAGCAATATTAATAATTAAAGATATACAGGGTTGTTCACCACATACGACACGGAGTATGGTAGCTAAACGATTAGATTTTTACAAATTGTAAGTTTTGAGTTCGTTGAAGGACTATTAGAGCTACAATTTAAAAATATTTTTACAAGATACAGAGTGTCCCAAATAAATAAAAAATTTCAAAGTTGTATTTTTTTAAATGGAACACCCTGTATATTATTGCATTTTTAGTTTGTACGATTAAAATAAAGGTAAATTTGATTAAGGTTTATTACACTTAAACCTTACCGTTTTTGAAATATTTTCAATTTTGTGAAATTGCAGTCTAAATTTTAAGGCTTCATTTCTCCGAGGGTATCAAAGTTTTTAATACTAAATATTTACTGAAGTTTATTTATTGATCAGTTATTGTGTTGCAATAATAAAAATTATACTACCTTATACAGAGTGTCTAAAAATTTATTTTCAATAATTACTAGCTTTAAACGGCAATAACTTGTTTAATTTAAATAGAACACCCTGTATATTTTATGAGAATCAAATGCACAATTTAATTGTCTATCAAATTGTATTATACCACTTTTTACCTATCCCTTCAAGTTTTCGTAGAAAATGCATTTTCTTATAATTTAGACCTCATTTATCAACATACCCATGGAATATTGACATTTTATTAGACTGGTTTTAAAACAACAAATGTACAAAATGTACAGGCTAGTAATATTATCGCTTTTAGTAAAACGATAATATTACTAGCCAATTTGTATGCAAAAAGAAAACTATTTAAATCTTTATAAAAGAATATACCATTAATTAAATATACCACCAGTATTTTCGACCTAATACTAATTAATTGCATACTAATTGTGTTCGTTAATAAATTATTCTAAATAAATATGGATTTGAATCAGAAATCAATATAATAATAAGTTATGAAAATGAACGTTTCTGTTGTTATAAATAAGCATTTGTCAAAAAATGAAATATAATTTTTAACGTGTTAGTTTTTTTTACCACACTGTCTAATACACATACATAACTCAGTTTTTTAGTATTTGGAGCAATTATTATTAATCAACGCAAACAGTCAATTAATGTAGTTTGAATACTTGAATCATATTAATTGGTCCTCTTTAACAAATATTTAAACAATTTTTATATTGTTTATTCAAATAAACGAACTATATCGACAATATTAGTATCTGTACTAAAAATTTGGTACCTCTTTAAAAATAATCTAAAATGTCAGTATTTCATGGGTATATTGATAAATGAGTTCTAAATTACAAGAAAATGCATTTTTTACGGAAACTTGAAGAGATAGGTAAAAAATGGTATAATGCAATTTTATAGACAATTAAATTGTGCATCCGATTCTCATAAAATATACAGGGTGTTCCATTTAAATTAAACAAGTTATTGCCGTTTATAGCTAATAAATATTTAAAATTAATATTTAAACACTCTGTATAAGGCAGTAAGTAGTATCGTTTAGCTACAATATTCCGTGTCGTATGTGGTGAACAACCCCGTATAAAAAGGAAAACTCATTCCTCCAGAATACCTAGTAATTTTATTATAAAAATGTATTTATTACTGATTTGCTTATTCCAATATTTAAAGAATGCGGTACAAATTAATGCCAAAAAATTATTATTTAGAATTAAATTTAAAAAAAATAAAAATAAAAGTAAAATTAAAAAAATTCGAAACAAAAAATTAATAAAAATTAAAATAAATTAAATGATAGAACTTACATAGTGTCAACTATTTTCCTTCTCTTGTCATCGCACATCCATGGTTCAAACTCCCTAGTGTAACCTCCCATATTGTTTTAGGAAAAATGAAAACTAACAAAATATTAACAGCAAATCAACAGGAACAACTTCCAGATGTTAACACTTTGGGAAAAGACTTTAAGATAAACTGTTGTACCCGAAATTTTTCTATTTATAGGGGATGAATAAATATTGGAAAGCCCTAATTTCATTTTTATTAAATGGGGGTAGTACAGATGATCAGAGATCTACCTGGATGGATAAATATCTCCCAGTTTTTCGCCTATTGTATTCAGGATAAAAAATAAAGGCTAAATTACTTTATTGGGGGTTAATTCTAAATATTGAATTATATTTAACACTATTATAAATAGTATGTTTAATGTTTTATATAAATTTAGAGCAGTTAGGTTTATTGGTATATTTAGAACCAATTTTCAATATGAATAAGATGAGTTTATTTACACACTTATGTGTGGTTGGTTTTTAGAATAATTTAATTTAAATAAACATCTAAATTTCACATATAATTAATAAAATTTAAGAAGACCATTCTTAATTGTACAGGGTGTCCCACTAGGAATAGCTCTCGGCTGTATCTCGGAAAGTATTAGCCGTTGGAAATTATTTTCAAGTTTGTAAAACGGCCGCTAGAGGGGCAACTGCTATGGAAAATAAGAAAATAGGATTTTTACATAATTTTGCCTAGATAATGGGTACTATAAATAATAGCTTCATAATCTTCAGTAAATTTTGGATTTTTTTTGTTAGAACCATTTTCCCCTATCTGCTAAAATAAAGTGGTGGTGGAATCTGTCTTTATTTAAATGTTAATAACTAGCGATGGGAACTATCGAATGAATTAGACTATCGAATGGTTAATAAATGAATGATTTCAACTATCGAATGGTTTTATTCGAATAAAATCATTCATTCATTTGTATACTAAAGCATATGTGACAACCTCGCCGTGCGACTAAATGGTTATCGTTGAGCCCTTGTTGAGCCACGACTATCGAATGCTTTTGATAAATGAAATTTAGTATTCGTTTGATTTTTGTATGCGTCAGTGCATTATTAGTTCTTCCAAATTTTTATAACTTCGCCGTATAAATACTGTGCTATTTTTGCGTTTATTAAAATAGTTAAAATACTAAAATAGTAGTTATTTTTTAATTTTATTTATTGACGATGGTGTGCATGTGCAGGTGGTCATAATTTTTCCGAAAATTTGTGTGGTTTTCCGTAATCCGATCTTTCAATTATTTAATTTTATATGGTATATGGTCTATTTTTTAATGGGAAATTTTGAGAAGTAGCAATTTTTAAGAGAGATGAGATGAACTTACAATTAATTTTAAAAATACATATTTGTATTTTAGATGTTTTAATAATATGAATTAGTTGGAACTTAATAATCATATTTAAGTAATGTGGTTAAGTAAATGGTTATCGAACTCAAACTATGGGGTGAGAAAATTAAAATGAAAGTTTTACACGTGCCAATTTAAAAAAAAAGTTAACAATGTTTGTATTTTGTTTATGCTAATTCTCTTACATGTAGTTTTTTGCGAAGAAATATTTCATTTATTTTTTAAAGTAAATGCCAGTAAAAGTAAATATAATTTTTAAATAGTAATATAAAGCACCTAATATAAATAATTTTGATTTTTAATTTTTTATTTATATTTTCGTTCCATTACACTGCATGCTTAGAAAATTAATAAATGTTTATATTTCATGATTTTAAAATTTGTTGTTAATATAACAAATTAGTTCTGTAATTATTATTATTTAATAAACCAACGTTGCCAAAAAATTTAGAGACTATATTATTTTTAAATAGTATCTAATATAAATAATTTTGACATCTAATTTGTTGTTTATATTTTGCTACTACTTAAAAAAAATATTTATATTAAATGGTTTTAAATTTTGTTGTTAATAGGTATAACAAATTATTACTGTTATTATTATTTATTAAACCAGTCTTTGCTTAAAAACATTAAAAATAATTTTCCTACATCCAAAACAACAAGTATTATTGCAGTGTAACAACAGAATATTAATAAAAAAATGCAGAATATATAGACATGCCTACTATCCCTAACTAACTAAAGCCAAACAATAATATTCTTTGATAATATCAACTAATACCAAAATATGACAACAGCGCCCTTCATAATGTATTTTCTGTGTAAATACTAGCACCTTAATAAAAAAAATAATGTGTCCTTATCTATATCTGACTCCGCAAAAAATCAAAGATGCCGGCTTCTTTCATAGCATTGCCACCGACCGCTGTCGGGTTTCTCGGAAAGAAACCTACGTCGCGTCGCCGGGCGACAACTAAAATTCAGTTAATATTTTATTATAATCGATCCTGACGAATAAATGAATTTCATAAATGAATGGTTTTTGCTGCCGAATTACTAAAATACAATATTTCAAGGCAGATGACGGATCTATTCGATAATTTTTATTCGAATAGTTTTCAACGAATGTTTTCTTACTAACTATCGAATTATTCGAATGAATTGCAACTATCGAATGTTTCGATAGTATTCATTCGATAGTTCCCACTACTATTAATAACTCCGGACTGGGGATGATCAGAATCCAATAAACAAGGCTTCGTTTAAAAGAGCGTTTCTTACTCTATATTATACCAGAAAAATAATAATAATAAGGTTTTGAACGTAAACGCTAGGGGGCGCTTTCTTGCAATTTAACAAACATAGCGCGTTTTTTTCAAAAAAATTAAATACGATAGTATATTTATGTAGCTGATTGTAAAGAGTAGTGAAAGCTTAAAAATTCAGCGAAAACTGCATCTTGATATCTTCTTTCAAACCGAAGATATTAGCTAAATTATAATAACTACCAAAAAATAAGCCCTTAATTACCTTAATTTTACCACACGGTATCAGTAGCCCTTTTAATTATGCCCATTCTAATAAAAAAATAAGATAGAAACAGTTAGTTTATTTTAAAATCGATGATATACCAAAATACCATAATACCAGATGTATTAATAACAGTGAACAAGAAACGATGATTCAGTGAAGTCATGGTAGGCTTTGGAAAAAAATTGCTTTTGACGTAATAGTATAAACGTCAAATTGTTATTAGATCAACATTTTGATAGTCTTAGCCAAGGATACTATAGAGATAAGGATAGTTCGATTCCTATCTTCCTGCACTATCAGTTTTTTTACGTCATCTACTGACCGAGTTGAAGTTGGCGCTAAAGATTTTAGACAGTGACAGTTATTTTTTCATTTGACGGACGAGCGCACAGTGCGTTGGAAGATAAATTTAGCGGTACTAAAGCGTTTGGTTAGAAATAAGCCAAAAAATGTGTACTGATAAGAATAAATAGTAGACATTCCAATTGATACAAAAATGCATGAATATTCTTTGTATTTCGATACATTTTTATCAACCAAATTTGGTCGTTTTCTGCTCAGCAGGGCAGAGATCATACGAAAACAAAATATTTACTAGTGCTTATACATTTTATTAGAAAGCCAAATTATGTTGAAGATTGCCAAAGGTATGTACTTTTCTACTGTACGTATATTATTTGTTAAAATCCTTCGTGCCTTTGTTCTGCAGATATCAAACTTTCATTTTTTTTCAAATATCGATATATTGAATGATGTAGATCTTTTGAGTTACCAATAGTTACCAACACAGGTAGTCACAGTCACAGGGAGTTCAAGCTTAACAGGTGAATGCCCAAAAAGATTAATTTCAATCAGATAGAATAAAAACAAAACAACTCCATCAAAAGGCACTGAGTTTAAAAAATTGTCTTAGATACTTACTATTTATGAATTTACAATTGCCGAGTGTTAAAATTAAAATTAAAATATCTGTCTTATTTATTATTTTCAAAATAAAATATATTTATTTTTTTAAATAAATTATAGAGGGTTTCACAAGATTACAAATTAATTAAAAAAAAACTGCTAAAGAGTTTTTTGATATCATAATTTTATGTATTTGGCAATAGTTTACAATACGGTTTTTGTGTGTCATGTACGAATAATATCATAGTTTTATTATCTTGTATTTATTTATTAATAAATTAAGTTGTTAATAAATAAATAAATTTAACCATATAGTTGCTATATATTAGACCATTTGCTACGTTCTTAGATTTTAAGTCCCAAATATTGCTCTTGAAATTTTGTCCCGCTAGAATAACCATCCGCCGCACTGTGGAGCGCTGGTCAGCGCGTGACGTAGCATTCCACGGCGACTCCGACAGCGGCGATTTGACGCGATCGAACAGTCCTTTAGAATATATACAGTCCTTGAGGGTGCAGTCAAATTCATCTGTCAAAAATTTCAGCCAATAGAATTACTGGAAATCGATTCAAGGTCGTTACGCCGTTACCCCGATACGCCGTTTTTAGGATAGTGTGGCTGCACCCTGAGTCTTAGCAGCGTTTTTTATCTTTTAATTGCTTTTTCAAAATGCCTTTATTATTTGAAGTTGTTGGTTCGAAACATCGCACAGTGGGTCGAGGTATACGGAAATATGGACATTTGCTTTTGTTTTAGGACTATTAGTCTGATTTCGATAATTTTCAATTTTTTTGACCATTAAATATTTCATTTTAGTCTCATCCCAGATTTTTCTAAGAATTCAAGATGGCAGCTTATACAAGGTGGTCCAAACCGTATTCCGGTACTTCGACAGCATATTCTGCAGATAAAAATAAGTAAAAAAGTTCTTATAAATGTATGCCCTTAAATGCTTAGTTTCGGAGATACAGGGTGTAGAAGTTTCATTTTTATTTCGATTTTTTCTAAATAATTTCTGAAGTAACGCCAATATTTGAATGAAAATTGGTGCCTGGGAGTTTTTTGACATAAAAAATTTGATTTTGATGTCAATACGACGCCTATTTGTAGGGGACATAAGTAATAACTTTTCGTCCGTACCTGTATAAAACGACTGAGTAAAAAATTATATATTTCCGTGACTTTTTACATAAAAAATGTCTCTTGGCAAAAATCGCTACGGACAACCGTTCTGGAGATATTTAGAACGGTAATAGTCAATATATTATGTCATTACTGACAAAAAATAAGCACGTCGAGTAGATATGGCGCCGAAGTTTCCGGAATACAGTTCGGACCACCCTGTATATTATACTAAATACAGTATTTTCTAATTGCATGGCGATTTTTACCGACTTACTTGTGATATATTTTCTATACTATTAATTTTGACCATTAACTAACAAAACTTCAATAGTCATATTTATTTTTTAGTAGAAAAATTGCCTGACATTAGCTATCACTTAACAAATATACAGAGGGTTGTACACCCTATACAACACGAAGTATTGTAGCCAAATGATTAGATTTGTGGAAATTATAGGTGATGGAATTGTTGAAGGACTACTAAAGCTACACTTTAAAATTATTTGCAAAAACTACATGTCCCAAATAAATCAAATATAACAAAGTTGTATTTTTTTAAATGGTATACCCTGTATATTATTACATTTTTAGTCTGTACGATTAAAATAATGAGAAATTCGATTAAGGTTTACTGCACTTTAATCTATCCGTTTTTGAAATATTTACGATTTTGTGAAAAAGCAGTAAGAATAATTCTAATGCTTTATTTCTCTACGCATATTTATGTTTTTAAAACCACAAATATTGTACTAAAATACCCTGTATAGGATACAAGACCAAGGCCAAGGAAGCTTTGGTTAGCACACTATCTGAGACAAAATAGAATCAAACCATCTGATGCTATTTTATTTGTCAGTAAATTCTTTCTTTTGCTGTCATACATTTTTTTTGCGATAATAATAAAATTTAAATTTATTGAATTAATAGAGATTTAAGAAGTAAAATCTATACTAATATACAGGATGTCTCAGAAATAAGTGCAAATATTTTAAGGGGTGGTAAATCTCGATAAAAGAAACATATTTTCTCTTTATCGTTTTTCAAATAAGTCCGAATTAACGGAGCTATTTTACTTTGAAAATTTCCAAAAAAATGATTTCTTGCTAAAATTTTGAGAGCCACTGTATCTTTTTTGGATTTTCTTTCTTGTAAATTTAATCTAATACCTATGTTGCCATATTATCAAGAAATTATGTTTTTTAACTAAAAACTAAAAAAAAAATCCAAAAATTTTTTTAAAAAATTTCAAATTTTCAAAATTTTTTTTCGCGAAAAAAACTTCATAGGCGTGTTTCTGTGGTTGAATTATACTACCAGTTAAAATATTTGCACTTATTTCTGGTTTGGTTGTATTTCTGGGACACCCTGTATAAAATCCTTAAGTGACTGACATACTGATAATCACGATCCTGCTCAAACCACTGAACGTAAGAAGCTCAATTTTGGCATACAGGATGATACCTAGGGTGTAGGGGTTCGATAAGAAGGGATTTTTCGAAATTTCAGTTCTAAGAGGGTGAAACCACCCCTCAAATATTACAATATTTTTTATTTAAAAAACGGTCAAGTTTCCGAAAAAACGCTTAAATACGTATATTTTATTTTGTTTTTTTACATATTTTAAGATTTCTTAAAAATGTATACAGGGTGGTTCGAAAAATCTGGTCATTGATTAATCACGATCCTGCTTAAAGCGCTTGACGTAAAAAGCTGATTTTTGGAAAACAGATTGAATTTAGGGTGTAGAGGTTCGATAAGAAGGGATTTTTCGAAACTGGAATTCTAAGGGGGTGAAACTATCCTTCAAATATTAAAACATTTTTTTTTAAGTTTTTCGGAAAAACTCTTAAACACGTATATTTTATTTTGTTGTTATACATATTTTTAGATCTTTTATAAATTTATACAGGGTGTTTCATGAAATATGACCATTGAGTAATCACGATTCTGCTTAAACTGCTTGACGTTTAAAGCTGATTTTTGGCAAACGGATTGACTGTGGGGTGTAGAGGTTCGATGAGGAGGGGTTTCTCGAATCTCAAATTCCAATAGGGTGAAAACGCCCCTCAAATATTACAATATTTGTTATTTAAAAAACGGTTAGTCTGTCGGGAAAACGCTTGGACAAGCATAATTTATTTGGGTTTTTTACATATTTTGAAATTTTTTAAAAAATCATACAGGGTGTTCCAAAAAGTTGGGTAATTTCTTAACCACGATTCTGCTTAAACTGCTTGACGTAAAAAGTTTATTTTTGGCAAACGGATTTTTCGAAAGTCAAATTCCAACGAGATGAAACGAGATATAATAATATCGCCATATTGTTTTTTCTCATATTGACATAAATGTGAGAAAATTTTATCCAGTTTGTATGTTAATGGAAATTCTTGCTTTGCTTTATCATCACCATTACACATGATTAATTCGACGCGAACGAACTAGTCTATGCAGAATAAGACTTTGACGTTTAATATTTTACCAAAAATTTTATTCATCAAAATGTTTTGCAGAAATTTCACAACTGTCTAAAATTTTAGAAGAATATGCTCGAATTTAGCAACTTTGTTTATTATAAAATTTCCACAAAATTTTGATATTTGCATATGAATATTGTCATCATAATGACAACGATATAAATATATTCCATTTGTGATTCAAATTGATGTAATATTTACAATAGTATTTCTACTTTATTGTACTATTGTGTTTGCGAGCTTGCGATAAAAACGATTTTTCTTAAGTTATTTTTCGCTTTTCTATAGGTTGTATTTCCATAAAATCTATTATAAAAACAACACACGTTTTATAAAATAGATTTATTTAAACAAATTACAAAATCACTTAGTACAAACAGTGTATAAATTTAATTGTTTTACTTAAAACAGCAAAAATTTTATTTAATACAATAAATAAATAATACAATAATCTAACAAATCAATAACATTATTAATTTAACAAAAAATTGTAGCAAGAAATTTCACTACAAAATTATATTTATAGTTTTAAATTAAAAAAAAAATCCTGAAATATCTATAATATTCTTCTTCTTCTCTAGATGGTTTTCGTCCACACGCAGAGTTTTACTGGATACGTTTTGACTGAACAGGGAAGACTGACAGGTAAAATGTTACGTGTAGACAAAGCGTGCTGGTATAGTTTTTCTCGTATAAATTTTCTCGCCATACAAGAACACGATTTTTCAAAGCTGTCAAAATTTGTATTTTGTTAAATTTGGTAAAAGATAGGTGTACCTTTAGACTATTCGAAATGGGTACCTGATACATTTTACTTAATTATAATAATTTAATATCATTTAATATATATGTGATATGTCAAAGACAGTTAAGATAGATTTTTATTTCGTGTTTGTTTATCATGAGAAAAAATAAGATTTCTTTCAGAAATCTCAGTCAAATAATACCATTTTGTGTCTCAGTCTCAGTGTTATAAAATTTGTTCCTTTACATATCTTAACATTTAGTTTTCATTGCTAGGTTTTCTGGGTTCTTTATATGGGCAGATTCCAATGGTTTCTCATTTAGTTCTGTAGCATTCCAATTTTGAACTTCTCCACTTCCGAAGATCATGAAAACGAAGTTTGTGACAAGAAAAACACCAAAAGCTATCCAGAATACCAACTGCCATTCAGCTGCAGTGTGCTAAAAAATTATATAATAAAATTAATAAATTAAAAATTAAAGTAATATTTTGATGTCAATTTTTCTTTTAATTTCAGAGAAAAAACTTACATTTTCTGTCAAGGCTCCGACCAAATAAGGTACTATAATCCCAGTGAGCCCTCCAATTCCGTTTACTATAGCCATAATAGTACCAGCATAGTTTGGACTTAGATCCAAAGCATTTACTTTCATGCCACAGTAGAATGTACCCATGAATCCCATTGCAAGCGTGAACATGCCCACTGCCATCATCCTATCACACCCTGCATAGGCTGCAGCCATTATGAAGATCGCTGGACCCATAGATGCTGAAAAGAATAAAGAATATTGAAAACATCTATTGTTAATTTATCTCATTTTGTTTCCTAGTCCACTACTATAATTTTTAGACCTTATAATCCTAGGCGACAGCCTAATATGATTTATTTTCTTAATATCTCCGGTTAGAGACTAGATAGAAAGTTGATGCGCTGATATTTTGGAAATGTTTTATCTATTTTGTTATCTATTTAATTTTTTTATAGAAAAGCGCAATATCTGTTATGATGTCAAACAGCGCCCTCTAGTTACCACGAAAAAATATATGGAAACAAAATTTATACTGGATATCATTAAGGAAGAAAAGCTCTTTTAAACGAGCCCCAGTTTGTTTAAATCGGCTAACCTAAATCAGAGTTATCCTTATTTTAATAAAAGCAAGTTTAACCTTCCCCCACCACTTTATTTTATGAGATAGAGCAAAATACTCTATTAAAAAAATTACAAATTTCTCGATGATTGCAATAGTATTATTTAAAATACCTGTCCACCTGCATATTTTTGAGAAAAACCCTGCTTTCTGATTGGCTATCAGAGAAGGCTAGCTGACATTTTTCAAACTTGAAAATAATTTCCAGCGATTTCTTTTGGTCGATTTACTTATTAGAATTTTTTCCCCAAAGTTGTTTTTTAGATACAGCCAGCGTCCATTCTTAGTTGGCCACCTGGTACAAGGGTAATCTGTGTTCTTTACCTAAAGTAGTGAAAAACTTCCTGGCAAACGAGATCCTCATGTGCTCCTTGTGTATCAACCAATCGCATAGCCATCCAGAACTCATGGACACCACCCACATCAAAATATATGGTACTGACGACCAGAGACCGTTCTCCTTTACGTTGAAATGAAGAACATCTTTCATGTATTTCGGAAGATCGGTTACCATGGTGAAGAAGCCCCAGTCGTGCCCAATCTGGGCAATCACCAGTGCCCAAATGGGTGCAGAAGTCAAAATTGATCTCCATGGGATCACTTTTTCTCTACTGGATATGTTACCTGGAAAAAATATATTACAGAAATATAGAAAAATACAGTTTTTTATTCTTTAAAGTTTCCAAAATACCAAGACCAAGAGAGTCTTTTGAATTTGTTCTTCACTAAAAGTAATATTTTATTTCCTTACTTATGTGCTCAGCTAAGTACATTTTCTCTTTGTCACTGATGAAGGGATGAGATTCTGGTTTGGGATAACAGAGAACGGTCCACAAAATGAACCAAATTATACCCATAGCTCCAAAGAAGTAGAACACAATAGCCCAGTCGTCTGTAGCTGAAATAAGGGCTCCACTAACAGAATTTCCAACTACTGTACCTAAAATGACAAACAGAAAATTAAGAAAAAAACAATATAGGTGTCTATAAATAATGTCATATTATACAGTATGTCCCCGGATTGTCTTTACAAAATGAAAAACCTTTTTATTATTGACATTTTGAGAAAAATGTTTGCTTGTTCTAAAATGGTTAATCCCGTTTAAACTTTTCCGTTTTATACTTTTTTAACACCAGCAAAAAATTTATCGTTAATCTAAATTAATAACAACCATTTATCAAAGAATGAAATCGAAATTATATTGCTATAGAAATGCCGTATGATTTTTAGGATTTCTAGGAAAAAAATCAACTATATATTTATACTCTTTTTTAATTTTCTCTAAAACGGTATTGAAATTTGGCAATTTACAAATGGGATTAACCATTTTAGAACAAGCAAAATGCTTTATGAAGAATGCATTTTCCTAAATTTTAATAATAAAATAGTTTTTTTTTCCATAGCAACTGTTAAAATTGCCTTATATCTGTCAAAAATAGTATATAAAATAGTACTTTAACCATGGTACAAAGAAAACAAGGTATGATCGATAGCGGCTCCAATTTCGTTAAGTTTGCGCATACCACCTGTGACGTCATAAGCCATACAAAAAAAATATTCATATTGTCCAATTGCCACTAATAAAAAAAGACATAAAATAGGGAAGAATTAGGACATAACCCCAAAAGTTATGTCAAATTATCGAACTTGACATTTGAAAAATTATTTTCACATTTATTATGTCATCTGTTTGGTTTGGTTTGACGACCAATGGTGCCGTTTATCACCTGTGACGTAGTGACCAACCTGCGCAATATCATACCTTGTATTCTTTGTATCATGTACTTTAACCACAAGGGTACATTAAATGATACTTTAACAGCGAGGATAGGTTAAAAACTTTATTTCTTCTTGCACGTTTTTTAATTGGTTCCATTTTTGAAAATATTTGTATTCCTTTTCATAAGTTATTCGGGATTTAAATGGAGGTAGTTTGGATATGGCGTTTGTCGCCTCAGCCTGAATATCTGTTGGTAATTTACTTATTTCCTTTTGAGCCATTTCTGGATCCAATTCAATCAGCAATCGACACGAAAGAGAATTAAAAAATATTGACTCAAAACTGACAACTAAAGAGACAGCTTTATTTGTTTGTCAAATTACATAGAAACCAACGCCAACCCAGCACAATATTTTTTCTACTCGTAATAAATCCCTTGAAATAATAATTTCTGAATATTTTTTAAAACGTAACTCGCTATGAAAAAAAATATTGTTTTATACACGACGATAAAATTGCATTGTCTCCCCAATTTAATTCTTTATTTATTAATCTTTTCATTCGACGGCGACGATAAAATACCATTTTATCGTCTTGTTTTAGATACTTTATATGTAGGTATACTAAAATATCATAACTAACATTATATTTATTAAAAACTTACCAATTTGGCTTCCTGCATATACCAGAGTACCAATTTTAGATCGTTCTTTTAAGGGTACCCAATTTGCTAGTAATGTGGTTAAGGCTGGAAAAGTTGTACCCTAAAAACATAACCACCTTTGAAAATTGTATAAAAAAAATTAGAATTTCTTTTGGTAATTTTATGAAGCTTCTAGAAATGAAGTAATTGTTTCACTTCTTCGTATTTTTCCTTTACAGATACTTAATTTTATTTGCATAATTTCAATATTTTGTTGATATTTCGAGCAAAATCTTTGCAAATACAGATTGTCTCAATAATCCGTGTACACAGAACAACTACGTATTTTTGGAATCAAAATATGTTAGTTGGGCACAATTTTTCTCTATACAAAAATGCATCGTTTGTTTGTTAGAGGGCGTCAATCAAAAATAAACTTGAACCTCGAACGTTAATTAATTTACGTTAGCTAATAAAAAAATGTCTTCCTCTAGGAGATGCGAAACCTTGTCGTCAGGTGCTAGGGAGGAATCCCCTCTGGCACTTTAGCTAGGTCTAAGAAGCATCTCACTTTATTGTCTCTGTCTCCTGTCTGTATAGTGTCGTGACCAGGGACTTGCACCCAGACGTATAACGATGCCAGATGGGACTACCTATTAACTTATTTTGACTTAAAAATACGTAGTAGTTCTATGTCCAGATATTTTTAATTTTATTTCCCATTTGGGTTTCCTTTTAAACTCATAAGAAACATCAAAATTACAAATTACTTACTTCTCCCAATCCTTCCAGGAGCCTGACTATAACCACCCATATCCAGTTGCCATCGGTGGCATAGATCACAAAAGGGGTGATAAATGTGAACACTGCCGTGCACAGCATCCCCAATCCCAAGGAGTACTTTCCTCCGAACCTTTCGGCTATCATACCGCCTGGAATATGCGTTATTACGTACCCCCAATAGAAGGAACTTAGAATGAGACCTTGCTGTCTGCTGGTCCAGGGGTATAAATTGGAAGATCTCTACAAAAGAAGTAGTGTTTTTTAAGTTTTAGTAGAAACATTTCGAAAATATTGCAAAAATTATTAAATTGTGAAAAAAAATGAAATTTCAAGTTATTTTTATCAACATTTATAGTGACCGTATAAATATTAGATATCTTTATTTCTATAATCAAATCACTAAAATAAGTGACTTGATGTTACGTAAGTGTGTTGCAAGACTTTTTGAAGTTAAACTTCTTTACGCACGTTGGGAGTGAAAATACAAGGCCGTGACACACGCATATTCATTGAAGGACACTGTCATATTTATTTCAAACCAATATAAGCAACGAGAATATTCGTATAATTTAATAAAATTACTGTAAATCACTATAAATAATGAATTGTTTCTAACTGAACTGTAATTTCGGTATTATTAATCCGGTAAATGAGGGAGATAAACAATTGTGATTGATTCAAATTTTATTTTATGATGAAACTTTTGTTAACAACATTCTGAGAATTCGAATAATGAATTGAATAATGACACGACAAGTGACATCTGCCTAAAAAAGACAGCGATTTAGAGTGACAATTTGGTTATGTAAAGAGTGACAATTTGGTTTTGCAAAAGAAATACTGGTTGCAATTAACATTATTTTAAAAATAAATCCCCAACATGAATAATGAACAAAACATTTAAACAAAAACAGACCACACAAAACAAATTGTTGGTTAGTAGCAGTTAGTAGTAAGCACTAAGGGCTGGCAAAGGTTAGTCTTGGGTCGAGATTTTCGTATGTAAGAAGAGTACAATGGGCGTTTATAATGTACTGAACAAAGAGAGGACAGTAAACACGTTGCCAAACGTATGAAATATACCGAGAAACTGTGAACATCGCTAAGAGACGGGAAGGGGATATAGCAGATTTGTCGCAGTTGACCGGTCGACCCAATCAATACCTCTGTCAGTACTTAAAGTTCTAGGGAGAGGTGTACGTCATGCGTTCAGCTTCACAATTTAATTACGTCTGGTGATACTTAATTTGTTTATTTATTAACGAGTCGTTGTAATTTTCCCTATAGCTTGAGTTTTTTTAAGTGCAAGCTAGAAACACTTGCATTTTTGGTAAAAATAAGTGGAATTGAGTGAGTGTTCGATAGTGGTCGCGCTATTAAAAGTCTGAATTCAAAAATCGATATCACGAAATAATAGATTGTAGTTTTTCAAGAACTTTGTTAATATTTCTGCTGTGTTTTCTTTGTAGACAGTGTGTGAAAATCTTTATCAATAAAAAAATTACACAATTGCTGAAAATTGCTATGCTCTAAAAGTAAATGGATGGATTGTTTACAATTTTTGAATGGAAAAACCTTATCGAATTTTTCTTATGTAAACATATTGTAAAATATCCGATCTTGAAAATAAAAAAAAAGTTTCAATATCTAAAGTGGTTCTTGAGTTATGGCCTGTTATGTGTTAAAAAGTTGAGTTCTTAAATTATCGCGATTACTGACGTTTTCCCGTTATAAAAAAATAATACCCTACCGATATCCTTATAATTCCATTTCAGATGCTCAGAAACATGTCTAATGACTTTATCTAGTTATCTCTTGGAAAAAACATCTTAAAAATAAGCGGTTTGCGATCGTGATTTTACTTTACTTGATAGGGAAAGGCGTATCGGCAACGCCGCAACAGCACACGCATTTTTTTCGCATTTCTCTCACTCCGACTTAATAAGATCCCTATGCGATTTACTTCCACACATGTAAATGCCGACCCAAAAGTAACAGTTGCCAGCACGGTATATTGGAGGTGTTAAACCAACATGTTGTGCCGTACGCGCCATATATAGGGCGAGGTTTTTTGTTGATGTAAGATAATGCCAGGCCTCACATTGCTCGAGTTGTAAGAAACTACCTAGAGGAAGTCGAAATCGATACTATGGCATGGCCAGCTCGAAGCCCGGACTTAAATCCTATAGAGAATCTTTGGGACACTCTTGGGAGGAGATTACAGGAGGAACGCAACTTGAATACTTCGAAAGACGTACGGCAAAGTTTTATTCGCATATGGGAAGAACTGGACCAAAATAACATAAGATCTCTAATTTTAAGTATGGGCCGTCGTTGTCAAGCAGTAATTCGTGTCAGAGGCGGAAATACTAACTACTGATACCTCAGTTTAAATTGTTTCATTGAATTTCGTTTCGTTGTTTTTTGTTAATAATTTGGAATAAAATTATGTTATCCTATTAAATTATGTTTCTAATGTAATAAGAAAGATAATGGAGTAAATAAAAAAACAAAATGTAAAAAGAGATAAAGCTAAAATGTGAGTTCTGGTTTTTTGTCTGGCTGCTAGTTTGGCAAACTTTCAATTATTGAATTCAAAAAAGGTGCTAAATTCTTGATGGCGGTGTTTTTATAGGACATCGTAGCACCTTTTACGTTTTGTTTTCCTTGAGCAGCACGAATCGCGAATGTGTGCCATTGCTAATTGTTCAATTAATTAACAGCGACAATAATTGAATTGGGATTTTTTACAAATGAGCGTAATGTAATTCATACTTGTAACAATTGGCGAGTGTTTCATGAGACAATATGTGGTGCGTAACAAAAGTAAAAAAAAAACCCTATAACATTTTTTATTTTTCCAGATAAAAAAATGATATTTGGTATGTTGGTATATGACATAAATTAGAATTGATTGACGTATTCAAATGGTTTCGTTCACTTCCTGTTTCACCGGAAATAAATACAATTTTTGATTTTTAAATTACACTCTCGGTATTTTTTTACTTTCTTCGATAGAAAATGAGACTCTGGATTAATGACATATCATATTTCTACTGTTGACATTTCGCGTATGGTTTATTTGAAATAATAACTTGCGGTTTATAACGAAAATTTGACTCCAAACACCAAGTGTGTGGTACCAAATTTTTTGTAAAAAATGCTATTTCCAAATATGTTAATGAGCCACCCTTGTTCCATTAGAAAAAATTGAGATATGATTAAAAAACGATTTAGATACCTTTTAAACAGCCAGGATCAACCCACGAAAATCATTAGACGATCAAATCTATTTTTCCAAGGCTCCTTGATTAAAAAGTAGTGTTTTTAACACAGTCATGACACTATAGATTGAAATTTAAATTACGATTTTCTTTTAAACGCCAAAAGTTTTTCATATGATATGTCATTCTATTCAGAGTGTCATTTTCAATGGAATAAAGTAAAAATATACCGAGGGTGCCCTTTAAAAATCAAAAGCTGGAGTCATTTCCGGTGAAACAGGTGAAACAGGACAATTGAATACGTCAATCAATCCTAATTTATGTCATGTACTAACATACCAAATCTCGTTTTTTTATACAAAAAAAATAAAAAAAATATAGAGGGGAACCACTTTTGAAATGCTCCCGGTATAAGATGTATTGTTTAAGATGTATTGTTTATAACCACCCACCATTTTTTGGATATTTAACTTATTGAATCTACATTATACAGGGTGTCCCAGAAATAAGTGCAAGTATTTTAACTGGTAGTATAGTTTAACCCTAGAAACACGCCTATGAGGTTTTTTTTGCGCAAAAAAAAAATTGGAAATTCGAAATTTTTTGGAATTTTTTTTAGTTTTTAGTTAAAAAAAACATAAATTCTAGATAATATGGCAACATAGATAGTATTAAATTTACAAGAAAGAAAATCCAGAAAAGATCCAGTGGTTCTCAAAATTTTAGCAAAAAATTACTTTTTTTGGAAATTTTCACAGTAGAATAACTGAAATAACTCCGTTATTTTTTACTTATTTGAAAAACGATAAAGAGAAAATATGTTTCTTTTGTTAAAGATCTACCACCCCTTAAAGTACTTGCACTTATTTCTGGGACACCCGGTATATCTATCATCTGTATTGTTAAAAATGTATGAATGTTGAAAAAGTGAATTAGTGAATAGACTAATTATTCATTTTATTATTAACTGTTTTTTATAATTTTTTATAATAGAAAAAGGAAATAATTCTATAATTTTCTTTAAAAATTTGATTTTTCTTTTAATATTAATTATTAGGTGTGTCTTTAAACCCAAATTGGTGTATTTATATAATTTTTTACCACACACGAGTATAATCATTTCAATTACTTTGAAGCGTATTTTTTAGTATTTCTCATAACAACACACATAATTTTAAATCATTTCCTTATATTTTGTATTAGGTTAGTTCCTAGGTGTGTCAGTTTTATGTGCATTGCCATTATTATTTACATTTTTCTACATATGTACATGTAATCACTCCAATCAGGTGCTGCACAGATTATTTTTTAGCGTTTACTATAATAACAGTTAGTTAATTTAATTGTTTTTCTTACATTTAGTGTTATGTATAATTTTAAGTTATTTTTTTAAATCAAAGTAATTAAAAAATTTAAAATGCACTAATTGTTTATTGCCTTGACTAGCTAACGCTGATACAGAATCTCCCCACGAGAGATGGCACATGTTTTTTGAAACACCCTGTACTGGGTGGCGCCTCTCATACGCCGCGGAAGCTCCAAGGAGAACTGTAGCTTATATCAAAATTAAATTTTGGCAACATATGTAGGTTAACTGAAAGCATTTTATAAAAATATATTGAATTCTACAGGGTGTCCCCCAAAAAAGTTACACATCAAAGTTGTGTTTTTTCTAATGGAACACCTTATACAGGGTATCCCAGAAATGAGTGCAGATATTTTAAGGGGTGGTAGACCTGGTCAAAATAAACATATTTTCTCTTTACCATTTTTAAAATAAATTGAAAATAACCGAGTTATTTAACTTTGAAAATTTAAAAAAATAATCGCAAGATTTTGAGAACCGCCGGCAGATATCGCCAACTACATCCAATTACCCGGATCAAGCCCGGATTTCAGTTAATTCGACGCACTGTGTTGCCATAGGGACAAAAAAGTATATGTTAAAAGTAAGTCATAAAATCACAACACCTGAGGAGTTTGCAGAGATGCATTACATTTTTAAGATTGTGATATTATTACATAAAATAAATTAAAAGTTAAATGTTTAATAATGTGTTAAAAAAGTTAAAAGAAGTTAAATTAAAAACTTATCCAACATTAAAAAAGATACTTATGACAGATCGATGTAACTGTGACTGAGTTCTCTTTTTCGATATACACTTAACTAAAATACACTTCACTGTGCTGCTTTACTTGTACATGCTATTATAATAACTACTAAAATAACAGTCCCCATTTTTAACACATTATTTTCATATAGGCCTCATCACAATTTGAACCACTGATTTACAAAACACCTTGAAAAGCACACATTACTTCGAATACCTTTCTGAATGAATAAATGTTGAGAATTATTGTCTCTTACTGCCACTTTCCGAACTACTTTCAATATAAGAAAATACATGTTTCACTCAACAATTTTAAATACGTATTTTGTTTTTTCGCTATTTTTTCTATGTATTTCAACAATTCCATCGACAGCCCAAAAGTCGCGTCGGCCAAGAGAGCCGCGCATCATTGGTAACTGCTCCTTTGTCGCGCCGCCGTGTCGAGCTTGCGTCATGCGAGGTTGCCGTAGTTTCAACAATTTCAAATTCAAGACACTCGAAGCAATCAAATTCTTATTAAATTTTACAAATAAAACAGAAAAACATGAAAGGAAACAAACAAAACACAAATTAATTGGTTATTGATAAGGTCACAAAAAAGAAATTTCTAAAATTTTTATCGTAATTCAGAATTCAATACATCGAAAACAGCCCGACGAATAATCAATTCATTTTTGTTTTGTTTATTTCCTTTCATGTTTCTCTGTTTTATTTTTAAAATTTAATACGAATTTGATTGCCTCGAATGTCTTGAATTTGAAATTGTTGTAACTACGGCAACGTTGCTTAACATCGTCGTCTGACGCAAGCCCGCCACGACGGCGCGGCGACCGGCGACTCAAAGGGCCAGTTCACACGCGGCAGTTCTTGGCTGACGGTAAGGCTGTCGATGGAATTGTCGAAATACATCGAAAAAATAGCGAAAAAACAAAATACGTTGTCAATAATTGTTGAGTGAAACATGTATTTTCTTAGACTGAAAGCAGTTCGTAAAATGGCGATAAGAGACAATAATTCTCAACATTTATTCATTCAGTAAGGTATTCAAACTAATGTGCGCTTTTCAAGGTGTTTTGTAAAACAGTGGTTCAAATAAAACAGAGAAACATGAAAGAAAACAAACAAAACAAAAATGAATCGATTATTTGTTGGGCTGTTTTCTAAATTTCTTGAATTGAATTCTAAATTACGATAAACATTTTAGGAATTTCTTTTTGTGACCTGATTGTGAATAATATGAATCATTTTATTAAATTTATTCCAAAATAAAGTTATTTTGCAGCATAACAAAGATTTTCGTAAACGTCATAAACGTAATGTTTGGTTTGGTTTGGTTTGATTTTCGGTGGTTTTTGTTAAGTTTTCATTGAAAGGGTAAGTACTAAAAATAATTAATGTGTTTTTTTTCCTATAATTATTAATAATGAGCACTGATAAAATATTAAATTTAACATTCCTATTTTTTTCAGTAGAAATTTGTCTATGAATTTATAAATGTAGAACTATGTTCCGCCGAACTATGTAGAATGTGGATAACATAGGTGGTTGCAACACTGCAAGGTTTAGATACACCGTAGGGAAATCTTAGGTGAATAAACAAGTGGCACTAAAAAGTTTTTTCAAATTTCCCGGAAAATGTCAAGAAAAATTTTAAATTTTCAACATTTTTTTTCGCAAAAAAACCTCATAGGCGTGTTTCTGGGGTTGAACTATACTACCAGTTAAAATATTTGCACTTATTTCTGGGACACCCTGTATATTAAATGATTTTTGGATTCTAGGAAAAAAATAAAGGTGAGTTTTATTAAAGAAGCATATACCTAAAATCTAAGGATTTTGACATATTTCACATTTTGTGAAAATGAAGAGAATAGGGAGCTACCTAAATTTTAGTTGACCTTGTATAGCCTGATCTTTAATTATTACAGTAACCATTGTAGGTTAAACCAAATTGAAATTTGACACGAAAAGTTATACAGGGTGAGACAAAATTAATATGGAACATTAGTCACTTTTAAAAGCAAGTTACTCCTTTATTTTAAATGGAACACCCAGTATATTATTCCGGTGTTCAATGGGGAATTTATATATCTTCAAAATATTATTAAGGTTTGGTTTGGTTTTGGTTGGTCTACCCCTCAGACAAAGATTTTTTTTCTTTTTTGCGTCAGTAGATCTTTATTATTTGAAAAAATCTAGGGGTGGGGGGTGGCTGTGATATACCTTTTTTTAATTTAACAAAAATTAAAGAATGTAGAGTAAAATGCTCAACGGTAATAAGAAAATAAGCGTTTAAAACATATTTTAATTATTACAGAATTAAAACTAGATATAAACCTATAATTATGTGACAAAAATTAGCTAGATGAAATCAAAGGCTCAAAATGCTTCCTTTCCTATTAGCTGCATAAAATGATTATCTTCAAAAGGATCTTTTCATTTTAAAAGGCATAATATTATATTGGAGTTCTACCTCGAAAAGCAGCTACAATAATTATTTCTCTCACGTTGTCGACAATAGTTAGTCGAGTTTTGTAAACACTGTCTTTAACATATCCCCATAACAAATCCAAACTAGATAAAATCAGGAGCAGTATTCTGTTAATTGGCGAATGCACAATGCCATTCACCGACTAATAGAATCATATCAATTCTCCCTGACATGACGTAGGATAAGTTTGCAATTTCGGTAAATTTCTGAGACATTTTTTTTAACTGACACAAAATGAAAACTAGTTCTTAAAGTTGGACTATTTAGACAGCTATGTTGAAGTAACGTCAGACCATATTACAGCCACCTAGATTTTATCAAATAATAAAAATCTACTCAGATCAAATCACGTAAATGAAAATATCTAGGAAAATCTTGGTTTGAAGGGTGGGCAACCTTAATAGTATTTTGAAGAGACATGAATTCTCCATTGAGTATCGCAATAATATACTGGGTGTTCCATTTAAAATAAACGAGTAACATTCTTTTAAAGGTGACCGATGTTCAATATTAATTTTGTCTCACCCTGTATAACTTTTTGGATCAAGTTTTAATTTGATTTAAAGTATAATAGTTAATTTAATTACATGTTAGGCTATACCGGGTAATTTCTAATTTAGGTAGCTTTTATTGTAATTTAAAAATTGTTCTTTATTCTTAGTAAATGTTAAAACGTCAAAAACGTTACATTTTAGTCATATATATAGTTCTCTTATAAAACTCACCTTTATTTTTCTCTCAGAATCCGAAAATCAAATAATATATAGGGTGTTCCATTACAAAAAACAAAACATTGATATGTAACTTTTTTTGGGGACACCCTGTAGAACTCTCTATATTTTTAAAAAGTGCTCCGAATTAACCTACATATGCTCACAAAATTTCATTTCAATACAAACTGTCGTTCTCCTTGAAGCCTCCTCGGCGTATGAGAGGCGCCACCCTGTATATTAGTTAATTTGGTTTTTACTATACTTATAGCTTACTATATCATGAGCATTGGTTTCATTCAGCTCCCAGTCAATTATACACGAATGTGTATCCAAAGTCTGGTTATGTTGGGTAGGCAGTACCATTTCTGTTATGGCTACGGAGAGTACCACCCTCATGGTATATGCATTTACTACAGCTAGGAACCCCATTATGCCCAGTATATATCTTTGAGGTATTATAAATACTGAAAAAAAAAACAGAAAATTAATATTTGGGTCAACTTTCGTTTAGCTGAAATCAGTTATTAGAAAAAAAAATTGTCTTTAAAAAGCTACTGTGCACCACGGAAAACACAAATTTTCCTGCGGAAATGCGTAATTTCCAAATTTCTCACTTTAGAATAACTGAAATCTGCTATAAAAAAATACATTATGCGTTTTATTTTATTAATATTTTTCTGAACATACATGGTTGTTCGACGACAGGGATACGACACGGAGTATTGTAGCTAAACGATGAGATTTTTACAAATTGTAAGTTTGGGGTTCGTTGAAGGACTATTAGAGCTACAATTTAAAAATATTTTTACAAGATACAGAGTGTCCCAAATAAATAAAAAATATCAAAGTTGTATTTTTTAAATGGAACACCATGTATATTATTACATTTTTAGTTTCTACAATTAAAATAAAGGTAAATTTGATTAAGGTTTATTATACTTAAACCTTACCGTTTTTGAAATATTTTCAATTTTGTGAAATTGCAGTAAAATTTATAAAGCTTCATTTCTCCAAGGGTATCAATGTTCTTAATACTAAATATTTAATGAAGTTTATTTATTGATCAGTTATTGGGTTGCAATAATAAAAATAATACTACCTTACACAGAGTGTCTAAAAATTTATTTTAAATAATTATTAGCTTTAAACGGCAATAACTTCTTTAATTTAAATGAAATGCCCTGTATATTTTAGAAGAATCAGATGCACAATTAAATTGTCTATCAAATTGTATTATACCATTTTTTACCTATCCCTTCAAGTTTTCGTAGAAAATGCATTTTCTTATAATTTAGACCTCATTTATCAATATATCCATGGAATATTGACATTTTAGATTGTTTTAAAGCAACAAATGTACAAAATGTACAGACTAGTAATATTATCGTTTTTAGCAAAACGATAATATTACTAGCCCATTTGTATGCAAAAGAAAACTATTTAAATCTTTTTAAAGAGTATACCATTGATTAAATATAACACCATTATTTCCGCCCATATACTAATTAATTACATACTTAATTGTGTTCGTTAATAAATTATTATAAATAAATGTGGATTTGAGTCAGAAATCAATATAATAATAAGTTATCAAATTAGTCTCTGTTGTTATAAATAAGCATTTATTAAAAATGAAATATCTTTTTAAGGTGTTACTTTTTATCACACTGTCTAATGCCCATACAAAATTCAGTTTTTAGTATTTGGAGCAATTATTATTAATCAACGCAAACAGTCAGTTAATGTAGTTTGAATACTGGAATCATATTAATTGATCCTCTTTAACAAATATTTAAACAGTTTTTTTTATTTTTAATGAAATAAACGAATTATATCGACAATATTAGTATCTGTACTCTTTAAAAATTTGGTACATCTTTAAAAATAATCTAAAATGTCAATAGTCCATGGGTATATTGATAAATAAGTTCCAAATTACAAGAAAATGCATTTTCTTTTCTGAAACTTAAAGAGATAGGTAAAAAATGGTATAATATAATTTGATAGACAGTTAAATTGTGCATCTGATTCTCGTAAAATATACAGGGTGTTCTATTTAAATTAAACAAGTTATTGCCGTTTGAAGCTAATAATTATTTAAAATAAATTTTTACACACTCTGTATAAGGTAGTATTATTTTTATTATTGCAACACAATAACTGATCAGTAAATAAACTTCAGTAAATATTTAGTATTAAAACTTTGATACCCTTGGAGAAATGAAACTTAAAATTTTACTGCAATTTCACAAATTTGAAAATATTTCAAAAACGGTAAGGTTTAAGTATAATAAACCTTAATCAAATTTACTTTTATTTTAATCGTAGAAACTAAAAATGTAATAATATACAGGGTGTTCCATTTAAAAAAATACAACTTTGATATTTTTTACTTATTTGGGACACTCTGTATCTTGTAAAATTATTTTTAAATTGTACCTCTAATAGTCCTTCATGGAACCCAAAACTTACAATTTGTAAAAATCTCATCGTTTAGCTACAATACTCCGTGTCGTATGTGGTGAACAACCCTGTATAAACACAAAAAAATTCTTGCGGAAATAAGCTGTTTTCATTTTCTAAGGAAATTTATTAGACTTCAGAAAAGCTGATATCAGTTATATAAAAAATACATATATTTTTGCCTATTAGAAGCATTCACGAATTGAGGAAAATAAAAATTTTCCTGTGGAAATAAACTGTATCCTTCTTCTGAGGAAATTTAATAGACTTTAGAATAGCTGAAATCAGTTATATAAAAAATAAATATATTTTTGCCTTTTAGAAGCGTTTACAAACTCAGGAAAATAAAAAATTTCCTGCGGAAATGCTTGATTTTCATTTTCCATTTTTGTAAGCATAAATACATAAAAAATTATCTTTTTATCACTTTTGAACCAAAAAAAAATAATTTAAAAGTGTCTAAAATGCTAACCAATCTAATAATAAATCTAATAATATATTTGCAAAATCACAGTTAATTATTAAAATATAAAAACCACAGCTTAACACCCTCCACAAAGAAAAGCTAACCAAAACAACCCAAATGCTAACCAATCTAATATTTTTGCAAAATCACAGTTAATTATTAAAATATAAAAGAAAACTGCAAGATCCAATGATTTTTTTGTTTTGAATCAGCCCTATTTACGTAAAGCTTTAATAAAAAACAAGAAGAAGTAACATTCCGAGGTACTTATAGGGTTTACAAGAACCTATATTATTTATTCTACAAGAATTCTTATTTCTCCGAAAGATGTTTGCCCCACCCAGCACCCCTATTCGCTCCCGGGTCCCGGAAGCTTCTAAACTGAAACATGTATGAAAAACAAAGTGCACAAAATGTCTGACACATTTCCGCAGGAATTTTTTTGTATTTCTTTGCTCGTAAAGGCTCGTAAAAAACAAATATAAGCTCATTTTTCATGTAACTGATTTCGGCTATTCTAAAGTCAAAGCATTTTTTTATGTAAAATAAAAATAAAAAATTTCCGCAGACACTTATTTGTCTTTTGATGTTTAAAAAAATGTCTAAAACACACCCCGAAGACTAGTTTTATTGTAACAGATTTCGGCTATACTAAAGTCCGAAAAATGAAAATGACGCATATTCGCAGGAAAATTTTTGTATATTTGTACTCCTAACGCCTTCTGAACGCATATATAAAGTCATTTTTTATATAACAGATTTCAGCTAAACGAAAGTTGAGCCTTTGATAGGTACATATTTTTTTTTAAGCATAAAAAAAAGATGCATAATATACAAATATGTAGATATGTTAAATAATGCACTCTATAGGTTCAAAGAAATATATTTAAAATTAAGATAAGACACTGATTGACTTCTGGTATCCTTGAAGCAAAATCACAATTAATTTATTAAGTAATATAATAACTGAAATCGAAACCAACTATTTACGGTAAATATAAGAAATAATAATTACAGGTACCGCACATGTGTGGTACTTGAGTTCAGTACAGTAATTAAAATATTTATGTAGAGATATGCAGGTAGTAATAGTAATTAGATTGCGTTAAAAAAATAAATTCACAGATACATCCATTTTTGTTTAGGAGAGGTGTGATTAAAATAAAGTTGGTAAAGAAAAATATTAATATGATTAATATTTTAATCTACCCATATTTTCATTTGGGTTTTGTTATTGTAAAAGGTGTCTCATATACAAGAGTGCACACTACAGACAGAAAAGACATTCTAATAAATAATACAACTGGAAATAGTAGAAGAATATATTATGAGACAACTAGTATACAGTTCAGGATATACAGGGTGACAATTTGAAAACGAACAGTATTTAATATTGCCTCTACCGATGATAGTATGAAAATTTGGCGAAACACGTCAATTTACATATGAAGGGGGACATTTTTGAGGCATTTGCTGTCGTGTTACTTTCAACCCCTTGACCCCCAGGGCACCTACCCCTAAAATTTTAAATAGCAACCCCTATTTCTTTTACCATTTTTGTGTTTCTTATAGAATTCTACATAAACTGCATTATTTTTTTAAGAATTTTATAAGGAACACAAAAATGGGGGTGGCCATTTAAAATTTTAGGGGTAGGTGCCTTGGGGGTCAAAGGGTTGAAAGTAACATGACAACAAATGCCTCAAAAGTTGTCCCCCTTGATATGTAAATTGACGTATTTCGCCAAATTTTCATACTATCATCGGTAGAGATAATATTAAATACTGTTCGTTTTCAAATTGTCACCCTGTATACTACCAGGAATCGACAGAAGAATTTAATTAACATGGAGTAATTATGGAAGAAATCATACTCAAATCTAAAATTCCACTTTATCTAAAGAAGAAAACAGTCAATCCCTTTTCCAAAAATCAGCTTTTTTCGTCAAGCGCTTTAAGCTGGATCGTGATTAATCAACGACCAGATTTTTCGAACCATCCTGTATACATTTTAAAAGAATCTTAAAATATAAAAAAAATAAATATACGTGTTTAAACGTTTTTTCGGAAACTTGACCGTTTTTTAAATAAAAAAAATATTGTAATATTTGAGGGGTGGTTTCACCCTCTTGGAACTGGAATTTCGAAAAATCCCTTCTTATCGAACCTCTACACCCTAGAATCAACCTGTATGCCAAAATTAAGCTTTTTACGTTGAGTGGTTTGTACAGGATCGTGATTAATCAGTGAGTGGATTTTATATCTACATATATACATATAAAATGCTAATGTTTATCTGTGTCGTCTCTACTGAAGTAACGACTTGCTCTAGAAAGTTGCTTTTTTTACAAAAAGATAGCTAATTGGCTCTTCTAAAAACTGTCGTCGCCGGATTTTTTGTTTTTCATTTAATTATAAAAAAATAAAAAGTATTTTTTTTCCTGATGTGGTGGATGCGCCAGGCTTCAACTAGTATTAGTATAAATATGTATTTCCTGTTCAAAAAATGGGATTTGTCGCAAAGGAAATTTCGGTTTTGACTGTAACAAATCCCTGTGGCGACCACATTGTTATTCGAGTAGTTTAAATACGCACAAGGACAACTTTTGTAACTCGAATTTGCAAAATTAACCATATATAGACCGTACAAATCGATTTTAGGCATACAGGAAATCGTAAAGATATTTCCAAATGTTTATCTTGTCCTAAAAATTGTTTTTTTTAATTATTTACTTACACAACAAACGCAACCTTTGGTATACATTATTAAATTTTACAGTGACTATACAGGGTGTCCCAGAAATAAGTGCAAGTATTTTATCTGGTAGTATAGTTCGACGCCAGAAAAACGCCTATAGTAAGTAAATATATTACAGCAATTACAAAAAATGTTGAGCACATATACATGGGCATACGAGGCTTTGGAGCTAAACATCGATAAAATTAAATTCATGTGCACTCCCCCGGAAGATCACAACAATGCTATAAAAATCGGAGAAGAACTATTGGAATATGTAGCGGAATTCAATTACCTCGGCAGTTTGATTTCGGAAAAGGCCAATATCAACTCTGAAATTCAGCACAGGATTAGCAGCGCCTTAAAAGCATTCTAGAAATTATAAGACAGGGTTTTCTACAATCATGACTTGAGCACAAAAACTAAACTTGCAGTGTACCGAACAATAATAATTCCCACCATGTTATATGGAAGCGAAACCTGGGTGCCATACCGCCGGCACATGAACGTATTAAACAAGTTGCAACAGAGACATCTCAGACAACTCTTAAAAATCAAATGGTTTCATCATGTCCCAAACGTATCGGTTCTTGAAAAAGCTAACTGCGAGACTATTGAAGTCATGATTACAAAGTCCCGCTTAAGATGGGCTGGTCACGTATGCAAAATGCAAGAAAACCGCATACCAAAATCTCTGCTTTACGGTGAGCTTGTAGGCGGTAAGAGGAGGCCGGGTGGACAACTCAAAAGGTACAAGGATATTTTCCACGAAAACTAAAAGGGGATTAACAAGCAGAATGAGTGGGAAGAAGCACCTCACAATAGAACGGAATGGAGAAGAATTGTAAACTCAGTTAAGAGCGACAACCAAAAAGTAAAGAGGCAACAAAGCAATGAGATTTTTGAATGTCTGGAGTGCGGTAGACAGATAACATCACGTATCGGGCTTTTCAGTCACAGAAGAGCTCATGAAAGAAAACGCCTTGCATGACCAATACTCGTTAGCGAGTAATGGCAGTATGTACATATGTACAGTCGGTGTGTCAACAATGGGCGTCGAACAAGTTGAGATTCTGGTAATTGCTTGGTATTTGCCACTGATTATCGATTGCTGCCGGCGCGGCGGCTCTCAAAATGTTGTCATTATTTTTTTAAGTTTTCGCTAAAAAGTTAAATAACTCGGTTACTATCAATGTATTTTAAAAATGGTAAAGAGAAAATACATGTTTCTTTTGGCGAGACCTACCACCCCTTAAACATGCACTTATTTAAATAAAGAATTTGGAGACAAAGGTAAAGTAAACAAACAAAAGAGAATACAAAACAAGTATACAAATTACATCGTCAGTCTTATTGTTTAAAATAAACATTTATAAATGTTTACAATGCCAATGAATAAAAAAATGAAAATAAGATTCAAAAATATTTAGTAAGTTATAGTAAATATAGTAATAGCAAATATTAGACCAGTGTTCAAGATCAAATTCGATTATCAAAATATAAGATTTACGGCGTAGAAAGCTTTATCTAGTAAATAAGATTTCAATGCTTTACGAAATGAAGAAAATGATGTTATGGATTTGATTTCAAATGACAGGTGATGTGCATTTTTTTCGAGTTGTATAATATTGAACTTTTAACTAACTCTGAGCGTAGGGGTAGGTAGATAAAGATCTTGCTCCGCGTTCCTGATTGGATAAGTGTGAGATGGCCTTTCTTGAGAAGCTGATACATGCTTACGTATTAGGCAAACGGATTCAAATATAAATAAGGAAGGAAGAGTTAATATTTTTAATTTTTTAAAAAAGTCCTGGCAATGAGTTCTGCTGTTTAGTCTCAGTGAATATCGAACAGCTCTCTTTTGAAGCTTGAAAATACGGTCAAATTGAGTCGCACAACACGTACCCCAGAATGGAAGGGCATACCTGAGGTGCGACTCAAAAAGTTTTCGACAAAGCGTCGATATGGATGTCCCATTTCAGAGAATTGTCTACAACAATCCCTAAGAATTTGACAGATTTTACGATGTCAATGGTGGTGTTGTTAAGTACAAAAGGCTGCAGCGAGTTTTTATACGACAAAGCTTTCGTTTTAGAAATGTTGAAACTCAGGAGGTTCGAATCGTACTAAGATTAATTTAATGGTGATTAAGTCATTTAATATAATCCTATGAAGTGCCGTTACGTCCTTGTTGCTCCAAGTGAAGCTAGTGTCGTTCGCAAAAAGACATATTTTACTACTGATGTTTATTTTAGCAATGTCGTTAATAAAAAGAAGAAACAAAATAGGGCCTAGTACTGAGCCTTGAGGTACACCACATTCTATTGGCTTGCTAGAAGACAACGTGGTATCCACCCTCACAAGTTGACTTCTGTTGCTTAGATATGACTTAAACCATTCGAGAGAGAGATTTCTGGGTCACCCGGCCATCGACTCGCAAACTCTAACGACGCTTAACTTCAGTTATCTATGGGAAACAGGTGTATCGACGTAGCTGGGCCGTTGCCCATGACAATGAAGTAAAAACTACTTTAGTCACAAAGTCGTTTGATTTATTATCAGAACTACGTGAACGGAATATTCAACTATCTGTTATGTGTTTTAATTTATATTCAGGTGGATTAGTTTATTTCATTTCCTATAAACAATGTCGTCAATATCCGATGTCGGTGTTTATATAATTCGTTTTGTTTTTCTACTTATACAGGGTGGACAAGTTTGTGAAAACTTATTCAAAGTAAAAAGTAAAGTAAAGATTTCAGTTAACGTCTCCTTTTTGCTGCCGGGGCTAATCTGGACGGGACCTACTTTGTTTACGCGGAATCCGAACCGCGGTCCTCGGCCATATCATGGACAATGGGCAGCCGACTTGACAAGTGGCTAAATCAACTCTTACGAAATATCCGATCTCACCCGGCCTCGAACCGGCGTGAATGAGCAGTGTGTGTCAATAGATTTTACACTTTTGACTTTTTTGGACAACAGCACGATACAGAGTTTCGAACCGGTCACCCGTCCATCCACTAGTATCGCTTTACGTCGCTTAACTTCGGTGTTCTAATGGGAACCGCTGTTGCCGAAACTTATTCAGATTTTACATCTTTGAAATTTTTTACTTGAATTTTTATTGAGATTTGTCTGGTTAATTCAGATTTATTAAAATTAAGATTGTGTTATTTAAGAGAAAATTAATCAATGAATATTGATTTAGGGTAAGAAAAATGCTTAACAAAGTTGTTTGATTAAAATCATGAAAAAATAAACATTTTGTTTGATTCAACATGTATACCGGGTGCGTCTCAAAAGTGGCTCACCCCTATTTCACTAGTCACTAGTTTTAAGTAATAAACAACTGTGTTTTCTTTCTCTGTCCATGCCTGGCGCCCAATATTTATAATTCCGAGTTATTATTGTTAATTAGATCTTTCCAGTGAAATACCTTATCCACGACTGCTCTACCAACGAAAAGCTGCCGTTCGCAGTGGTAATGTTTATAAAAAACGCTACAGCATGTCAAAAGTTGACAAATGATATGTCATTCTATTCAGAATGTAATTTTATATGGAACAAAGTAAAAAAATACCGAGAGTGTTATTTCAAAATCAAAAGTTGTAGTAATTTCCGGTGACACAGGGAGTGACCAAAAACAATTGAATACGTCAATCATACCAAGTTTTGTTTTTTTATCTAAAAAAACAAAAAAGTTATAGAGGTCATGTATATAAAACAATTTAAAGAGCATTTTTATTTAAATGCTTTTTAAAATTAATGTTAAAAATAATTGAAAAAAGTAACGTTTGGGCACTACCCTACACCCTGTATATCCATTATATTTTATTTTTATGATGTTACAGTGTTTAATTTATAGTTTAGAAAACAAAGCATAATTAAGTTAAACAGAAAAACCATAATTACTATAGTAAATCTGTCTCAGCGTATTAATTAATTTTAGATAAATCCTTATTGATAGAGAAAAAATACGTAATTTTGTTATACATTAAAAAAAAACACATATATATTTAAAATAAGAAAAAACACATAGCTGTTGGTGATTATTGTATGTATTAATGACTGTGGCAATGAATATACAGGGTATTTATAAATAAGTGTGAAAAAATTAAGGATGTAATCACTGTTAAATAAAAAAAATAATAATTTTGTTTCATATAAAAATTTTAAAGAGAAAGTAACTGAAGAACCAAGAAATGAAGAAAATCAACTTTAATGACACTTTATTTCCTATACAATGTTGCTATCTCAAATTTTTATATAATGACAACCTATATTTCATTATGCTTTTTTTTATTTTGATGATTGAAAAATATATTAAAATACAATTTAGTTAATTATATATAATTTAACACACTTTTCAATTTAATTAATAATTAGATTTTAGTATGATACGTAGTTTTATAAGCATGTTTATAATTTTTTTGTGAAAAAAATCAAAACTGGTTTCTGATTTTGTAATAAAAATTTACTGTTCTTTTTAATTGCTATATTTAATCTCGTAAATACATTTAATTTATAAAATAAAATACAATCAAATTCTAGAACTGATTGCTTTTTAAATATTAAAAGATTTTGTAGTAAAAAAATTACTATATGCTTTATAAATGCAATATACAGTATGTCTTCGGATTGTCTTTATATGAGGACAAACTTTTTTATTATTGACATGTTGAGAAAAATGCATTCTTCGTAAACATTTTTGCTTGTTCTAAAATGGTTAATCCAATTTTCCACACCGTTTTAGAGAAAATAAAAAAAAAACATAAAAATATGGTTGATATATATAATTTCGATTTCATTCTTTGATAAATTATTACCACAGACCACAGATTATAAGCTTTGATTAACGTTGTGCTGTTGCTAAAGTATCACATTTTCCGCGATAACTATTATCACTCTTTCCGTAGTATTGCACTAAATAAATGTGCTTCTTTATCATTTTAAGACAGCAAAAAATATGACTAATTAAAATTCTATCAACATAAATCTATCAAAGAATAAAAACGAAATTATAATACCATAGAAACGCGTTTTGAGTTTTAGGAACTATATTTTCATGCTTTTTTAATTTTCTCTAAAACGGTATGGACATTTGGAAAAGTATAAAGGACAATAAGCAACATTTTTTTTTATCAAGAATGCATTTTTCTCAAAATGTCAATAATAAAAAAGTTGTTCCTCCTGTAAAGAAAATCCGGGGACATACTGTATAAAAGTTTCTAAATATTTAATTTATTAAATAAATACAGGACGAGTCTTATATAAGAATAACATTCTCAGAGCTGCTAGATCTCAAGAAAAGAAACATATTTTTTCTTTACCGTTTTTCAAATAAGTCCAAAATAACAGAGTTATTTTACTTGGAAAAACTCAAAAAAAATTGCCTCAATTTTGAGAATCACTGGATCTTTTCTGGATTTTCTTTCTCGTAACTTTAATTTACTACCTATGTTGTTTCCATATTATGAAGAAATTATGTATTAAACTATAAACTAAAAAAAATTCCAAAAAAAATTCAAAAACATTTTTTAGCGAAAAAAAACTCATAATCGTGTTTCTGAGGTCAAAATATACTACCTCTAAAAATATTTACACTTATTTAAGACTCACCCTGTATAATAAAATTCCAGAAGTGATTGCTATTTTTATAAATAAAATTAATTTTTCTTATACAATTTTTCGATTTGGCATTTCTACAAGGATAATTAAATTAGAGAAAAGTTGAGAAGTCTTAACAACGCTATATATTTCAAAATCTAAAAAAGTCACTTACTTTCGGAGATATTTGAGAAAAAAACGAATTTTTCCTGATTTTTTTTCTCACTCTATTTGTCTGTTATGTGCATTATTAAATGAGACAACCGTGTAAAAGTCAAACTACAATCACAATATATTATATCTCTATCTCAATTTACACAAACATGTTTGCTAGGTAAAAGGTGTATAATCAGTTATCTCTATTACTGAGTTTTTAACCAATTTAATGTGCAATTTCATTTTCGAATTTAATTTTCCTATTTTTTAAATGCCTAGGCGTTAAAATGACTTTTTTATATTATCAATCACGTCCGAAAAAGTAATACTTTTGTGACGTTTGAAAAAAAAATGTTTACACATCAAAAATAGTTATTTATGTTACTAGTGTCTAGTGTATTATCTATACTAACATATAAAATCCTTAAGTAACTGACATACTGATTAATCATGATACTGCTCAAACCACTCAACGTAAGAAGCTCAATTTTGGCATACAGGTTGATTCTAGGGTGTAGAGGTTCGATAAGAAGGGATTTTTCGTAATTCCAGTTCCAAGAGGGTGAAACCACCCATCAAATATTACAATATTTTTTATTTAAAAAACGGGCAAGTTTCCGAAAAAATGCTTAAAAACGTATATTTTATTTTGTTTTTTTACATATTTTAAGATTTTTTAAAAATGTATACAGGGTGTTTCGAAAAATCTGGACATTGATTAATAGCGATCCTGCTTAAAGCGCTTGACGTAAAAAGCTGATTTTTGGAAAACAGATTGACTTTAGGGTGTAGAGGTTCGATAAGAAGGGATTTTTCGAAACTCGAATTCTAAGGGGGTGAAACTATCCCTCAAATATTAAAATATTTTTTATTTAAAAACCGGTGAGTTTTTCGGAAAAACTCTTAAACACGTGTATTTTATTTTGTTGTTTTACATATTTTAAGATTTTTTATAAATTTATACAGGGTATTTCATAAAATGTGATCATTGAATAATCACGATTCTGCTTAAACTGCTTGACGTTTAAAGCTGCTTTTTGCCAAACGGATTGACTGTGGGGTGTAGAGCTTCGATAAGGAGGGGTTTCTCGAATCTCAAATTCCAAGAGGGTGAAAACGCCCCACAAATATTACAATATTTGTTATTTAAAAAACGGTTAGTCTTTCGGGAAAACGCTTGGACAAGCATAATTTATTTGGTTTTTTTACGTATTTTGAAATTTTTTAAAAAATCATACAGGGTGTTCCAAAAAGTTGGGTAATTGATTAACCACGATTCTGCTTAAACTGCTTGACGTAAAAAGCTTATTTTTGGCAAACGGATTTTTCGAAAGTCAAATTCCAACGAGATGAAACTACCCCTCAAATATTACCAAGTACCAAAAACCAAGCGAGATACGCAAAAATGCAACAGAGCAAAATTGAAGGTCTTTTTTTTGCAAACTTTTTACGTTCTTTCAATTTTTCTGTAGATCTCTTTATTTCGTAGATATTACGTTTTTTAGTTTGACTTGCGTGTATGGACCACCTTCTATGAGCCCTTAAAACCCAAAAATCTCGTAAAAATGAAGAGTTCGGGACTGTTCAACTTGGTTCAACTATAGAGGTTATACAAAATGATAGTTTTTTTATGATTCTAGTCATATATTTTGTTGTTAATTTTTTTCCGAAAAAATGAGGTGACCATTTTATTTTTATCATAACTCCGCGAGGTTTTGAGTTACGAACTTTTTTAAAAAAGCATTTAAAAGGTCTTTTCGAGCACTTTAACAACGGTCACGTTCATTTTCTTCGAAAAATGTATTCTTTCGCCATTATTTTACAGTAAAAGTGTTGCAATTTAGTTTTCGAAAAATAAAAAATCACCTTTACAGAGTGATAACTCGGATATTATTACACCTACGATAATCAGCAAAAAATAAATCGATTCATTATTCCAAAAGCTTCATTTTTGCCTTATATGAGTTTTGCGATAAAACGCAAGGTTTTCGAGTTATTTATAAAAAAATGGAAAAAAATATTCAGCTTTTAGATGAAAAATCAACATTTTCAACCCTAAATAACTCGGAAAATAATAATTTTCTGAAAAAATTTTATAGAATATTTTATGCTTAGAATTTATCCCTATTTTGATTTTTGCAATTAAAATGGGTGATTTATTTTTCACCCCCGAGAAGGGGTGACACTCACCCCCAGGGTGAAAGCACACATCGCTACTATGTAACTTTTGTTTCTTACATATATCTCTACTCACTGTTAAAATTTCACATCAATCGGTGCGGGTGTCAAGAATTCGGAGGTAATACCCTATTTTTATCCTATTAATTAATTTAAAATAATGCACTTAAATGCATTTTATGCGTTCTACATCTCAAAAAAATTTGTATTTTTTTCCATAATTTTATATAAAACTAGGTATAAAATATTTTCTACTTACGTTTTGACACAGCCAATCTCCATCCTTCCAACATTGTATCACAACAAATTGAATTAAAATATTAATACAATTAATCACAAACTTTTACAAACTCGAATTCACCAAATATTTTCTTTTCACCACTTAAGAATTTTCTTTTCAGCCGGAATATTTTTCGCCGCACAATTTTTTGATTTTTTTCTGATGCAGTCAGCTTGATATCAGCTTGGTATCCAATAATTTTTATTTTGCAAACTTATTTTCTCGTCTTAATGTAAGTTTATCTTGATTTTTTTTCTTAATTGTGTCGAAGAATGAATCGTGGTTGTTTGATACCAAGCTGTTCAAGCGACAACAGTGAAATGACTTGATCCAAGTCTGTTTTATTGGCTTATATCGCTTAACTAAGGTCAATGCTTTGATTTTCTCCGCGGTAAAACTTTTGCGCTATTTTCTAGTTTATTTGTTGATTTAATTAGTTGTGGAAAATTCAGTTTAAATTAACTATTTTTCTTAAATTAAATCCATATTCTTTTAATCTACAGGGTGGTCCGAATAACATTCGAGAAACTTTGGTAGCATATTCTCGAGATAAAAATTCGCAAAAAAGTTCGAATAATTGTACGTCCTAAATTGCTTCGTTTCCCAGATACAGGGTGTAAAACTTTCATTTTTATTCGTGTAAAACTTCGATTTTTACCAAATAATTTTTGAAGCAACAGTCAATATGTGGATGAAAATTGGTGTCTGGGTATTTTTTGACATGATAAATTCGGATTTTGATGTCATTATGACTTACTCCTTGTAGAGCATTTGAAATGAAATAACTTTTCGCCTGTACCTGTATAAAACTACTGAAAAGTGCCAGGGCTAATCTGGACGGGGCCTACTTTGTTTACGCGGAATCCGAACCGCGGTCCTCGGCCATATCATGGTCAGTGGCCTACCGACTTGGGAATTGTCCAAATTAACTCTTACTCACGAGATATCCGATCTCATCCGGCCTCGAACCGGCGTGAATGAGCAGTGTGTATCAATAGATTTTACACTTTTCCCTTGGACAACAGCACGATACAGAGTTTCGAACCGGTCACCCGTCCATCCACCAGTATCGCCTTACGTCGCTTAACTTCGGTGTTCTAATGGGAACCGGTGTTTGAACGTAGCTAGGCGGTTTGCCCTAAAACTACTGAGTAAAAAAATACACATTTTTTCACATGTGGTCATTGATAAAAAATAATCATGTTGACTAGATAGTTATTTTATTGAAATTTGGGAACTTGTTTTTTTTTAATTAGTCATACATTTTTCTATAAAAAATTATGATAAGACAGTATCTGTTGAACCTTTGACACAAAACATTTCTAAATATATTATTTTTTATAATAACTAACTATACAGGTTGTTAACTGGACAGTTACTTATAGGGGAACAGAATGGCAACACTGCCTATTGAGAACGCATGTACTTATAGGATTTTCTGCCGACTCGTCCCGTCGGCGCACAGTGTAACGAAAACTAAAATAGTGGGACATTGGCATTTTTCTTCAGTTATCACCATTCTTGCTGACATTTTTTGGCAGAAATTAAATAATACGACTAGGAATTTTTGCTACAGGGCGAAAAGAGTAAAAAAGGCGTAATGGAAGGTCAAAAAAATACGAATTTTTATAAAAGGACTTTACAGATTTTATGGACCAAAAACGTTATCAAATTACTGTCGAACAATCATTCAAGAGAACGACACAAGTGGCAAATATCTTTTAACAGTATTAAATAATATGATAATATGCGAAAAAAACGTACTCAGCTTCAACAAAGGAAACCATAATACACACCTCACAAAAAATTTTGCAACACTTATATTTTTCGTAGTATTTATTCTTGAAACGCTTCAAACATTTTTATGTGAAAAACTTAAATCTAAGGTCTGCCTGAGTTATGATATACTTTCCATTCCTTAACAAGTTGCTATTAATGCAAATAACTTTTGAGATTATTGTTAACCAAGAGAATTAAAGAATACTTTGCAGTTTTCCAAATTAATAAGTGATGCGATAATTTATGTGGGGTGTATATTATTCCAAAATAACATAATATGTAAGGCACTTACATAAAACATGCTTAAAAATCATTCTCAATTTCTTCTCCATCCATATACAAGAGTTCTTTCGCTTCCGGAAACAAGTCTACTTTTTTATTTTTAGAGTGGTTTCGTTGCAGATGTGAAAGTAGAGGATCTGAATATATCAATAAGTTGTGCAATATATCTTCAATTGGTTCCTTAGGACCACTCTTCCTGGAAAATTTTGGCGGAACGATCGAAATTATTTGTTTCTTGATTCAGATGCTTCTTCGGACATTTTGCCGATGGGTATAAATTGCAAACGTTCACAGATATCTGCACCATGAATCAAAAGCATATGAATGCTTAAAGGCATATAATACCAACAAGGGAATTAGAATTTAGAATTAGAATGAGTGGGAGGGGGGTTAATCACTTCGACCTTACAGATCCATTGTGTCCCCCTTTCTTGAATCATAACTCATCATACAGTCCCAGGGCTTTGACAAAAGCCAGTATCTGGGACGGTTTTATAGAGGGTAGTTCTCCATCTCCAATATCAGTCGTACCACCAAAAAATCCACCACAAATTCATGGCACGAATGGTTGTCGTCTCGGCGCACTCAGTGATGAGGTGTACTGGTGTTTCCCCATCTTCCCCACAGAATCTGCATTCGCCGTTTCTTCTTAGTTTCAATCTACTGAGGTGTTCATTGAGGAGACAGTGTCCTGTTAAAAACCCCGTGACAATCCGAAGATTGTTCTTACTCAGACCCAGGAAGATCCCTGTGATTTTTCTTGATCATAAGCCCTCAGAAACTTCTTCGAGTGTCTTAGACCATTGCAAGATTTCCATTCCAGGTTGCGGATGGAATCTTCCAAGTTCTTGAGTTCCGCCTTGAGTTGGTTACCACTTGGAAAGCAGAACGGTTCTGGTCCAGTTAGTGGAGTGTTCGCTCCTTTCCTAGCTAGATTATTTGCTTTTTCATTGCCTTCTATCCCTTGGTGAGCAGGCACCCAGTGTAGGAGGACTTTGTTTTCTTTGCCTAATTTATTCAGCTTCTCTATGCATTCTTTGACCAATGTCGAATTGATTGATACTGAGTTGATCGCCTTTAACGCTGCTTGACTATCAGATAAGATGGCTATTTCTTGTTTTCGATAGTTCCTATCTAAGATAAGTTGTACGCATCTCTCGATAGCGTAGATTTCTGCCTGTAGGATACTAGGGTAAGTGCCCATTGGTTCGGAGTAATTAGCTCTCGGCCCAAACACTCCGATCCCTGTTCCCGTATTGGTTTTGGAAGCATCTGTATACCAAGTTATGGTATGGTCTTTTAACTGCTGGGCAAGCGTTTCGCTCTTCCAATCCTTCTTATTGCTCAATACTACATTGACATGGTTGTCAAAGTTGTACGTTCTTGGCATATCGTCCACTGGGAGTTGCAGGAGTGGTATTTCCTTTTTGAGGGTGTTCCAAGCCCCTGATCTGACAATTTTCCCAGTACTAATTCCGTTAGTGACCATTCTAATCATTGTCGCATTGGCATATCTACCAATGACAATGTGCAGTGGTGTTAGATCTAGAATGGCCTCCATTCCTGCTGTTGGACAGGTTCTCATGGCTCCTGTGATGCAAACACATGCTAGTCTCTGGACTTTGCATAGGTTTAGCCTTGCCGTCCGTTGCTCTAGTTTTGTGTACCAGGCAACTGCTCCATAAGTAATCATGGGTCTTACTATCATGGTATACATCCAGCGCAAAATGTTAGGGGAGCAGCCCCATCTATTTCCGGCCAGTCTTCTGCATATCATGAGAGCCTTTATGGCTTTGCTGGTAGTGTTCTTAATATGCCTGTTCCACAGGAGTTTACTGTCCAGGGTTATTCCCAGGTATTTAACTTCCTGTACCAACAAGGGAAACAAATAGTTCTGCTGTCTCTTTCATGTACTGCCTTACTGAACTTGTATTAGGCTTTTCATCAGACGACACTACTTGTAAAATTACCGCAAAGCGATATATCAAATTATTATCAATACCAGTAATTTTTGAAGATATATCGTGATTTGCGAAAAATGATCTAGCGGTATTCCCGTCATTTGTTGTTCCTTGGCCTTGCTTAACAATATCCACCTTTAGTCCTAACTCATCCATGAAAGCAACTTGAATCTTTTTCTTTTTTTCATCATTTTTTAATTTGTTTTCTCCTTTAGCCGTCCATTTTTCGAAGTCGGAATTGTATGAGACATGTAATTCCATACACCGAATCCACATATGAAGTGTTGATAATCCATAATTGTATACGTCTTCTCTGGCTGGTTTAATCCAAATCGCTGCAAGATTATTCATATTTGACGGTTTCGTTAAACAGATAGGGCAGGTGGATGAAGATGGTGTATCGGAGTTGAGGCGCTTTAGGTCGAAAATGTCGGTTGAATGATCGTCACCCGACTGACCGCACCAACAATGATCCAGCATTGAGGGTGGAGTGTTAAATACATCGAAGAAAATTTTGCCGGTTTGAAAAAATATTCTCTTGAGTAATTTTTCTCCAATGTTGAGATATTCTAAATTGTTGTAAACTGTCCCCCACCCCAATGTAAGGATGGTTCCTCGCCCCTAAAATAGCATTCAGTATGTTCATAGCAAGCGAATAGCTTTTTCAATAAAGGAATTATAGCACAAAAAATTACGGATAAAAACTACGGTCGAATCAATGGAAAACGTAATTATTGCCGAAGAAATTTATTTTTTTCTTCCAGGTTCGAATCTAGGTGGATGAAATTTATATGTAACAGTATACTAGAAGGTTCACTCTATGATATTTTGTAGATATAACCTTGCGCGAATGTAAGCGTTTTTTTGAAAGTCATAATAAACATGTAGAAACTAGACTTGAAAAAAATTGGGACATTTTTTTCAGGTTTGTTGTTGGTAAAAGACCTCTCTTTACGGAAAAAATTGTTGGAATTGAACAACACAAGGAAACTTTTGAAAATAATAAATTTCATTGTATGAAATTTTTGTACAGATTTGGTAAATTAAGGAAACCATAACTTTAACCCGCCATAACTGCCCGACTAAGAGGTCAACTCAAGAAATATTTCACATGGTGGAGCTTTGGGATGTCATTTATCCATCTATATAAAAAACTTGATGAATTAATTTTTTTGTTTTTTGGGCATTTCCCGATTTCGTTACACTGTGCGGCGTCCCTTCGTATATCGACGAGCTGGCCGTGGTTGCCATATTTCAACCATAAAGCTCTTGCCGCGAGTAATAAACAAATTAACAATCTGTATAGTAAATATATTTAATTTTTGTTAGTGATGACATGTATTGATTATTTGAATTCCAAATATCTTGAGAACCATTGCTCGTAGCGATTTTTACCAAGAGACCTTTTTTAACGTAAAAAACGTCGTAAATGTATATTTTTTTATTCAGTAGTTTTATACAGGTAGGGACGAAAAACTATTACTCTTCAAAACAGTTAAAAAATATGTAGATGGCGCCCCCTATAAGTATGGGTGATATTCACGTCAAAATCAAATCCCCAATGTCAAAAAACTGGGTGAGGCACCAATTTTTATCCAAATATCGACGTTCGTTTGGAGGATGAATATTACTGTTCATGTTGGTTACAAATAAACGATCAAAACAGAGGTCTATGTAATTCATATTCTATGGTTTTTATGGTATCGATACTAATAATTTTACAAAAGAAATTAAAAAAGAAATCATTTAGGTAATTATATTAGAATAATACTTTTTAAGATATGCAAATTTGATTGTAATGACTTGACATTAAAACAAAGATTCATTTCACGGAAAGTTACAATCAAAAATCAACCAAAAAAAAAACTGACAGAAAATAAGTTTTGTCTCGCCAAATGATAGATACCTTTCAAATGCAAAATGCAAATTGGGCTTTAATGATAAAAAAAATAAAAGTGAAGTTAGCCACACACCTTCAGTTTTTCCTAAAGGACTGTGCAGAGTGTGCAGTCCAAGCCTTGAGATATGCCTCAACGTGTATGTTGAAATCACTGAGGCTGCTACTAAATTGTACAGTGTGTCCCATTTTTGTGCGTTTTAAGCGATTTCTCGTTTATTAGTAGATATATAAAGATGCGGTTTTCACATCACTATGCTATTTTTTATGAAACTAAAGTTGTTAACACAGATTTGTACTAGTCTTCTTAGTTCACGACATACAGGGCGAATTTTAAAATGATTTTTTGATCCCCTTCGTATCTTGGTTATCTATAACTTATCGAAAAGGTGAAAACTGTGTCCCGTAGAGTTTTTCAAGTAGAATCCACTGGTATAATTAGTCTTTCGCTGAGAGCTGTCATTTTTGAAATATAACACAAGTTTATGTTTTTCTGAAATGGGTTACGAAGTATATTATTTTTAATTTTATTTTCCTGGTTATGAGCTTTCTAAAAATATAGAGAAGTTCCTACTACTACTGCCATTACTCGCTGACGAGTATTTGACACGCATCAGAAGATCGTTAAGCAAGGCGTTTTATTTCATGAGCTTTTCTGTGGCTGAAAAGCCCGATACGTGATGTTATCTTTCTTTCGTACTCCGGACATTCAAAAATCTCATTGCTTTGTTGTCTCTTTACTTCTTGGTTGTCGCTCTTAACTGAGTTTACAATTTTTCTCCAGTGCGTTTTATTGTGCGCTGCTTTTTTCCACTGATTCTGCATGGGTTGTCCACCCGGTTTCATTCCATTGGTTCCATTCTGCATACGTGACCAGCCCATCATAAGCGGGATTTTGTAATTATAATAATATTATATTTTTAAGGACCGATACGTTGCGATAGGTTCCTACAGACAATATAAAACTCAAAGACTCTATGTGTGTAACTACCTTTAACTCTCATGAATCAAAAATTAAAATCTTCTACCTTTTTGAAATATGCAAATTTGACATTAATAGTTTAAAAAAATAAAAGATTAATTTTCCAGGAAGCCAAAATCAAAAACCGTATAGAGAAAAAAGTGAGTTTTTTCTGCATTGTTGCCGAACGAAGACATGGGTTGTTACACGCCTCGCACTGGAATGGTTGGCTGAGTTGGAATGAAAACAATTACATTACTTTGCATTTATTTATCTCCTCGGTAGATTCTTTGGTTATGCTAATACGTCTGTGTTTAGAGGAATGTGTAGTCGAACGGAATTTTTTCTTGGTACGTGAAATTAGCCTGGTAATTGTTATGATGTACATATAAATTCAATTTAGAAAAAATATTATCTGCATAATATATTTTCGAATAAAAAAAATGCATTAGATTTTCCATATTTTCCTATGTAACTAGTTTCTTTCATATGTTCAAATCATCCTCATCTCTTCAATGATAGAGTAAGAACTACAAAATTCACCCAGCTCTTTTTACATTAACATATTGTTATTTTAAATATACAGGGTGAGTCCTAAATAAGTGCAAATATTTTTAGAGGTAGTATATTTCGACCCCAGAAACACATGACTTTTTTTTGCGAAAAGAAGAATTTTTAGTAAAGAAACATAATATCTTCATAATAAGACAACATAGGTACTAGATTAAATTTACAAGAAAGAAAACTCAAAAAAGATCAATTGGTTCTTAAAATTTAAGAAAAAAAAATTTTTTTAATTATCTTCTAGTAAAATATCTTGGTTATTTTGGACTTATTTAAAAAACGGTACAGTGTAAATATGTTTTCTTTATCGATATCTACCAGCCGTGAAAATATTTGCACTTATTTAAAACAGAACTAGAAAGATCAACAGAATAAGAAAAAAAAACTAGAAAAAGGCCATGAAGCGTCCAAAATTATCCAACATCAGACCAATACGTACCTAACCCAACCAAATACATACATTTTACTCTTATTGCGAATTTTCCATTTTTCTCTTATTGCGAAGATCCTGAAAGTACGCCAATGAGGTTTTTAAATCTGGAAAACCTGGATTATATATCCCCGTATGTGTATTATTATAAGTCCCTGGAGAAATCTAACTGTAAATAAACTGTTTACTTACATTTTACTTGTATGTGTTGGCAGGAGCGCCGTCTTTTATAAAACCCTTATGTATTTTTTTTGCATCATTACCCATTACAATCGTGTAAGGACAGGCAGTAAAACAGACCGATACTATACATAAAAAAAAATTGAAAATAAACTCGAAGATAAACACAATAAAGACATACAAAATCGTATAGCACATTTTATATACTGCATGATCTAAAAAATGGCGTCAGCGATGGCTATGAAATGAAGATCGCTGTCATTTTATATGTAAATTTATATGGGAAATGTCATGGATCGTCATTTCCCAGCCAACTGGACGCCATTTTTTTTTTCGATCATACGGTACTTAGCCAGCTAAATTGAATGACAATAAGTCGTGGACATTGACACGGCAGCTTATTTCGCGTTTATTTTATTATTATTACAGTTATTACCGATTCTTAACGGTCCTAGAACTCTGATACGCACGCGTAAGAGAAAATATGCGTTTTTTATCTACACATGCGATATAGAAATTAGAAAAAAATATAGGACGATTCAGAATCAGTAATAAGAATAATTCGAAGTAAGCTAGTATTGATAGGGTTGATGGATTTCGTTTGGAACGCAAAAAATGTATAAAGTAATTTAAAATTCGCTTCGAATTTAGAATAATTATTATTATATAAATAAACTATCTAAACACCTTTAGAGCTCCCACAGACGCTCAGTTATTCAACACAGGCGGACTGTGCAACTGTGCAGGCCAGTTTGCGCAATTTAACCTTAAGAAACATAAAATATTAGTAAGTAAGTAAAAAATGGCCTTCCAAAATAGAGTTCTGTCTTGTATTTTGATCGCTTCTACAATTAAGAAAAAGCAGAAAGCAAGGGTTTTAGTTAATAGAAGCAAATAGATTAAAGATTGATATCAATTTGCTGGTTGATTTAAAAGTTGAAATACAGGATTGGTTTAACTACTTAAGAATGAACGAGAAAACTTACTTAGAACTATTTAAATTGATTTCTTCGAAAAGCTACCACAGTATAATGCGCATCATGCATGTACCAAAGATTGTCTACAGTATTTGAGCGACGTCTTGCCTTGCGGTAGATATGACAAGTGTCGCTTAAAGTTACAAAACTGATTAGGTTTGATGCATATGCTCGTGGGTGCTAGGGCACCCGAGCACCCACGTAGTCGGGGCCTCTGTGTGTTGGATCAAAACAAAATAATATGTATAGCTAGTTTATTTTTAATAAATATCTGCTTTCCATTTAATTGCGCGCCACTGCTCTATAGTAAAATATGAATTTAAAGGAAATACTTTTTAATTAAAACACGATAAAAAATACTGGGTGTTTTAAAGTGTCTAATAAAGCAAATGACGTATAAAACAAGATTAAATATACGTAGAACGGCAAGATTATAGCTACTAGTTGGAAATGCAGATCTTCCCAAGTCGATTTCGCGTAATTCAGTTTGTACTTGTACGCAACCGCATTATTTCAGGATAAAATGTTTGCTTCTGTTTAATAATCTTCGTTCAAAGAACTGGGAAGTTCCTGTTTACTATTATATAACAGGATTATTTAGTATTAATGAATAAATAAATAATGCAGCATCTATAAAGAAAATCCATAAATGTTACTATAGTATGGATTTAATTATTGAGGGTTTTTCTCAAAACACATCGATTAAAAGTTTTTTATGATTTAATTTAGATACCTGTGTATTCACAATTAAGGATATATCGATGTAATACTTTATTCAGTTTAATGGCTTCTTTAAATATTTTCAAACTTGTGTCAAAACTGTTCTTTTTCTAATAAAATTTCTCTAGTTGTTGTTTCTAATAATCAAGTAATATATATATATTACTTGATATATTATAATAATTATTAATAACAAAAATATTAAATACACTAATAAAAGACCTATTTTTGGCAATATGTAAAAAATTTGCGCCGGGAGGCACGTATAGCCGCGCCGCGGCTAACGTCATATTCAAGGCTTGACTCTTTTGACAGTTCTGCCGAAGTGGTCCAGAATTAGTAGTCGTAAACAAACCAATTGTTTTCATTAGTTTCGCAACAAATCTGTGTTTTTACGCGTTTCTATGCTAATCAAATTATACTAAATAATTTTGGGTGAATAGTGAACTATCTAGATCCGATTCATAACACCGTACCCGCGAAAAAGGACATCGTGTCCGGGCTAGGAAAAAGTTGGGGAATTTATATAAAAACATAATTAATAGCGTTAGTGTTAGTGTATAGTGTTAAACCAACGTAAGTGACGTGTATTTTTATGTAAAACAGTTTTCGTTTCTTTATTTTTACTTTGTGAAATAAAAAATTCCGCAACATTGTTCTGTGCCTGTGCCTTGTAGCAGCAATTATAATAAGTCCTCAAGATCTGTCTACATTCTCTTTCCCAACAATATTAACTGTAACTAGGTCACGTCCAAAACCTACAGAACATGCTGTACCTACAATTTTTCCAAATCAACCCACTTATGGACCCTCTGTGCATGTTCCCATAAAGAGAAAACGTCCCGATGAAAGAAAACAAGATTTGGAAATTCAGGATGAAATAAATATTGAAAACTATCATTATTATTATGAAATATTATATTATTATTATGAAATGGCAATATATTTTAAAGAAATTAAATGAATTTGTATTTTATTTCAGTATTTTATATAAAAAAAAGATATCTTTATCTTTTTATTTACGATTTATGGAGATGGTTATTTGATGAACATCGAACTACAACTAACTTAATTTTAATAGTTAATTCTATCTGATATCCACATTTTTTTAAATATGTTAGGCAAATTTTTACAATTATTTTTAATTAAACTTTAAAATGTATTCTGCCGTTATCATATACAATACATACAATACAGACACACTTGTCGATAAACGTATAGTTTTGAAATTTTTTAATATTTGGAAACTTTTTATCACAGGTATATTATTACTAGTTGCTAAATACTCGCTAACGCAATTTTAGGACACGCTTTTTATTAACTAGATTTTATTTTGTTCCATCTTATGCTGTGGTTTATTTCATATTAATATTCGTGCTTTAGATCTAAATTTTAATGATATTCAATTACTTTAACGCGATAAAAAGTTAATGTTATTTTTTAATACCTTTCTGTATAATATTTTTCATATTTATATCTGGCAAAACTATCAATAAATACTATTATTTATGCAAAAACTATATGCAGTACCATATGGCACAATACAAAAGCCCGACTAGTGCGGTGACGTCACAAAACGATGTCTCTGGCCTGTATGTCATGCTGGTTATGGCCGCCCATACTAAAATATGTTAACAAAAAGTTGGTAGGCAGTTCTTTTAGTTTCAAAGTAAAGGCATTTCTTAGTAAGTATTATCTTCTAGTAAAGAATTACTTTACTTATTATCTTAGTTTCAAAGTAAAGGCATTATTTCCCCTATCCGCCACCTGATGTCGCGTCCGATGGGAGTTTGGAGTTCTCCACACGGATTTTCTCAAAAACGGACTACGGAAACACGGAATATCTCAAAAACTGCGACTTTGACTGATTTTGATGTCATTACAAATTTTGTTGCAAATATTATTCCTAATCTTAAATTGAAAACCGCGTTTCGCTAGCTACTGTAATTTTGGAGTTACGATTTTTTAAAAAAAAATTTAACCCCCTCCCATACCTCCTTACCAACCCCCCACCCCCATCAAAAATTAATGGCCAGATTCTCGGGTGCCACATAATTTTTGTACCAAATTTGGTTAAAATCGGTTTAGCGGTTTTTGAGTTATCGTGTTACAGACGGACAGAGGAACAGACGGACAGACACCATGAAAATATTTTGTATTTAGGTCATTTATGGCCCAAATAACTCATTTTGAGTGAAATTAAAAACCTTTTTTTTTGCCTATCTTAATCACCTATCATACCTGTTGGTATGATCGACTAATAAAAGTGATAAAGCAGAAATTATACATTTGTATAATTAGATAATTCTATGTGAATTCCAAAACTGACTAGTTTATTATATTTCATATCAATTCAACTTTTAGTTACGAAACCGAGGGCGCGATTTTTAAATTCATTGTTGCCAACCATGGACATATTCGGCGCCGGGCTGACTAACTGGAACTTAAATTTTGCGCTGGAGATTCAGATGGTAGCTCTGCTGTAAAAAATGTCAAGTTGTCACATTTATTTATTTCCTGACGTTGCCATTCGTTTTGACATTTTAGTTTTATATTACGAGTTTTTGGTTCAAATAAATAGTTATTACAGTTGAGGGTTGGAACCTTTGGTGTTACACAGCAAAACAAAATTACACTAAATCACCACAATACACCAAAACACTTATACTTTTACACTGGACGCGCGTTTCGCTAACCGTGTTAGCATCATCAGCAGATGATTATAAACTAAAGTACAATCTACAAGTTGAGCGTTTATATACTCGCCCAGTAGGTACCGAGTGGGCGTGGTAAAATCTAGCCAATCGAGTCAGAGCCAACTGAGCGTAACAGTTAATTTCCGCTACTAGAGTAGTAGGAACAAAGAACTTGAAGGAATTGGACCGTTGACTCTTTTCATACTATCTTTACATTTATTAATTCTGATGCTTTCATATGCATCTAATTGCCTGTAATTTGAGACTTGTTTAATTAATTTTAAATTATTAAGATCTCTACAATGTTCTTTATCAACAATATGTTCGGCAACGCAAGATTTATCCGGTCTACCATATCTTATCTGAGCTAAATGTTCTTTAAATCCAGTTAATATTGATCTTCGAGTTTGCCCAACATATTTCTGATTACAATCTTTACAAGAAATTTCATAAATACCCGACCTTTCCAGTGGAGGTGTTTTATCCTTTGGATTACCTAATAATTGTTGTAATTTATTATTAGCACTATACACAAGTTTATAATTGACATTCTTAAAAATTCCTTTTAGACCACGGGATAACTCTCTATCAAACGGTATTGAAAAATATTTAGACGTATCTTTCTCCACTTGAAAAGTCGAATTTTCAGAAATCATTAACCTATACCTACGTTTTCTAATTAATTTATCAACTAGTGAAGGAGAATATCCATTACATTCAGCTACATTTCTAATGTAATCTCTTTCTATTTCATATCTTTCGTTGGAAAGTGGGAAACTAAGTAATCTATGAACTAAGAAATTTAAACTAGCCATTTTATGTTCAACACTATGATGTGATTCATTAGGAATATATCTGCGTGTGGTGGTATTTTTCCTATAGATATCAAATTCCAGGCAATTATTAGTATTTCTAATAACTAATACATCTAGAAATGGTAATCTGTCTTTGTTCTCAATTTCATGCGTAAATTTAATGGAAGGAAAACTATTATTTAACTTAGAAATAAAATTATCTATGGTGTCTGAATGTGTGTCAAAAACAGCAAAAATATCATCCACATACCTAAACCATACTCTTAGAAAATACTCAAACTGATTCTTAGCCTCCACTTCAAACCTGCTCATGAATAAATTAGCCAAAAATGGAGACAATGGATTACCCATTGGTGTACCTTCCCGCTGTTCAAAAAAGTTGTTATTAAATTGAAAACAATTTTGTTTCATACATAACGATGTAAGCTCAATATATTCAATCACAGTTTTGTTGTCGAGACCATTTGCGTTCAGTAATTCCTTCAAGTAGCCTAAAGTATGTGGGATTGGAACACTTGGGAACAACGAAGATACATCAAAGGAGACCAAAATTTCACCTTCATGCAATGTTATATCTTTAATTTTGTTAATGAATTCAATATTATTTTTAACTGAGAAAGAAGGTTCATGATTAGGTTAATTTTCGAACTCCCTTGATAACCATTTTGCCAAATTATAAGTCGGAGAACCTACAGCCGAAACAATTGGGCGCATAGACTTGTCCGGTTTATGAATTTTTGGCAAAGTATACAATTTTGGTAATGATGGATTGGATACTTGCAATTTCCTCTTTAAAGAAAGATCAATAAGGGTGTTACATTCTTTTAGAGTTTTTTAACGTCTGCTACCATCTTAGACAAAGGATTTTTTTTCAAATTTATGTAGGGACTATTATCGATTAAGTTGTTAACCTTATCGTAATACTCTTTTTTATCTAATATAACAACCTTATTTCCCTTATCAGCTTTTAGGTAGAAACAATCTTTGTTACGCAAACCCTTGACAATATTGTGCTCCTTGTTAGATTTTAATGATTTACTTGAAACGATATTGTAAATACTTTAGAAGCCTCGGGCAAGTGCTGAATAGCAGTTTCAACACCAACGACGATTTCTTAGAAAGCGCTACCAGAGTTGGGCAATGCAAACTTTAAACCTTTGTTTAATAAACTGAGCTCTTGTTTATCAAAAGTCTGCGAAGAAAGATTCTCTACTATGTTTATGTCTCTTTGGAAAACATGTTTGTTTTTAGAGCTTATTAATTTTTTAAACTTATTATTCAAAATAGACATTTTCTTAACAAATTTTGAATTGATAACCACAAACATATTTCTCTGAAAGAGACACCAACATTCATACTCTACATTAGTTAGCTTATAAGTAAGTTTTTTATAAAGTCCATAGGCTTCAATTTCAAGCATACTTCGTTTACTATACAGAAATTTGATTTCTAAATCAAGCCATTTTTGTTTTGCAATTTTCTCTACCTTATCACTAACGTTACTTTTTGGAATATCAACATTAATAAAACTAGGATAAACTGAATTGGCTTTGCATGATTTAAGAAACCAAATATCTGCTCCTGATAACGTAATCTTAGTACTAAACTTACGATAAAGATTCAGTTCCGTTGACCGTGAAGCCATCGAAGATTACAGTTGAGGGTTGGAACCTTTGGTGTTACACAGCAAAACAAAATTACATTAAATCACCACAATACACCAAAACACTTTTACTTTTACACTAATTAGCTTAATAGCCGTAAAAAACTCATTGCAACTTTATTAGAATATTTTGAACGGGAAACCGGTAGTAATGGCCCTTTATATCCCTTAAGTGCTGTTCAGAAAGTGAGTTTTGTTGATGTAAATAATAACTGTTTATATATTTATAATTAATTTATTTTTATTTCCTAAAATATTTTGATTAAAAGAAAATATATAAAATTGGGCAACGCGGTGCGGGTCAAGCTTAATCACGTGACTAAACGTTTATTTGGTATGATCTAAACCTTAACATTATATAAAATATAATATAAATTAAAAATTTGTTTTCTCCATTGGGTAGTGAAAGTATATTATGTTTTTTTAAAAATAGAATATTAAATTTAGATAAATACACAGAGTGTTTTAAATATTCAGTCACTTCCGTGCATGTGTCAGAAACGTGACCATTATCAACCAATATAAACAAAGTAAAATTATTTAAAGAAGAAAAATTCTTCGGTTAATTAACAAAGTGAATAAATTTAAGCTAATGACACTGTAAATAGGTTTATACTGTAGCGCTAAATTCTGCCTAATTAGATGCTAAAAAAATATTAAATTGTTTTGACGAGATGTAAACGTGTGTCTTCATTAATTGTTTAAATATCTGTATTATTAGAGTAAACTAATGGAATGGAATGTCTCTATGACATAAAGGTGGGTATACACATGCGTGCCGAGCGATTCGCGGTTCGCGGACCGTTTGTGAACCTATAATTCGCAAGTGTGTACGTTGTTTTGAGCAACGAATGAACAGCTCGCAAACCGTTCGCGGCGATCCGCCTCCTGTCGGTTTTTTTGACGAACACAAAGGGATTCGTGGCTCTCGCTGGACGGGCTCGTGCAGTGGCGGATACAGAGGGGGGCCCATGGAGCCCATAAGATCTGTATATTGTGTAAAATATTAGGCTTTTAGGTTAAAAATGGCGCCCTAAAAAGCATATTCTACATTGCTTTTTATTTTGGCCCCCCTAAAATAAATTCCTGTATCCACCCATAGGCTCGTGTGTTGTTCGTTGTTTGTATCGAACCTCCAGACAATCCAGACGCATGCGCACTGTTTTCAATTTTTAGTTTTTGTTTACCGGTTGGAAGAGGTATAGAGGTTTATTTAAATATGTTTCAAAAAAATCATTTTAGATTTAATTGATATATAGAAAAAAAGCTTTATTATGGGATCAAAAACATAAAGAACATTATAAAAAAATTAAAGGAGGACGCTTGGAGGGAAATAGGTGTCGAACTGAAAAAAAATGCAGACCAATGTAAGAAGAAAATGATTTCTTTATTAGCATACTGGTACGTTTTTTGTACAGGTTAGTGTGCCACCAACCTTGCTGCTTCCTTTCTTGCCTAAACTAGCCATCATTAAAAATGCACCACTCATCACCAACAGAGCATAATTCTCTTCTCGCGAAGACATAATTAAACGCGTACTCGCACCGGCTGCGCGGCGTCGCGTCGCATCGCAAAAATGACTGCATGTTTTCCGTTGGTTTGCGGCGTTCGCGCTTTTCCCTTGGATCGTTGAAGTTTCGTACAAAAACAATTTGCTAACGAGCAGTTCACGAGCGGTTGGCGAACCGCTCGACTCGCATGTGTATACCCATTAATAATCATAAGATTCACATTGATATTTTCAAATAGTTTTGTCTTTTAGCTGCCATTATCAACTTTTTTTTAATACGAATTTTAAGAACTACCAAGGCCCCAAAACCATATGATGTATTTGTTTTATGCATTTATTCTAAAAATCCATATTAATTATATTTTCTCGTAAGAATTCATGTGTCAGAGAGAAACAGAGAATTAATTTTTGGTAAGATCTTACCAGGAAATCATTAAAATTATTTTTTTTAATAAGTTCGATATACCTAAAGATATTAAAAAGTAAAAGTGTATAAAATTATTTTTTATGCAGTAGAACGTTATAATAAGTGAATTAGACTTTTAAAAAGTCTTATTTAACATTAAAATTGATTTTAAAAAGTCAATATTCTTAGTCATAAGGCATAACATTACTTATAATGTACGAGAGATCTATACTACTTCAGTTAGAGTATGTGATGAGTAACATTCTGTAGTTATAAATTTTTAATTTTTTATCTTTCATTTATGTTTATATTTGTGTGCATACAAAGTATGTTAAACTTTTATTTATCTGAGTTTTTGAAAAAATGAGTAATTTCGCCACTAAAGCAGATTTTTTTTTTGTAAAATTTCATTGCGTCAAGTCATAGAGCTACCTTGTATGTAATTATACAGGGTGTCCCAGAAATAAGTGGAAGTATTTTAATTGGTAGTATAGTTCCCCCCCCCCCCAGAAACATGCCTATGATGTTTTTTCGCAAAAATTTTTTTTGAAAATTCGACATTTTTTGAAAAAATTTTTGGCATATTTTTTCGTTTTTAGTTAAAAAACATAATGTCTTGATAATATGGCAACATAGGTATTAGATTCAGATTCTTTTTCAGTCAGATTCAGAAAAGATACAGTGGTTCTCAAAATTTTAACAAAAAATATATTTTTTTTTGAATATTTTCAAAGTAAAATAACTGGACCTATTTGAAACACTATTTTTGGGACACCCTATATAAACGTTTAAAATATTAAATTTCGGAAGTAATACTATAAACGGACATTTTTATTAATCACAATATCAGTTAATTCTTACGCTAAAGAAAGTGTGCAAAATGCAATTTTATGGGTAAGTAGCTGGCTCTCTTATGATTCAAGTACTTGCAAAATAAAATTCCTCTACCGTAATGACCAACTTGTGTAATAACTTATTGATTATGTAAAGAGTTTTTAAAACATTGCCACATAACCGTAACAAGATTTTTCTTTTAATCTCGATATAAAATAAACGGTATGCCAAAATATTCGCTAATTTTTCTACGTGTTGGTAAAAAATCGTTGCAATATGCTCGGTTACTACACAAAAGTCTCAACTTATGTTTTGTATAGTTCATTTCAAAGTTAGGTTAATTTAGTTTTTGTTAAACAGTTTTTTCAAAGTATAATATATAATTTTATCACACTGTACAAATTTATTTTATTTTTACATTTTGTAAAAATGTATGTAACATTTTGAAAATAAAACAATGGCGTCGCTATATAGAGGAACAATAGCAATGGTTTATTTATTGCTACATCGTGCTTCATAAAAATATGTATTATACACTTTTAATTGATCATTAAGACATATGTATACGCATATGATACTGTCCTGAACTATTAAATTGAATCGTCACTTTTTCATCATAATGACGAAAAATCAATATTACTTCTTTCAACAATAAAAATGCTACACTTTTTGTTCTAGAAGATGGTGTTATCAACTTTTCAAGCCGCTATATTCCGTCTTTGAGCTGTCATCATCACCTTTCTTTATTCAAATACGGCCACGCATTTGCGCTTCTAATGCCGGGTCCAAACCAAGGCGACAAAAAGTAAACACGATTTTGAGACAAAAACAAGACAAACTTGTCACAAGAAATAGAGACTTCTGAGAAGACAAATTGTCCACGCCGCAATGACAAAAGTATAACAAAGTCAAAAGTTTAGTTGTTGCGAATGAATTTTATTAACCATGTGTAATTTCACTGGTGTTCTACTGTTGGGAGCACACGCCATCCACGCTGCACCAACGATTTGTTCCAAAATATATGAACAAAACATAGACACTTTGCTCTTTACCGACTCGAGACGGGGCATTGAAAAGTCTCGGAATTTTGAAACAAAATAAAAATGAGACAAAAATGTCGCAAAATTTTGTCGTAAAACATGAATGTTTCTGTTTTGTCACTGTTTTGTCTGTTTGGTTTGGACCCGGCATAAGGTTTCAAAATCAATGATCTTGTTTCAGTGTTTGATACATTTATAATAAAACATAATAGATTAATTTATTCCTATTGCAGCTAAAAAGAAAGACATCACATTACAAGGCAAGTAATTCCAAATACACTAAAAAAACTTTGCAGCATTCCAATGAGAACGCAAAAATAACTTTCCTGGAGATGTTCTGAAGCAGTCTTCAAAATACAACTGAAATTATAACGAGACATTGCCAATTTATTGTACACATTCATAAAATGAAACTTAGTATTTAGTATCACGCTACTAGGCAGGAGAAACACGGAAACCGGAACTTGTGCTATCCGCCTGTCTTAATAACCATCAATAGAGAGTTCATTCTGGGTAAAGTCTGACATATTGTGGCCAATTTAATGATGACTTCTTTTTAAATGAAGTTTTATAAAAGAGATTCAATGGGATCATATTGTGTTGCGTCTTCTCTTTGCCAATAAAACCAAATGGGACATTAAATAATTTTATTTCCATTTACAACTATTTTTCAGGGAAATACCTTGAAATTATTACACAAACAAAAAGCGCAATAAATCGTGTAAAACCATAAAACAATATTGACCACACTAGTTTATATTGTCAACAAATTGGCGCGTTCTATTGTTTCCGGTAGAGCAAACCACGACAAGCTCCATTAGTTCATTACAAAATAACTTAATTGTTCATTTTGTTTACTTATTTCTTTTTTTTTTGGAAACTGTAATACCATATATTATTTACCGTAGTATGAATTTGAAGGATGTTTGTTTTTTGAATTCTCTAATACCTAAACGCAAATAAAAAATAAATATACTAGAAGATCTCCATGCAATCCAGCTAGCAATTTTATCCCGTTTGGTCGTACGGTACTACTTAATGGAACGAAATAAAAAACCGAAAATAATAAAGAAGTCGTTTAACATTTGCAAAACGTCTATAATATTCCTTTTAGTTTCCAAAACGAATTGCTAGTTCATTTGACGCATTCTAAATCATGTATGATATATGAATAAGCTCAAGAGAATAAAAAAGCTAGACATATCTTTTTAAAGATCCCACTTGCAAATAAAGTGGAAAAAGTACCTACTGCAAAATTGGTTATTTTAAATTATAAAAAAATTCTGAAAGAAAACATCTGCAAAGGTGCTAAAGAAGCTTTAGGAACACGTACTGTATCACACAATAGAAGACCGAACATTAAACCTTGGTTTACATTAGAAGTCAAGAACATTACATTAATAAGGGAAAAAGGACTTACAATACAAGAAATCTCCAACACCGGAGAACCGAAATATCTATACCGAAATAAGGAACAGGACTAATAATAGAGTACGAGAAATTAAAGAAGAATATTGGCAGCGATTTAGTAGCGAAATGGAGGCGGATATGTACGAAGCACAAAAACGTATTTGGAAGATGTTGAGGGGTTTGAAACGAGAAACAAATGAAACAATACAACTAAGAACAATTGCAGAAGATACGTGGGAAAAATATTTCAGAGACTTATACGCAGAAACAGATGAACCAATGGAAGCACAAGAGACAAGCCAAAGAGATAATATAGAAGATCATGTGCAAATCACTTACAAGCAAGTAGAAGAGACAATAAGGAAACTTAAAAATAGAAAATCTCCTAATCAAGATAAAATACCAAACGAGCTAATAAAAAACGCAGGCACGGCTATCATAGAGGAATACACAAAACTGTTTAACATTATATTACAACATAAGAAAATACCAGAAGAATGGAAACAAACTATAACAATACCCATTTTTAAAAAGGGAGATAAAACAGACCCAGCAAACTATAGAGGAATAACATTATTGAGCACCTCGCTAAAACTTCTGACTAAGATCATTGCGGACAAAATCTCCTCAATAGTGCCAATAAGCGAGGAACAACAAGGATTCCGAAGAAACCGATAAACTACCGATGCACTATTCATACTCAGGCAACTAGTTGAAAAATCCTTAGAATATAACTCTCCAGCCTATCTATGTTTTATAGATTTAATAAAGGCCTTTGATAGAGTCCAACTAAAAGACATCATCACCATCTTGGAAAGCAGTAATGTCTCGAAAGAACTCACAGAACTTATCAAGGATTTAAACACAAACACAACAACCCAAATAAGAACAAGCTTTACCTTAACGCAGCATCTTCGAACTACAACTGGTATTCGCCAAGGCGACAATCTCAGGGGGATTGTGTAAGCTCCGTAGCAAGAAATTTCCTGTCTAGCCTATGCTATTTGTATACGATTGATGAGTCACTAGACAAGAGAAGTGTTTACAGAATCGGGCCTCAGAAAAACTTAACATGCAAATTTCCACAAATAAGACCAAATGCATGACCATTACAAAGGAGCCTGTACGGTGCAAATTGGTAATAAAAAACAAAACTATTGATCAGATAATGTCATTCGAATACCTCGGATGCAAAATTACAAGCTCAGGATTCCTGGAAGAAGAAGTAAGGAAACAAGCCAATAAAGCTGCCGCAATATCAGGACATCTTAAATATCCCATATGGAAAAACAAACATTTGAGTACAGAATGCAAGTCAAGAATATACAAAACCTGCATACGACCAGTGATGACATATGGTGCGGAAACCAGAGCTGAAACATCAGTAACAAAGAGAATCCTACGAACTACTGAAATGAAGACCTTAAGAATGATAACCGGATACACATTGAGGGACAGACAGAGAAATGTAGGCATAAGAGAAAAGTGCCAAACAAACGACGTTGTCAGATGGATAAGGCAGAGGAGAAGAGAATGGAACCAGCATGTCAATAGAATGGGCCCCGACAGAATGGCCATAATAATTCGCAACAACGTACCCCATGGCAGAAGACCTACTGGACGACCACCTAAACGTTGGCAAGACAGTTGGCAGTCAACCTCGCAAGAGTTGCTTCGACGAGGAGGAAACGGGAACTAAACAGGCGATACACCTTCTAAAAGAAGAAGATGAAGAAATTAATTGGAATTTTCAATTGCTACATTTGTATATTTTTGAATCTAAAATGTATTTAAACGGTTTGTTACTAATCAGACTCAACTATTAATAAATTATCTATATATTGTAGAAAAAAAAAATACATAAATTATAATTAATTTTGTTATAAAATATCAATAACGTTATTCAATAATAACCAATTATACGAAGGAACAAATTAAGTTTCGGACAAATAACAACAATAATTTAATAGCTCTATCTAAATTAATTTGGTATTAATCGATTGTTAAAAAAATTTTATCGGTTGCGTAAAAAATAATAATTCAAAGGCATCGGATAATTTTTAATAGTTTAGTTGTTGAATTTTATATAAAATGTTATATCACTGCTTAATAATTTTGACTAATTATTGTACGAAGCTATAAACAATGAATGAAATAATTGGCATTACTGTGTTAGAGGATTTTATGTTGAGTAGTAAAAATTTTAGCAAATTATATTAAGAGTCCCAAAAAGTAGCAAAAGCGTTCGGCATTTAACTTTTTATGTAAAACTGGCCAGGTATTTTTACACAAATGAAGAAGGAAATTAAAGATAAAGGATTATACTATATCCGTATTGTAGCATATTTTTAGTAACCATCTTAATTTGGAAGATTTTGATGGTCAAACATCAACAAAATATTCCGTATGTTTGGACTAAATTTTCTCGGAAATAAAGACATAATTTAAAATTCCGTTACTATACGGAAATAGATTGAACTTTTGTGATTACAATGATATTTAATTTATAAGGTTTTGCAACAAATTGCTCGCTATTTTATGGCAAATGTTGAAGCTCTGCAAATCTTAATCAAGCCTTAATCAAAGCACGTGTGTTTGGAATTTTGGGTGTGGCTTAGCACGACAAGATCAGGCTAAGTCTTAGGCAGATTTCTGAAATATAGCATATATTTCTTTCGGCCACACACCTGCTTTGCCTTACCCCTGAGAGCGACCCAAACAGTACAGCGCACAGTGCTTCGAACATATGGCTCTAGAGGACAAAAATGCAAAACTTCTCTTTTATTGTAGGGAATTTATTCAAACTAGGTTTATCTGAATACAAATGATGAGTACTCTCATTGTACTAAATGATGATGTTCTTAGTCCCACGTTTATGAAAAAAAATCTTATACATAATAAAAATGTTGGAGCTGTGTTCCATCTAAGGAAATAATAATTTATAGCATGAAACCGGTGTAAGTATTAAATACATCCCTGTGGTAAAAAAGAACTGCAATAACATTAGAACATGATTCCTACAATATAAGCCTAATATAAGATAAAAATGTTTTTCTTTAATGAAAAAGAAACATTAATGCTGTATTTAATTAAAAAAAAAATAAAATACTATAAATTTACTTTAGAACAACAAAATGCATAGATCGTAACTACTTTGATTCAGAAGAATCACGGCTGACAGAATCTTCCAAATTTATAGTATCCAAATCACAGGTAGATGAAATATCCTCACATATAAGATATTTCTGTACATCATTTTCTAATATGTTACTTTTTCGCGTTGTTACTGTACATTTTGTCGGTATGAGGGGTTCGGATGTTAATAGTTACCTCTTTAATAGACCATATCCATATATTATTTTTTCCTTTTCTTGGGTATGAGGTTTTATAATAAATTGAAAGATGGACACTTTTTTTATGCGACGTTTCGCTCCAACATAGTGGACTTTTTTCAGGCACAAGTGGTGTCTCATTTGACTGGAAGGTTCATCAATATCTAATAAGAACATATTTTTTGAAATACAAATAATTTTGAGTTCTTGTCCTTATGATCAAGCCAAGTATTAGCCAGATCGGCATTGCTTATCAATTTTACTCCATCTGAAAAGTATTATAAAATAAAGTTCGTCGCAAGCAGACGCAGGTGAACTATACAAAAATTAAAAGTGTATGAATATGGCAACAAAAATATTCAATAAATACGATATGTTTTGATATGTTTTTTTTTAATGCCTTTTTGAAGTTTGAAAACGTAAAATTTTTATACCCATTTAAGAATAATCTTAAAAAATAAATAAAAACTAAACAATCACGAACTTGTTTAGAAATAAATTTAAAGTACATACCTTGTTTAACAATATCCATAGTGGCTTTCAATTAAGTACGTACCCGTTTAACTCCATAATATACAGAACTACTATGAATGGTATTCTTTTCACTGATGAGATAATGATCGCAAAATTTATTTTTAGTGAAAATATTTGCCAACAAAAACGCTGTTTATGAAAAATAATATACAGGATGGTTGAACATTGCTATAAGTATAAAATTATATATTCAGATATTAGTAAATTTTAAATTATTTTTTGATTTTTGTCCATGGGACGAAGCACTGTGCAGCGTAATAGATTCTTAATTTATTGACGTCAATTTTTTCGGCTTTTCTTTACCTTCTTGAAAATTAAGGTTTGGCTTTGTGACACACAGTTTATAATATTATATTAAAATGACAGTTATAGTTAGATTATAATAAAAAAATGTACTGTAATTTCACTGGTTTAATCACATTATTGGATAATTTTTTTCGGTTGAATTAAATCTAATATCATTTTAAGTTGTATTTATGTTATTCTAATTATTCAAATAATGGGCATCAATTAGCTTTTCCTGATCAGTTGATTCTCGATATGAAAAAGTTTAATTGTTATGCTCGACTAGTTGAGGCATTGGATTGGGTCAAGGGTAAGCAGAGTATCGTCTATTTTTTCCGTCAGAGGTCTTCTACACAATTTCAGGCGAAGTGTTATTGAATTACCATTTTTTTCCTTAATGAAAAATACGATAGACGGTGCATTTTAATTGAGATTTACTCCAACGGAATTCCAAAGAGTTTAAATCAATGACTAAAGAATATATAAGTATACCAACACAACCGAGACCAAATTGTTTTTAGTAGATAGACACCAAAGCTAGCTATCTCACAAAACTGCAATTTTAATTATTGTTTCACAATTTTTTTAAACTTTCAGTAAACGTGAAAGCTATTTGCACTTTTATTTCTTTTCACTGAACAATGAATATAAACTGAAGTAAAGGTAAAGGTAAAGATTTCAGTTAACATCTCCTTTTTGCTGCCAGGACAGGGACGCTATTCTGTACAATCTTTGGTATCGACAAAGAGTAGATAAGACAAGAGACGACAGTTCGCGCGGTACCTTTCATGTTTGAGTGGTGGGGAGAGTGACCTCGTCTCGCTTGTCCTTTTAAATTTTCGTAATTTTTTCGCGGGAAATTTGAAATAGACTATTATTAAAATTTACCTGTATAGCTTATAAATAGTTATACTGTATGGGTAAAAAAATAAATAGAAACGAAAAAAAAAAAGAGTTTTCTAAATATTATATAAAATAAATTATAATTAGAAACATATTTGTCGGGGAATAAAGACAATAAAAGCACTATTTTGTATATCGTTGGTAAACAAGATAAAGTGACCAAGTCGATTTGTAAGAAATGTTTTATTTAATTATTTACGTGTATTTTTTTTACTTATGGACTTATGTACAAAAAAAGTAGAGTTGCTCAATTTTTTTTGTAAAATTATATTACAAGCTGCTAACCATGTCTTCGATCTTTGGACTACATTTAGTTTAATAACATAATTATATAGTATATTTCTATAAAAATACTTTTCAGGATCCTTTGGAAAAGAGTGCAATCTCTATAAGCACACACATTAAAATACATTTTGCAGTCTTTATAAGCACACACATTACCACCATCCCGTCTTTTCCTGCTACTCGTGTCCTGTTCAGTATTCATATTTAACAATAATTACAAATTAGTACGCAACAAAAACGATACTAAAATTAAACCTTAAAAACTATAATATATCGAAAAACTCTGAAAACACACTTTAAAAAGGCAAAAATGCAAAAAAAGAACTAATAAGATTTGTTTATGTTTAAGCCTGATTAGCACAGCTGATTAGCGTCCTAAAATCATAGGTTAGAATAAATAAAATTCGCCGTTGTCAGATTTTCAGATTTTATCTGTTTATCTTTGAAATCGATCAACTTAGTCATTTTGTTTCTTTGATATTATCAGTACATTGCGAAAAAAGAACCTAAACCAACCTAAACTAAAAATTTACATTTCCGTATTAACATACGTTACTTATTCCTTCTTATATTATTAATTTATTTTCAGAAAATCTTGTTTATTTTTCAAAGAAATATACTTGGCAACAGACAAAATGGGACTTGATGGGACCTTTAAATTTTAATATATCTACGTCTCTCTCGCGAAATTCGACTTCTTTGTTCACTGTCGTCTCTTGTCTTATCTACTCTTTGGTATCGGTAAGTTACCGACAGTTATCGGTACGTATACGGCCAATGGGCGTCGTGTTAATTGTTGTTGTCATAGTTTTAGCTGTCATTAATAGGATTATAATCTGCCATAGGACCGATCGATAACTATGACAACCAACAATAATTAACACATTTTTACTATATACAAATACGTACCGAGAGCTGTCGTAACTTACCTATACCGACCATTGTACAGAATAGCGCCCCAGGGCTAATCTGGACGGGGCCTACTTTGTTTACGCGGAATCCGAACCGCGGTCCTCGGCCATATCATGGTCAGTGGCCTACCGACTTTAGGAAGTGTCTAAATTAACTCATACTCACGAGATATCCGATCTCATCCGGCCTCGAACCGGCGTTAATGAGCAGTGTGTATCAATAGATTTTACACTTTTCCCTTGGACAATAGCACGATACTATAGCTTTGTTCGGGTTCTTGTCATTACCGATTCTGAACCGTCCTAGAACTCTACAGCGCATGCGCAAATGAAGTAATTTCTTGATATTTCCTTCTGCGCATGCGTATCACAGTTCTAGGACGGTTCAGAATCGGTAATAAGAAAAACCCGAAAAAATATATTTTTTTTTTTAATTTTATTTTTTTGCGTTTAGTTTTCCAGGTTTTCATGAAATATTGACAGTATTGGCTTCCAAAACTAATTCTTTTAATGTAGTTTCTCTAGGATCCCATTGTTTTCTGTATAAATGTCCACTGACCTACCATCTACTACATTTTAGTCGTTTTTGATACATCAAAATATTTCGCAACTTCTTTGTTAATTGTATAAACATACTTCTCGAAAAATTGGTTGTAATGTTGTAGACATTCTCTGTTTACGAGATCAACGAAAAATTTCTAGACCAACTAAATTCTATTTAAATAGAAAATGAAACGTATGAACCCAAGCACCGTTTTCTCTCTTTCAGAACACCTCACTAACTGGACCAGAACCGTTCTGCTTCCCAAGTGGAAACCAACTCAAAACGAAACTCAAGAACCTGGAAGACACCATCCGTAACCTGGAATAGAAAACATCCAACAGTCTAAGGCACTCGAAGAAATTTTTCAAAACTTACGACCGAGAACAATCAAAGATTTTCCTTGATTTAAGTAAAGACAATCTTCGGATTGTCACGGGGTTTTAACAGGAAAATCCTCAATGAACACCTTAGAAACTAAGAAACAATTCAGAGTTCGAAGACTCAGACGAGAATTCTAAGAAACAGAAGATTCTGTAGGGAAAATGAGAAAACACCAGAACACTTTAACACTGAGTGCGCCGAGAGGACAACCACTCGTGCAATTAACTTTGGTACGACTGATACCGGAGATGGAGAACTAACATCTGTAAAACTGGCTTTTGTCAAAGCCCTGAGACTGTATGATTAGTTATAGCTCAAGAAAAGAGGACACAGTAGAACTCTAAGGTCGCGGTAATGAACCTCTCTCTTATACATTCTACATTCTTCTACAAGACTGACTGATGAGAATCCGGTGATTAACGGTGAAAAAAATTGTTTTGAAATTATACAAGCTAAAAAATAGTATAACCATTAACACGTGTCTGATATAACAAGACAATACAGTAAGATAGCATGAAAATGTTGCACGAATATTGCAAATACCATTCAAACAATAAAATCGCTAATTGAAAATCTTAACATTTTATTAATTTTGAAATTCCCAACGCGACAAAAACAGTCCCATTAAATTCATCGGCGTTGCATTTGTTTCCTATTAAAAACAAATAGACATCAACAAAAAAAATGGAATATAAAGAATGTTTTTGTTCGGAAGAAATCAAGTGAATATTTGAAATAATTGGGTTTTTCTGATAAATTAACTGTACTATGAAATATTCTCATTACAGATTATTTCCAAGGCCGTAGTATATTGTTGAAGGTTTTAAAGTAGATAAATTATTATATTGTTTTTTTTTAAATAGCATTAATTCGTCTCAAATTAGTCTAGTATTCAGAGAAATAAAAAAAGTACTAAATGATCTTTTTGACAGCAATTTTGTAATCGTATATAGTCTGTCCAACGGGAAGATCCTTGACAGTGATAGATGTGTCTGTCATTTTAATTTCAAAGTAGTTTATTTTATTTTACAAAGAAATAAGTTGGTACAACTGGAACGCATAGCCAGGATATCTTCTTCTTCTTCTTGTTTCACGATGACCACGCATAGCAGGAAATATTTAAAATTTGATTGACAAGATGACAAGTGATTACTTCAAAATATTGTGAAAAAAAAACTGTATAAAACTGAAAAAATGTAATCGAGTTATTTTATTTAAAAAAAAACGGTATGTGTTAACCTACCAAACCCTAACCATACCAAAAAAGTATAAAAAAGAACTATTTTTTACTTTCAAGCTTTATGAAACTACCCGCATTTATGATTATATTTATCAATATAACTTATGTTCAAATACAAATTTGTAATATTCCAGGAATAAATAAAACAACATAGGTAAATAAAACAAACTATTTTATTAATAATAACACCTACCAAATTTTATACCTTAAAGGTTGATTAATTAACTTTAATCTTAATTTTTTTAAACCAGTACCTTTTGACATTATTTTTCTGCAGTACTAAAATCCATTATTTACCTATCGTGTGATGTCGATATTTTACAGCTACTCCAGTTTTTAGTATGTGTTTAGTTTGATCCTTCTACCATATACGAGATGGCACTTATCTACGACGAGATGGTATACAAACTTTATCGATGGCAACTTCATTGGTGTATAAGACTTTCTGCCTGGGCAGGGAGTATTAACCATAAACTGTGCTCTGGGTCTACAGTTAATTTTCACTCGATTTTTCCTCCACTTGACTTCAAAAGACACAAAACACACGTAATAATACGAATCCAAATGCATCATCTTCCAAAACGCAGGGTATTTAACAAAAGTTGACACAAAATTATAACCTATAATTTGGCAAGACTTTGACAAGCGTCAAAAATGACAAAAATTAAAAGGCGAGTTCATACGCATCGGCGTCCGTTCATCGTTCATCGTTCCGTCAAATCAATAAAAATGAAATACGATCTGTCATTTTTTAAATAAACCAATAAAACTGATTAAAAACAACAAGACACGACGCATGACGGATTTATATTTAAACCCATCCATAGATAACTTAAAAATTATTAGAAACTTTTTTTAGTAAAATAAATAGATTGGTATGGGACGTCATCTGCTTTTCTTCTGTCATCGTCTGTCGAAATCTTACCTGAGAAAAAAAACAGAGTATAGTCTAAGAGCTGGGTGCAAAAACATGCAAGAGTTTTTTGAAGGCTCATACTTTCAAAATCGATTGAATTTTATTGTTAAAAAGCAAAGATACAGTGAGCCGTTCCTGTTCCGGGACACCTGGCGCTGAAAAGCGCTGAAAGATGAAATTTTAACTAACACCTCCAAACTGTTTTCTGAAGGCTGAAAATTTGTAGATAACATTCGAATGCGATGTAAAACAAAAATATTACAGTCAGACAGAGAAGAATGAGGACACAAAGTGTCAGCGCCACCTCAAACGCGCTGTCAAAAAAATTTTGTCACTCAAAGTGATTTCTGAAGGCTGAAATTTTGCAAGGTAATAGTGAAAACAATATATTCATTAATAAAAACAGTCAGACTCGACGATAATAGAAGAACGTCATTCAGCAGCTGATGAAAGTGAGAATATTTATAATTTATTCAGTAAATTCACTAGATTGTACGTTGTAGGTCGTATGGGAGGAAGGGCTTTTCATATAATGTTATTTTAACAGAACATCAACGGTTTATACTAGACAAAAGTATCTGCTAACAACTGAGGGTTGTTTTTGAATAGCTGTATTTAGATATTTTAATTTTTTTTCTGTTTTTATTTGCTTCTGCTTCTGACAACGGCAGAAAATATAAAGTACGTTTTCTCCCAAGAAACATTTTTTGTTTTATAAGTGTGTTAGGAAACTTCCCAACACGTTATTGGTAACCATTATATAACACTTATATGCCCTAAACGGTCCATTTTATTCCTGTGGTAATCCTCAACACTCAAGGTGTGCAACTAAAGTCCTGAAAACTTTCTCAACACCTTTATATATCCTATCGAGTTACCGCTATAAAACTGAAAAAGGGTATATAATAGTTATATAGTGGTGTTGAGAAGATTCCCAGAGATTACCTCCATAGAAATATCGCGCATGCGCGTTTTTTGAAAATAAACTTGTTTCTTTCTGACTAACTACTTTAATATTTGCCTCTTTTTTTAACATAAAAAGCAGATATGATCTTATTGCTCCAAATTGTCCTACGCAGATAATCCAGACCAGACACAAGAGACAAAATAATGCCATCCTTGTCATAGCCTACAAAAGCGTTTGTGTTATGCAAATGACTTTATAGAAATTACTGGCTTAATAAAATCTATGGTGCCTAGCCAGAGTACAAAATACATATGCGATATTAAATTTACTGTGTGAAAATCAATTTTACCTCCAAAAAACACATGCGCCCCCAAAAGCAGAATTATTTAATAGATTTTTTTATAAACAAAAAAAAATATGGTAAAATTTTTGTAATGAAAGTCAAATTTATTAAAATAAATAATAGAACATACGACTTTTTAATACATAGAAATAACTGGCCACTGGCCAAAAAATAGTTTTGTACCAGTTTTCAACGTTATCTTAGAAATACTCATTGTAGCCAAAAATGAAGACATCAATAATAATGGCGTCCATTATATTTAAAGTGCTATATATTACTTTAGGGTCTATAACATACTCATCAACCATTATATAAATTTGGTTACTTAAGGTTGCGTAAATGAGTTTGGGTTATTTAAAACACCAATTTTAGTGTTTTATACAACTAAAGGTGATACAAATCATCATTATAAATGCCGGGGTGTTTATGGCTACTTTTAGTCACCCAGAAAACCTTTATGTAAACCGTGGTGTCGACTGTAGCGACTCCCTGCGAACGAAGTTTGACATTATAGCAATTTGACAGAAAATGTGCAGAAAACAAAACATAACCTCATAAAATTAAAATATTACTGTTTTGGTTCAATTTGATCTATATTTAAAGTGGTAGGTGTTTGCAAAAGAGTCCTAGGTTCCTTTGGTACTCTGGTAGAACAGTTATGAATGAATTGACTATAGAAAAAAGTTCTTTAAGTGCAGAATGTGTAATGTTAAAGTGCAAAGCTCATTCTCTTATGTTAGAGAATGCCTTAACCAGGCATCTTCCTGTTCCTGATCGTTTTGGCAACTTTCTGTTGGAAATATCTCAGGTTGATCCTGATCTCTGCTTGTGGATGGTAAATTTGCATGTTGGCTTTCAGTATTGGTAGATGTAGTTTGAATGAGGTTTGGATTATTGCTATATTTTTAAATTCTGAAGAACCTTTCTTTTGAACGTAGATGTATTTTTGTGTTTTGTCCAGTTTATTTTTTTATTATTCATAATAATACCGAATTGCTTTGCTTGCTAATATATTATTTGTTTTGATTATATTAAAAATTTGAGGTTATGTCATTAGGTTTGATATTCGGTAACTACAGGTTGCAAGGTGCAAAAAAACGATTTGAGGGAACAATTATATAACTTGTCGTATTATTGGTTACATAATGGTTCTTAATAATACCTTTAATTATATAGTGTATATCTTGCGTACTTTTATAACACCTTATTTTTAAACATTTTTCAAAATGTTCTGGTAATCGGTTTCTAAGGCATTGTTTATGCATTGTTTAATGACAAAGTTTTGTCAGGTTCAAACGTCGCCGTATTTCCTCCAAAGTTTTTTGAAAAAATGAGTGATAATGACGAGTCTTTGGATTTTCAACAAGCTGCTGAAACTGCGCTATCCACGTTAGTACCCGAGAAGTCGCAAAACGTATACGAGACCACCTACGACAACTTTGAACACTGGGTCAAAGAAAAACATGTTGAGAATTTCACGGAAAAGGTATTGCTATAGCCTATTTCCTGAAGTTATCCACTACCTTAAAGCCGTCAACTCTGTTTAAGATTTATAATAAATAAATATTTTCATTGTTTCTAACGTTTCATTTTTCACTTTTAGGCACTAGTGCCTAACCAATGTCACTTTTAGATACTAGCTCTTATACTAGTGTCACTCTGATACTAGTGCCTGTAAAATCAACAGGGATGCCAATATTTGGATAGTTCAAAATTTGCATAGGGTTTCCTATGTCTTCAACGACGCGACGATGCACGACCCGGTAGATAAATCATAATCATTATTCAACATAAGTAACCAAAATTTAAGAACTACTTAAACAAATATTTAAGAACTTACATGAACTTTTATTTCTACACTTCACATCATCACTACTCGTCCTTTTTGACAGTAATTTTGTAGTCTCAAAAGCTTCATCTTGATCAAGAAAGGCACTAGATCTCCTAATCTCATTGGTACGAATTATTTGGTACATGTTATAACTGAACATTATCGCACAACCGATCACTGCATACCGTTACAGACAGCGATGTTTTTTGGACTATCCAATAAATGATTAATTTATGTGATATCTAATTAAATAACTTATAGTACTTATCTCAATTACCAGTTAAGTTGTTGATGTTATTATCGAGCATCTTTTGTTTTTAATTATCGTGTGGAATTGATTGGAAAATTTTCACAATGTATTGAACCAATATAAATAAGATTTATTAATATTTATTTTGTATATGAAATCAGTTAATTGCTCAGAGGTTCCCAAACTTTTAAAAGGCACAAGCTTAAACAAAGTTTTAATTATTTTTATGATGTATATAATTTTCGATTTATAACAAAGAATGAAAACTTGGTGTAGTTGTGCGTGTTTTTTAATGCAATTTTTGCCGCCACTGTTATCGTTTTTCGAATCCATCGTTCCATGACCAAACTGAAACAGTATGTGTGGGTTCCTTGCCCGTGCTTCCTACCCGCGCGGTTTTATCCGTACGGTTAAATCCGAGCAAAATAACCGAAGTGTATGGGGTCCTTTAGCGGCAACGTTTTATATGGACACAAACCAGTGTTGCCAGAACTGTATAGTTGCCGCATTTACACTACTCAAAACAATTATCGCATATTTGAATAAAAATAATTGTTACATATTTCTAAATGAAGCATGCATTTTTCTGCCATTCTCTTGTGAGTTTTTTTAGAATAATTAGGGTACGCACTGACATGTAATTTTTAGTCGGCCGACTATTTAGTTGCAAAAGTGAAAACAATACATTCTTGTAGCCGATCGGCCCAATATTTGATTACACTGCGTAGCCTTAGGGTATGCGTTGACAGGCAATTTTTAATCGGCCGACTATTTAGTTGCATATTTGTAACCAATATATCCTTATGAAGCCGCGCTTACATGCAATCAAATAATCGGCCGATCGACTTCATAAGTATGTATTGTTTTTACTTTTGCAACAAAATAGTCGGCCGACTAAAAATTACAGGTTAGTGCGTAAGCTTATTGTATCGTATTTCCCTTATAATTTTTTTTAGAAAATATGTGATAATTGTTTTGAGCAGTGTATTTATTTATTTTCTGACAGTGTCATTCGTTTTAACACTTTAGTTTTGTATTATGAGTTTTTGGTTTAAATATATAGTATTGTGATAAGTACTTTAAGCTTAAAAATGTTTACTAGCCAGACCTGTAGTCAAAGAAATCGTACGATAAGTTGTTGCGTGTGGACCACGCTTTATTCTGGCCGAAACATTTCCATAGTACACCCGATATTTTTTACCCCTCTCCCCCCAAATAAAAATACTTGAAGCCAGGATTTCGATTCGCACAGCACCGCGGCAGGCTTTGAAATCCGCCGACAATCGCAACTGTATTAAACAAAGAGCCCTCTATACCGCACCGTAGCGTGTTAGACGCAGATCGATATATGCCCAACCGTTTCCACGTGGCTCTATCCAAATCACGTCACAGCGGCGCAAGAAAGAGAGGGGATGCAGAATTAGTAGAGTAAGCACACTGAGCAGTCGTTCTACTTAAGCTGGGCCGGAGCAAGTGCGCAGGCGCCAAGCAAGGGTGAGTATCGATTTTATTTGAGTAGGGTGGTTGAGCACCCCGTAGTTCAGCGCCTATTCGAACTTAGAGAATAGCGCGGGCGACTCATACTTTCGGCTTTTAGCCCCGGTTAAATTTTCCGGCTTTTCCTGTACGCGTTCGATAGCTAGATATAAATTTTCCGTATCTAGAAGTTACTGAGTGCTACAGTGACTTAAGTCAGGTACGTCTAGTCTACATTATTATTTGTATCATCGGATGTGATTATTTTCATAAAAAATAAACTTTGTATTTATCTATTTTTGAAAAATTAACTTAAGACACTTTACTTAAAATTGACAGCTAATCTCAGTCGTTTTCTGGCAATTTTTTTAATGTTCTTCTGTAATATTACGCAATAAGAGTTAAGCCAAGTTAGGTTTATAAGGGGAGGTTAAAAAGTTGTTTTCTAAATACTACGAGGGGAAGTAATGAAGTTTTATTATGCACTTTGTAGAATAACTCATCGAAAGTTGAGTTAAAACCTTTAAATAAAACGATTAAGGAGGGTATAACACTATCCATGTATTCCTGCATTATCTTTGACTTTTCATTTGACATATCAGGGTTTCAGAAGTGAACTGGATCAAGTCCTAGAAGATAATTATGGAGAAAATGATAGTTAAAGTTTTTTAATGTTACTTAATTAAAATAAAACAAGCTGGAGAAGAAAAAACTTGACGCAATGCTTTATTATATTTTAAATTGTATAATCGCAAACTAAAGTAACTCAAAATACAACTGTGGTCATTTTTAAGAATATTTGTTTATACTTTCTTGGACTTGAACCATTTTATCTCTAAAAATATTTGATATTTTAGATATAAATAGGTTCATCGGTACATTACTCTTCGTCATTAAGGGATTTTTTGACTTTACATTGCCTATTAATATTGTTTTCTTCGATTTTTATAAAATTATGGTACATAGGCGGGATAAAGGGAAGAAGATCTTTCATGGGTTGCCTTTTATAGTGTGTTACGTTACGTCTATATGAAATGATAAGATTTTCCTAAGAATAGGTATTAATCTATTGATCTATTTTAATTCTGACCACTCCGTATTTGAATTTGATTTGAAATTTTGCGGATTTCTTGTATTTTTCTGAGTTTATTTTATGTTATTATACATATATTCTACAACTGGTTCTGTTTAGAGGTAGTAAATCTGGAAAGCTATTGTGGCAGAACTTAAATTACTAGTGTCGTTATTGCGATTTCCAAAAAAGACTGTAAAATAGTTGTGCAGCGTGCAGCAGATTTCCATAGTCATTCTTGTGCAAGTTAAGTTAGGTTTACAAGGGGACGTTGAAAAGTTGTTTTCTAAATACTACGAGGGCAATTTACCAAGTATTATTGTGAACTTACTAAAATAATAATCCGTAGCTCAAAAATACCGTATGATTGAAAAAGAACGGCGTCAAAGACTGCTGTGGAATGATAATCGATGATAATTTTGGCTAAGTCAATCTCTAGGCGTTTTTTACTAAAAATTGACATACAACTTGTCAAAAAATAGATAGAATAAAAAAGGAAAGAACGTTTCCAGACACACAAATCTATTTCCAAAAAATATTTCTTCTCAAAAATAAATTTCAACCCTCTTAAGGTCAACTTGCAGTAAGAGCGCCATTAAAAAATAGAGAAGAGTATAGGCCAAGTAAATAACGTTTAGGGCTTGACCTCGCTAAAATTACCATCGATTGTCATTTCTCAGCCGTCTTTGACGCCGTTTTTTTTTTCGATCGTATTATCGTATCTACTAACCCAACACTTCCATATGCTTTGAATCTTACTCTTTAATAGACATGAGTAAAAAATTGCAAACTGCGATTCAACAGCAGCGATTTTAAATTCGCAATCGCAACCTGCGATTGGCTCTCATAGAAAACTGCGATTGCGATTGCGATTTCTTCTATTTGCTAGTTTCAATTTAGGTAACCAGTATTACAATAGCTGCGATTTGCGATTTTGCTTGTGATTTTTTTTGTGAACGAATTGTGATTTTGTAAACTGTGGCCGTGATTTCTATCTGCGAGTTTGAATTTTTACGAGTTGGGATTTGCTATATTGTTGCGAATGTTGTTGATGTGGTAAAAAAGTATTTTATAGTAAACTGGCAATTGAATTTTGTCTTGGATATTATTTATTTATAGAGAAGGTATTATTTTTCTAGGGTCACGATCATAATATACAGGGTGTTTCTCAACAGTGGTTCCCTATAACTTTTTTATTTTTTCTGATAAAAAAACGAGATTTGGTATGTTAGTATATGACATAAATTAGCATTGATTGACGTATTCAATTATTTTCGGTCACTTCCTGTTTCACTGGAAATTACTACAACTTTTGATTTTTAAATGGCACCCTCGGTATTTTTTTTCTTTATTCGATAGAAAATGACACTCTCAATAGAATTTATTTTTATTTCTCTTTCTTAAACCTTTAGAATTATATCCATTTATATATTTTTTTTCCTTTCTTGGGTATGAGGTTTTTTTTATTAATTGAAAATGTAAACTTTTTTTTTATTATGCGACGTTTCGCCTCATCATGGTGGGCTTTCTCAGGCACTTTATTCTTGAAGCCGCAGCCGCCTTGCTACCACCAGTCTATATAGAAGAATGTAAGTTATGAGGCGAAACGTCGCATAATAAAAAAAAAGTTTCCATTTTCAATTAATAAAAAAAAACCTCATACCCAAGAAAGGGGAAAAAAATATATATGTCTCAATAGAATGGCATATGGCAACTTTTGACATTTCGCTAAAAAAAATGTATTTTAAATTTCAATCTAGAATGTCATGGTTGTGTTAAAAACACTAATTTTTAATCAAGATGCCTTGGAAAAATAGATTCGATCGTCTATTATTGTTTTTCGCGTCTTGTCCTGGCCAGTTAATAGATGCCCAAATCGTATTTTTAATCATATCTCAATTTTTTCAACGAGGGTGGCTCATTGGCATATTTAGAAAAAAAAACACATTTTACGAATAGTTTGGTTGGGTAAATATTAAAATCACAATCGCAGTTTTGCTCATTTCCTACTCCTTAATCTTTTATTTGTTAATACCAAATTTTCACACCCAAAAATCAACGTCGGTATGAATTCTGTCTTGTGTACCATCATCTTTATTTTTCTTAAAATTTCTTTCGGAATTTCGAGATATTATTTACTAAAACGAATACAGGGTGGCCCATCGAAAACGTTCCGCAAGGCATAACGACCAGGGTAATTTTTTTTTCAGAAAATTCAAAAACACGTCAATTTTGTTTGTGAGGAGGACAACTTTTGCCCCAAAAATTATTGCAAAATCTTTAACCCTAACCGGGGGTGTCATCCCCCGATTTTTTTTCAAATGGAAAGGGGGGTCAAGGGGTACCGCAATGAAAAGGGCTTTCTATTCTCTATACTCTCCTGCTTCCTTTTTGAAGATCGGTCCAGTCGTTGGGAAAATATGAAGGATTGAAATTTGATTTGAGTAAATGATAAGTATAAATTCTTTCGACCAATTTGCTGTTTTTTCTTATTATTTCTAGATGTTTGCAATCGGGTTGCGCAGATATTCAATGAATGCCATCCTGACAAACACCTTTATGGCAAAATTGTTCGCGAGTTGGTAGCAAAATTTCGCGAAACTGGTTCCGTTATGAATAAAAAGAGGCAGAGGGAAAATCCTGTAGTAAATGAAGCTATGGAAGTATTCGTATTGGGCCAAGTTGCCATGGACATTATTCTGAGTAGAAGAAACTTAGCCAATGAGACCGGCGAGAATCGTACAAGTTTCCAAAGGATATTAAAAAAACACAAGTTCCACCCGTACAAAATTCAGTTGGTACAAGAACTCAACGAAGACGATTTTGATCGTTGCTTGCAATTTTGTGAAACTATGAGTGAACGAGTGGCGAATGATAATAATTTCCTATTTAATGTGTGTTTTTCCGATGAGTGTACTTTCTCTTTGAACGGTGTAGTTAATCGGCACAACTGTCGGTACTGGGCTAGGGACAATCCCCAGGGTTTTTCACGAGGTGCACACACAAAACCCTCAGAAATTGAACGTGTCGGCTGGTATTTTTGGAAATTCTATTGTAGGTCAGTTTAACGATATTGAGAAGAACTTCAACGTACAAGTCACAGAACAGCTACCTAGCAACTACCGCACCTGATCGTTCAACGTTGTGGCAAGTGAAAAAATGCGTAATCATATAGAAATAATAAGAAAAAACAGCAAATTGGTCTTAATTATCATTTACTCTGATAAATGCTTAAATTAACTTTTCAAATTTCAATCCTTCATATTTTCTCAATGACTCGACCGATTTTCAAAAACGAAGCGGTGAAATATAGAGAATAGAAAGATCTTTTCATTGCGGTGCCACTTGACCCCCCTTTCCATTTGAAAAAAGATGGTGGATGACACCCCCGCTTAGAGGGTTGAATATTTTGAAAAAATAAATACCCTGGCCGTTATGCCTTGCGGAACGTTTTCGAAGGGCCACCCTGTATAATTAAGGTACAAACACGGTACTAGTATGTCAGTTTAATAGGTATACGTCACAAATCTTTAAATTCAAGACAAAACTACCAAAAAACCACTTAAAAAATCACTAAATTCGAATACATTTTTCCAGAACGATGGATTTCCGAAACGCACCCAAGAAACGAACAACGAATTTCCGTGAAGACGAGACCAAGCTTTTGATTCAGCTCTGGGGAAGTCCCTCAGTCCAAAACAAGCTCTATCTGACTCACAGAAAAGCCCCCGTGATGAGACTCATCGCTGCCAACATGCAGAAGCACGGCTTCTACAGAACTCCCGACGAAATCAAGACAAGAATTCGAAATTTGAAGTGTTTGTATCACAGGATCAAAAAATCGATGACTACAGGCGCTGGAATAGGTACAGTGGACCCCGACTGGCCTCATTATAAATCTATGGATGAGATATTGAGCAGGAAAAATGCCCTGAGGCAGAGTTTGGTGTACAATCCCAATTTGCTCAGCGAGGTGAACAGTGAGACCACTGTGAAGCAAGAGGTTGAGGATATCGATTTTGACGATGATATCGGGTCTTATACCTCTAATAGTAATGGGTAAGTATTTTTTTAGGAATATTTAGAAGTGTTTTTTATTTGAATTGGCCAGTTATTTCAAATAATTAGAATAATTTAATATCGAGAATAGTTTTAAAATATCTGTCGATACAACGGTCGGGTTTTTGTTTAAATCTTGCAATTTTGACTCATTTTACAGGAGATGACAGTTGATAAAAGCAGATAAAACTGTGATTTTTCGGTACCTCTATGTTTAATTATTTCTCTAGGATATACAGGGTGGTCCGAATTGTACTCTGGAAACTCCGGCAGTATATACTATAGATAAAAATATGTAAAAATGTTCGTATAAATATATGTCCCAAAATGCTTCGTTTCGGAGATACAGGGTGTCATTTTTATTTCGATTTTTTTTTCAAATAATTTCAGAAATATCGTCGATATTTGGATGAAAATTGGTGTCTAGGAGTTTTTTGACTTGAGAAATTTGATTTCAATGTCAATATGATACCTCCTTGTTTTTAACTGGTTTAAAGAGTAATAACTTTTTGTCCTTACCTGTATAAAACAACTGAGTGGAAAAATATACATTTCCGCCGTTTTTTTTTACGCAAAAAAGATCTCTTGGTAAAAATCGCTACGAGTAATATGGTTCTCGAAATATTTGGAATTGAAATAATCCATATCTGTCATCACTGACATAAATTAAACATGTTGACTAAATAGTTATTAGACTGAAATCATAAATTTGAAATGTTTTTGTGCCAATAATTTAACAGACACTATTCCCTAGTACAATTCTGACCACCCTGTATACAGGTTCCTGCAACAGTGCGTCAGGCATCTGTAGCTCATATAATATGAGCTTCAGAATTTTGATTAAGTACAAACTTAAAGTACTATAATAAACTAGTATCTATTTCAGGAAAATATTTTAACTTCGACAAGGTTGCCCAAAGAAGTGTTGGTCGGGATGACTTTTTTTTAAATGTAAACATCTTGTACGAGCCCTAACAACAAGACATGTTGGGACAAGGTCTTGTTTGCAATAAAAAATAGTAATTTGTTAAAACGGCTCAATTTATTTTGTTTATTGTTCTAAATTCAAACATTACAATATGATCTAGACAATTTTACTATATTTTTATAATTTTGCAAATAAATCACTTTTGATAATAGCTTATTTTGCCAAAATCAAGCCAAATTTGCTGACAACTATATATTGGGACAGCACAACAAGAAATCTGTTTAATACGGAGTTACATCACCTTTCGCCTTAACAACTGCCTGAACTCTTAATGGCATTGTATTTACCAAAGATTGGCACATTTGAGGAGAAAAATTATCCCAAATTTCCTGCAGTTTTGCCCGCAAATCAAAAATTGTTCGTTGAGGGTGGTTTCTTAAATATTGCTTCATTTTATGCCACACAGTTTCTATCACATTGAGGTCCGGACTACTTGCAGGATGGGATAGAACTTTTATATTATTATTACCGAACCAATTTTTAGTTGATTTTGCTGAATGGCACGATGCTCCATATTGTTGGAAAATATAGTCTTCGTTTGGAAACAATACTTGAGCACTAGGCAAAAGTGAGGTCTCAAGTATATGTTGATATCTTTGGGCGTTAACAGTGCCATCTATAAAATTTAATTTGCCCAAACCTCTTGCTGACATGCAACCCCAAACCATTATCCCCTTAGGAAATTTAACAACCCTCTTTAAGCAATCTTTATGAAAGGCTTCTGCTTTACTTTGTATTATTCGTTTTCGATGATCTCCAACGCAAACATAAAATTTAGACTCATCGCTAAATATGACCTTATTCCAATCATTTTGTGTCCACGATAATTTAGATTTTGCCCAATTGTAGCGATTTTTCTTTTGAATTTCTGTCAGTAGCGGTTTTTCTTTGGCCTAATTAAGAATTTGTATCTATAATCCTCAGGTAATTGATTATCCACACAAAATAAAGTTTACCTTGTAAAACCCCAGACCGCATTTGTGGATATATTTTCGGCAACATTCTCTTGATATATTTAAACCAGTTACAGTATTCCATTTAACTGTTACTTCGCGAAGAGTACTTCTTCTCGCAGACTTGCAATTTTTTACTAAATTTCGTAAATCTCTTTGAGATTCAACTTTTAGCCTTCACGAACTTTTACCTCTAACGTCTACATTGGCAGATTCACCGTATTTTTTTATTATATTAAAGACAGTGGTTTTTGGAATACTTAAATCATCAGAAAGTTTTCGAATTGTTTTTCCCGTACTGTATTGACGAATGATAATTTCGCGTAGTTTTTGATTTGTAGCTTTTCCACGGACCATTACTTTGAATTAAATAATTAACAAAATTGAAAATTAAAAAAATTAAAATTACTTACAGTAAACCTCAATACTTACAGTATCGAGTCACTTGCAAGCTGTCAATGCTGAAGTAAACAGTTTGCGACATTTGTGACGTTTTAGCAAAGCCGCCTATGATGATATTAATTATTTAAAAATACTTGTCCCAACATTTAGTTGTCAGCAAATTTGTCCTTTTATGAACAAAATCCTCTACTGTAAATATGGATTGATTTACAAATTCATAAGAATATTGTCAAGTTGTTTAGGATATATGGCTATGTTTATATTTAAAAAATTAAACATATATTTTTCAGTCATTTTGAAAAACCAGAGCAATAATTCCAAAATATTATCTTATCCCAACATATAGTTGTTAGGGCTGATATATTATTGCATTTTTAGCTCCCTTTCTGATCATTTTACATAATCTTAGGATATTACTAAATATTTTTGGATAGTTTCAGAGATAATAATAAGTAAATAAAAAATATATTTTTGAGCTTTTTTGAAAAAAAAATATTAAAAATACAAGAAATGTCATGAAATCAAAACTACACAGATACTTACTCTAGCAGGTCTGTACTTACTTTGATGTAAATATCGTAATCTTAAATCATAGAGGGTGTTTTAAAATACTAAGCCAAACTTTCTAAATTATAAAATATTTTTTCTTTGTTTTTTTTTTAAATGGAACACTGTGAACTTTTTTTTGTTAGATGGAGAATTAAAAAATTGACAATTTTTTTATTCAAAGTACTTAAAAACTCTTAACGGTTTCGCAGATATTTATGGGTGCTGTGTGTGTATATCAATCAAAAGTTGTAGTCATTTCCGGTGAAACAGGAAGTGACCGAAAACAACTGAATACGCCAAATCAATCCTAATTTATATCATATACTAACATATCAAATTTCGTTTATTTATCTGGAAAAATAAAAAAAGTTATAGGGGCGAGCCACTCGTTCATTAAAAAATCATGCTTTTATTGAAAATTAATTTTAAAAAAATCGCAAAATATTGATATATAATAATAAATAATCTTTATTTCAAAAGTATGTTAAATAACATAAAAAGAAACAAAGTCAAAGAAACAAAAATAACTTAATTCAGTTCTATGATTAATTTACATTCATTTACATAAATATATAAATATTGAAAATTTACATCTATACTAATATATATACATATAAAATCCTTAAGTGACTGACATACTGATTAATCACGATCCTGCTCAAACCACTTAACGTAAGAAGCTCAATTTTGCATACAGGTTGATAAGAAATGATTTTTCGAAATTCCAGTTCCAAGAAGGTGAAACCACCCCTCAAATATTCCAATATTTTTTATTTAAAAAACGGTCAAGTTTCCGAAAAGACGCTTAAACACGTATATTTTATTTTGTTTTTTACATATTTTAAGATTTTTTAAAAATGTATACAGGATGTTTCGAAAAATCTGGTCATTGATTAATCACGATCCTGCTTAAAGCGCTTCACGTAAAAAGCTGATTTTTGGAAAACAGATTGACTTTAGGGTGTACAGGTTCGATAAGAAGGGATTTTTCGAAACTAGAATTCTAAGGGGGTGAAACTATCCCTTAAATATTAAAATATTTTTTATTTAAAAACCGGTGAGTTTTTCGGAAAAACTCTTAAACACTTATATTTTATTTTATTGTTTTACATATTTTAAGATTTTTATAAACTTATATAGGGTGTTTTATAAAATATTACCATCGAGTAATCACGATTCTGCTTAAACTGCTTGACGTTTAAAGCTGATTTTCGGCAAACGGATTGACTGTGGGGTGTAGAGGTTCGATAAGGAGGGGTTTCTCGAATCTCAAATTCCAAGAGGGTGAAAACGCCCCTCAAATATTACAATATTTGTTGTATAAAAAACGGTTAGTCTTTCGGGAAAACGCTTGGACAAGCATAATTTATTTGGTTTTTTTACATATTTTGATTTTTTTTAAAAAATCATACAGGGTGTTCCAAAAAGTTGGGTTCTAAAAATTCTTGCTTTGCTTTATCATCACCATTACAAATGATTAATTCGACGCGAACGAAGTCGCTGGTACACGCTAGTAAATATATAAATATTGATATATTAGAGTATTTTTAATAATAAACTTGTAAAAGTTTTACAAAGAAATGTAATTTTGCGAAACAGTTTATTAGTATTAAATGATTATTGCTGAACGATATTATTTTCACATTTTCACAATGAGTTTTGCGCCATAACCCAGACAGCTATTTTACAAACGAGTTGTAAAACTAAAGAACGGATGGTAAATTTACTACAATAATCTGTGGCAAGAAATTAATAACCCTCAATATTGTTATGAAATTTACAAATTATTTTTTTTCAGTGTAGTACATGATGGCTTATGTCTCTTTTTATTTTTAGATCTGATGATGAGTTCGAAGAAAACCCAGCTTTCCCGGCAACGATCACCCCAACCATCATCGAAGGAGAAATCGATGAAAAGCACATAATTCCTATCAAAATAGCCCCCAAACCGTCATCCCCAATCAAAAGCCCACCGCCTCCGCCAACCCCTTTCCACAGAATTCAAATCTCCCCAAACCTACTCGCCAAAACACCTAAAATGCCACAAACTACCGTTTCGTCCACTTCTACCATCGTCCCCACTACTAATTCCAAGGTTCAGAATGCACCACCTTCCGCTATTCCAGCTGGATCAACAGTTAACAAGTCTAATAACCAGCCTATTCCTTTTCCTTTATTGATATTGAACGGTGTGCCTAATGGGGTGCAAGCGTCACAAAATGGTGGAAGCGGGGGTACCTTGGGACAGAAGAATTGTGCAGTGGGTCCTCCTGTAAATTTGAATGGTCTGAACTCAGGTAAAGTTAAAAATAATGTCATATTTAATTGTTTTCTATATTTTTTTTGCCTTTCCATTGAAGTATTTTATATAAACTGCCCGTCAAATTAAATACCAAAGCGATTTTTTTACTCATTTTCAACGAGTTGCAACTTTGAAAAAAATGGACCAATTTTGTTGATTTTTTTAGCCTATTAAAGATCGGTTATCGTAAATTGATCTGATTTTTCTCAATTTTGTGTGAGATTTAGTTTTCTATGATATACAGGGTGTGAAAAAAAGGAATGTAATTTTTGTAATTTTTGTGTTGCTGCCATTTTGCTAAAAAACAAAATTTAACTAGAATTATAAGTTCTGGGTATAGGCTACTAATATCTCGGGACGTATTTGGAATTTTTACGATAACCTCATCTGGAATAAAAGATAATCAATTTTACTCTAACTTGTATTTTTCTACCTTTCTTAAGAGATATGCTAACAAAACTGAAATTAACTTTAACATTGTAGGATATTCGTTACTTTTACAATGTGAAATTAAAAAAAAAAACTACTAAGTTGCAGCTAAACTACAGATTTTTAGACACAAAAAGAGTTTTTACAAAAATATCAAATACGTGTCGAGCTTTTATATTAACCTTATAAGCTGTTGTTCAGAATATTAAAAAAATAGTTTTACTTTTTCGCTGGTCGTATTTTTAAGAGATCCTGTATTAAACTGCGGTAGTTAAATCATTTTTTTTTAATTTCACATTAGTAACGAATATCCTACAATTTTAAAGTTAATTTCAGTTTTGTTAGCTAATCTCTTGAGAAAGGTAGAAAAAATACAAGTTAGAGTAAAAATTGATTATCTTTTATTCCCGATGAGTTATCGTAAAAATTCCAAATACGTCCCGAAATATTAGTCTTAGCTATACCCAGAACTGATAATTCTAGTTAAATTTTGTTTTTTAGTAAAATGGCAGCAACACAAAATTATAAAAATTACATTCCTTTTTTCCACACCCTGTATATCATAGAAAACTAAATCTCATACAAGATTTAGAAAAATCAGATCAATCTACGAAAATCGATCTTTAATATGCTAAAAAAATCAATAAAATTGGTCCATTTTTTTCAAAGTTACAATTCGTTGAATATGAGTAAAAAAATCGCTGTGGTATTTAATTTGACGGGCAGTTTACTTACAGGGTGGTCCGAATTGTATTTGAGAAACTTCGGCAGCATATTCTGCAGATAAAAATAAGTAAAAAAGTTCATATAAATGTATGTCTTAAAATGCTTCTTTTCGGAGATACAGGGTGTAGAAGTTTCATTTTTATTTCGATTTTTTCATTGGTGTCTGGAAGTTTTTTGACATGGGAAATTTGATTTCGATGTCAATGTGACTCTTACTAAAGTCCCTAGATATATAAAGTACCGCAATTGGTTTGTTCAATGTTATTGGCGCCAAAATGGCGGATTTTTTGGGTATTTCTGGAAAAACTGTAGTGGTAGGACTGTTTAAATGTCACATTTGTCTGAATTTGTCATGTCAAATGTTGAGAAGCTGTCAATTTCAGGATAAAAATATTTATCCACATATTTTAAAATAATTATAAAACCACTAAAATGCTACAAATTTATTAGTTAATAATGTATAGGCGTCGATATCTTTAGTGAAGAAATATGTATTACAAGAAAAGGCCGCCATTTGATGTGTTTTCTAACATCGTCGATATTCAATACAGGTTAGGTAGTGGATTGAATTTATTTATGCTCCAGTGAATATTTTTAACAATCTTATTTGTAGTATAACCTATTGGTACATAAAACTTCATTGTAGAACAAGACAAGATCACAATAGATCTGGGAAGGTCGCAGTGGGTCAGGCCCAGATCCACCTCTAGAAATCTAATATAGAACAAGACAAAGACCTTACTTGCAAACTACCATACATATCTTTTAAAAAGGATGCTAAGTGTAGTGTAAGTGAAATCTTTACGTAATCATTCCCTAAAATGTTTAGTGTAGTTTAGTTTTCAACATTTTGCAGTAAGAAGTTTAGATAAATCTACAATATATTATCATCAGACCAAAGGCAGGATAATTACTTAATAGAATAAGTTATGTTATGATACATATACAGATTTGTATGACATCGCTTCAGGTGGTTTTACCAGTCAGGACTAACAGGGATATTAACCAAAACAATGAAAAAAAGCTCAAATAAATTTGATCCTAATAACAAGAATGTTGTTTATGCATATGCTAACTATATAGTTATTTTCATGGACTTAAATAGATTAGTTTTTATGTATTTATTGATAGTAATTAATATTTTTTGGTTCATATTGTAATTACTAATAGAAAGTAAACAATATAATGTAAGCATGTAAAGTTATATTTAAAAATTTGGTCTTATACTGTCAGTTATAAATAAAAGTGTGTGATTTAAATTTGATTTTTATACATGACATAAAATTGTTAAGATTCATTTGAAGTTTTACATATTGTCGAGGTAAAATTATGCCTACTTAATTTATGTATAACAATAATTACAGTTATTTCAATGTTAAATTTATAGCAGTATAACTTTTTTATTATAATGATACTTAAACATCATGACACTTGTTGTTTTAAAAATATAACATTAAATTGCAGAGTAAAATATATTTTAATTGTATTATGTGGTATTAACTTGCTTTTATTCAACTAATAATAAATTTGTTGTATAAAAACCACTCCATAACAAACCTTAATTATACAGCATACATAAAGAGCTCTTATGCGTTTCAAGCTTCTTTCTAAGTTATTTTTAAATTAAATGCACAATTACATACCTAAAATACCGAAACTACCTGAAGTAATACTAATTGAAACAATCTTTCTATCAATATATTAATATATTTCAAAAATAGCAGGTATGTATCATATCAATTTAATTATTACATTTATTTGTTTCAACCATGGTTCAAAATTTTCTCGTATAAAAGCCGGCTGTCAAATATAAGTTTGTAGCTTATTCATAGTTCCAAAGGCTTTCGTTAAATCATGCTTATTTGTCAAAACTAACTACAGCATAACTGGTATAATAGGGAAAGTTTACTTATGGTATAGGTATCCCATTCTCATCAACAAAGTTTTTCCAATTGTTTCGACTGAATTAAGTACTAAAATTCTAAATGTTATTCCACCTTTATTTCCTCTTACCTATTAACTTACTTCTGTTGGCGTACTTTGCGCTAAAAGGTAACAAAATAAATGCTAATACAAATGAAAAACACTTGTACGGAAACCATTCGTTTATAACCTCTTAACATATATAAGCCTAAAAAATTAAATTTATGAAATTGAATATTAATATACCACCTGATATTACGTTAAAATGAAGGTAAACTGTAGATAATAAACGTAATTCTATTACAATTAATAAATATTTTATTTTACGGCTTGCTTGTCATCAGTGAGCCGGCCATTTTGGCGCCGGACCGACCAGCTGCTTAAAAAGCCGAAACAGCGAAATGTTGGCCTCCTTTTTAAATTTGCCGCTAGTTTTGGCGCCAATATGGCGGTAATTGCGGTACTTTATATATCTAGGGACTTTAACTCTTACTTGTAGGGGACGCCACCTACATATGTTTTAGCTGTTTTGAAGAGTAATAACTTTTCGTCCGTACCTGTGTAAAGCTACTGAGTATACAAATTTAAATTATTGTCGTTTTTTAAGTAGTCATTCTACTCGGACTGTCATTTTCTATGAAATGAAGTAAAAAAATACCTCATTAAAAAATCAAAAGTTGTAGTCATTTTTGGTGAAACAGGAAGTGACCGTAAACTATTGAATATGTCAATAAATCCACCCCTAATTTGTGTCATATACTAACATACCAAAACTCCTTTTTTTTGAAAAAATAAAAAGTTCTAGGGGTAAGCCACTTTTGAAAAACACCCGGTAGACTTAAGTTACAACATGTTTAGAATTTCTGCGTATGTCTATACTCACCCTATCTCTATATCTATGGTTTTACCGAAAGATATAAAATTGAGCCTAAACATCAATCATCAAGATTTAGTCATAGACAACAAATAAAAAGAGACTGGCAAATTAAATGGCAAAAAGAGGGACAGCGTTCCCGTAGCGCAACACAGAACGCAAAATTTCGTTCTATTTATGTTGATCTGCGCATTGCGTCTATTGGGCCCACTATTTCATTCTAATATAACAAGAGAGAAAGAAGCAACCATATAAAACGTAATTTCTAAATAGAAATTAGATCAATCGCCTTTCGTTTGCGTCATCATTACAACCAAGATGACAACATCATGACAATTCGTCATGTTTGTTAATTTTTCTTTTGGTGATTTACCTTTTTTTTCTAAACTCTCCATTTTATTGACTTATGAATATGGATAGTTACTTTATACTTTGTTCCATATAGGTATTTATATTTTGTTACTTATAATTTTAGGTTATACTATTTGTTTCTTGTTCTTGTTGTTTATTTGCTGCAGGAGCTAGTATCATCTATTTTTTATATGTATTGGTGCCCCCTTTCTCTGATAGATATGTTAAAGACACCCGGTAAAATAAAGGTAAGTAGTTATATGGTGGGTTCATACAGCCAAATAAAATAAAATAAGAATAAAATAAAATAAGAAATAAGGAATTCTTATTTGTGTGCGTTCATACAGTCAAATAAAATAAAATAAGAAATATATATTTGCTCATGCGCAGTACGATGAGGCTGGATAAAAGTTAACTTTTACGATTGTTTATAGTAATTTACTATTTATAGTATATTTATTTATTCGTTGCCTACTATATTATACATTTTACTTATGTGAAATTATAAATAAATTAAATCCAAACTGAAAATATTTGTAGGTTAGAATTAAGCGTGCGTAGTTGTTACATAAAATAAAACAGAAGTTAAAAGATAAAGACTTCTTATTTTATTTGTTATTTTATTTGGCTGTATGAACGCATGTACGGTATCCCATATAACCAACTTTCTTATTTTATTTTATTTTATTCTTATTTTATTTTATTTGGCTGTATGAACCCACCAATATTTATCATCTTATTAAGAAAAAAGTAGAAGTAGTAGTGTCAAAAATATTTCGAACCTCTCTTAACATAACAAATTATTACAATTAATTTTTTTAATTTTTTGGTTGGATAGTTTATAGCTGGTTTATAGTAACCAGAAACTTTATTAATATACCTATTTTACTTTTGTTTTAGGATTAAAACTGGATTTGAAAATGGTTCAGGATCATGATTTTCGTAAAATCTTCTTTGCTTGGATATTCACTTTCTTATTACAATTAGGCAGTTTTTTCGAAAATGAGATTTTTAATGCCCTTTAAAAAAATTGGCCGATCGTTTCCTGCAACAGTCAGTTCTTCTGCATTTAAAATTGGTAGGTGGGTGGAATAAACACTGTTATTTTTTGTTATTCTATTATAAAAAAGTTTATTATTTTATGTATAAATAAATATGTTTATAAAACAGTACAATTTTTGCTTTTTTATAATTTCCTTATATAGTAGTATTCTTTCGTATTGAAAGAAACCGTATTTTTAAACTGATTTATTCCCTTGACGTGGTATAGGGAATAAATCAGTTTAAGTGAAAATTTTCAGTTTCAGAATGAAAGAATACTACTAATAATGGCTAATTTAAATTTCCCGCCGGCCAGAATGTGCGATAATGTCTTACGATACGTTTTATACCTATCTCTTTCTTTTTCATATAAAGCACACATAATAAAGAAAGATAGCAATAAAGACGTACGTCCTGCCATGGTCCTGCTAATTGATTTCAAAATTGTTATTCTGAGTTGCGCTACGGGAATGCGGTCCCACTCTTTACCATGGGATTTGTCAGTCTCTTTTTATTTGTTTGTCTATGGATTTAGTCCAGTAAATGAAGGTTGAAACCACGGCTTAATCCGTCGACCGGGACTTTTCAGACGGATTGTGTACCTATTGGAAAATAGTTTTAGTGAAAAAAAAATTCGAATATCTCTCAATTTTCTAAGTCTTAATAACGCTCCGAAGATAGATTTCATAAACATATCATTGATTGATAGGACAAATCGTTGAATAACTCGGCTAAAATTTAATATTTTTTGATGATTCGAAGTTCCTTTAAAAGATAGAATCAACAGCTATCAAATTTTGGAACTTGTTTCAATTTTGTTATATTTTATGTTAATAAAAAAACCGGGCAAACATTCTTTAGCCCAAAAATGTTCAGATTTTTACAAACTTATTCATATTTTCACTAAAAATAACTTATTTTTCAAGATTTTGTTTTAACAGTTGTTCTTAGAGTCTCTATAAGCAACTCACAAAGTCTGAAATATTTGTTTAATCACATTTTAATAAAAAACAACTATTCGTGAGGACTTTTTCCGCTTTTTTAAGATTTCTGGAAAGTGTCGTAAACAAAAGAAAATTGCATAATTACGAATAGTCGAATTGGTTTCTTTTTTCGAACAACTGTGCGAAAAAAAGTGACATGATCATTTTTAAGCTAGGACCCAATCTTCCATTTGATCATGAAAATCATCTACATGCCAAATTTCGGTCAATATTGGCGGAAAACCCGTTCTTTAGGCAAGGCCTATTTTTCATCTGGTCGGGCCCTAAGGCCCAAGCAAAAATTCGGGCCCCTCTTTTCCAATAAAATTCAAAAATTCTCTTGTTAGTTTGGGTTAAAGAAATAAAACAATTATTTTTATTTTTATTTTTTTAATAATTTTAAAAAATAAATAAACATTATTATATTCAACAAAATAAATAATAAAAAAAACAACAATTAATTCTAATTTTAAAAAATGCATTAATTATATCAATCTAAAGCTTATTTGATTTAATTCTATTTTCCTTATCAGAGGTAACTGTTTTTTTCTCTGCTATGTAAATTTACATTTGAAATTATGAATATTTTACAACCTTTAACGGGCCCCCCAGACCACCGGGCCCAAGGCCCGGGCTTATGGACCTTATGATAAAATAGGCCCTGTCTTTAGGGCAGTTTTTAAGCGTTCTCCCGGGACTTTACAAAAAAAGTGTCAGGATCTTTCTTGTAGACATTTGCGAAAACTATAGAGTTAGACGAAAACTGATTTTCGGACATTTGAGACCAATTTTTGGTCCAAAGCTGGTCGAGCACGGTGTTAAATATTTTCCCCTAAAACTACTCTCTAAAAGGTACACAATCTGCCTAAAATGTAGAATGCTTAGGAGGGGCGTTAATTTCCGCGACCTTACAGATCTCTATTGTGTGTTCCCCTTTCTTGAGTTATAACGAGTTATAACTCATCGCACAGTCTCAGGGCTTTAACAAAAGCCAGTATCTGAGACGGCTCCCCAAAGGCCAGCTCTTTGGTACGGCTGATGTCGAGGATGGAGATTTATGGCATGAACGGTCGTCGTCTCGGCGCACTCAGTGATAAGGTGTTCTGGTGTTTCCCGATTTTTCCCACAGAATCTGCATTTGCCGTTGTTTCTCAGCTTTAGCCTACTGAGGTGTTCGTTGAGGAGACAGTGTCATCCGAAGATTGTTTTTACTTAAATCAAGGAAAACCTTTGATTTTTCTCGGTCGTAAGTTCTGAGGAACTTTTTCGAGTGTCTTGGACCGTTGGAGGACACCCATTCCAAGTTACGGATGGAAACTTCCAGATTCTTCAGTTGCGCTTTCAGTTGGTTCCCGTTTGGAAAATAGAACGGTTCTGGTCCAGTTAGTGGAGTGTTCGCTCCTTTCCTAGCTAGATCATTTGCTTTTTCATTGCCTTCTATCCCTTGGTGAGCAGAGTAGGCACCCAGAGTAGAAGGACTTTATTTTATTTGCCTAATTTTTTGAGCTTCTCTAGGCATTCTTTGACCAACTTCGAATTGATGGTTACTGAGTTGATCGCGATAAGTGCTGACTATCGGATAGGATGGCAATTTCCTGTTTTCGATAGTTCCTATCTAAGATAAATTATACGCATCCTTCGATAGCGTAAATTTCTGCCTGAAGGATACTGGGGTAGGTGCCAATTGGTTCGGAATATTTAGTTTTCGGCCCAAAAATTCCTATCCCTGTCCCTGCTTTGGTTTTGGAAGCATCAGTATACCACGTTATGGTATTGTCTTTTATATGCTGAGTAAGCGTTTCTTTCTTCCAATGCTTTTTATTACTCAATACTACAGTGAGGTGTTTCTTAAAGTTGTAAATTCTTGGTATGTCATCCACTGACAGTTGGAGAAGTAGAATTTTCTTTTTGAGGGTGTTCCAAGCCCCTGACCTGAAAATTCTTCCAGTACTGTTTTAGTCAATGACCATTCACACAGTGGTGTTAGGTCTAGAATGACCTCCATTGCTGCTGTTGGACATGTTCTCATGGCACCTGTGATGCAGATACATGCCAGTCTCTGTACTTTGCACACGTTTTGCCTTGCTGTACGTTGCTCTAGTTTTGTACACCAAGCAACTGCTCCATAAGTAATCATGGGTCTTACTATCATGGTATACATCCAGCACAAAATGTTTTACCTATTTCCCGCCAGTCTTCTGCATATCATGAGAGCCTTTGTGGCTTTGCTAGTAATGTTCTTAATATGGCTGTTCCAAAGAAGTTTACTATCCAGGGTTATTCCCAGATATTTCACTTCCTGTGATGGCAGTATTTCCTTTCCATCTAGACGGATTCTTTCAAGTTTTTTAAACTTCGCTTTCTGGTGTATGGCACTACCGCGGTTTTATCTGAGTTAATACTCAGCCCGATTAGTAACGAGTAACGTAACGATTAGTAACGAGTAATCAAAAGTAACTAAAATCAAATATCACTATATATCAATTAGAATTTCTGCACATGTTTATGCTCAATCTTCCTACCTTGACATCTATGGTTTTACCGGAAGATATATAATTTTACCTAAAAATCAATTAATGTAATATCAATATTTTATTCTCCTATTCCAGATATATCAAAAATCCTGAAGGACATGCTAGAAGTCCAAAAAGAAAATCTAGAAGTAGAGAAAGAACGCCTCCAATTAGAAAAACAAAAACTAGCCTACGAAAGAACAGTCGGATCACAATTCTTAACCATGGCACCCGTTTTCAACGAGATCTTCAAGAAATTCAAACACCTGAACAAATCCGACGAAAATGCCCACCCTTCTGAGCAAGAAGACGTGAAAACCTTCAAACACCACCCCAAATTCGACAAAGATTCTGACATTTGTCGTGTGTCAAAAAGGCGCAGGGTTGACAGTTCGGTTGAAGGCGGTGTCGTGGCTGACAGTACCAGAAAAAGTACTCAGGAGACCGAGTCAAGTCACAGTGACACTGATGCTGACAGCGGTATAGTAGTAAACGAAAACGCCGAGGCTATATAAGTTTCTCACTAACTCTGATAAGATTTAAATAATTTCAGTACCTACCATACGATCGAAAAAAAAAACAACGTCAAAGAAGGCTAGTAAATGACAGTCGATGATAATTTTGGCGAGGTCAAGCCCTAGAGGGCGTGTTGTAGAAGGCAGTTGTCCTTGAGAAGTTTATAATTTATTTTTATGTTGAGTAAAAATGTTTTTTTTTTTAATTTTATGTCAAAACTGTCATTTACTAGCCTTCTTTGACGTTGTTTTTTTTTTCGATCGTACGGTATAATTTCAATCAGTTGAAGTTATAGAGCTTTAACTTTAAAATTGACGTTTTGTGTCCTTTTTTTATCCTTTTTCTCGTCAACCAAAATAAATATACAACTTTTATAATTTTCTTTGATTAAAAATGTCGTCATAGGATGCATAGAAATACTATTTTATTTTTACTATATTTTTTACAAAAATATACTTCTTTATTGCTACTTTAAGTAGGGATAATATATTTTTATCGTTAGCAGGGGCTTTATTTTTCAAAAAATACATACAGGTTGGCGCATCTCATTCGCCTCAGTTCATCATATACGAAAACGGAAAGATATTGAAGCAAAATATTTTATGGGTATATGTGGGAAGGCAATGTGCACATTTTAAAATTATTTTGAAATATACAGGGTGTTTCAGAACTAAGATCCACACCAAAGTTATATTTTTCTTATGAAACACCCGGTATTTAATTTTTTGATTCTTGGGCCCAAAAAAGGTATTTATTATAAGGGTTAAATGTGTTTAAAATCTTTGGTTTTTGAGTGGATTATCAACACCCTGTATATTACTTTTCAGAATTAATTCATGTGCTGAATTTAAAGGTAGAGGAATAAACTATACTGAAAAATTTTATTGCTTCCATAAATTTATACAGGGGTACCAAAAAATGCTGATCTATTTTAAAGGTTTATTTTACATAAAAACTTTGTTATTTCAAATGCAACACTCTGTATTTTTTTAATATGTAGAAGCAGATTTAAATGCCCTTTCAAACTATATTCGGGTTTCCATACCTATCTAGCTCAGATTTAAAATAAAAGGCGATTTTTTAATAAAATGGCAATCAAGATGGCTGGTGTCGCCAACCAAGTGTTATATTTGAAATAACGAAGTTTTTATGTAAAGTAAATATTTAAAATAGGCCAGCAATTTTTGATACCCCTGTATAAATTAAACGAAGCAATCAAATTTTTCAGTAAAGTTCATTTCTCTGACTGAAAAGTCAGCACAAGAATTAATTCTGAAAAAAAATGTACAGGGTGTTGACAATTTTTTTATTATAGCATGCATATTTAAATATCTTTAAATATCTCAAAAACCAAAGCTTGTAAACATATTTAATCCTTATAATAAATGCTTTATTTTGTGTCCACAGATCCAAATATGAAATAAAATACCGGGTGTTCCATAAGAAAAAATAAAACTTTGGTGTGAATCTTAGTTCTGACATACCCTGTATATTTCAAAATAATTGTAAATTATGCACATTGCCTTCCCACATATACCCATAAAACATTTTGTTTCTACATTCTATCCGTTTTCGTATAATCAACCGAGGCGAATGAGGTGTGTCACCCTGTATGTATTTAGTATTTATATTTCTTTATATATAAGAAAAAAAGTATTCCGTTATTATTTTGAAGGATCTCATATTTATTTTCTATTATTTTAAGTTTTGTATACAAATACTCAAGTACAATTGCACCAAATATAAATGTTTAAGTTATTGTTTATTTTTTATTGATCTGTGATTGATTTTTCGAATGTATGTGTTTAATGTTATTTATTTATTTATTATTTATTATAAACGCTCATTTTTGCATTTTAAGCTACTTAATATAGTTTTAAAAACATGCATAGCATGTGGACAATAGTTGAGAAGACGTCAGTGTCTTGCATAAATATTATTTTTATTTAGTATCTGTATTTGCCATTTATTTATTAAGTATTTATTACATTCCGTTTGTTGTGATTTTTTGTACCTTAATGTTTTTTACTTGTTTAGTTATGTTTTCTTATTACTTTTTGTACTTTATTATCTTTAGTTTTGAATAAAAAAGTGCTACAGATATTGTATTTCTTTATTTTTACCTGATAATGAACGTTTTAATATTTTTGTTCAAATGTTAATTTGGTAATAAAGAACATTGGGATAAAAATACAAAAAATATAAAGAGTTTTAAATTGTCAAAATTAAAATTGTTAAAATTTTAGGGGTAGGTGCCTTGGGGGTCAAGGGGTTGAATGTAACACGACATCAAATGCCTCAAAAATTGTCTCCCTTGATATGTAAATTGACGTGTTTCGCCCAATTTTCATAATATCATCGGTAGAGGAATATTGAATACCATGATACAAAGAAAACAAGGTATGATATTGCGCAGGTTGGTCACTACGTCACAGGTGATAAACGGCACTATTGGTCGGCAAGCTCCGCCCGCCAATTTCAAATTGTCAAACAGATGGCACATAATAAATGTGTCATGACTTTTCAAATGTCAAGCTCGATGATTTGACATAACTTTTGGGGTTATGTCCTAATTCTTCCTTATTTTATGTCTTTTTTTATTAGTGGTTACTTTGAATAAGAAGACTAAGGAAGGAGCATATCAAAAATCTTAGGTAGGTACACCGCGATGGGCCTCAAATATGGCCGACTTAAATTCCGGTTTATCAATGCCCTTTAATTTTATAGTAAAAAATTGTAAATACCTACGATGTAGGATTCGTCACGCTTATGGATTTCATGCCAATAAGACTATCAGTCTGTACACTGGCTAATCTAGAGTAAACTTTTACATGTAGATGAATAATTGTGGCTTGATCCTGCTTTGCTTGAAATGGTAATAACGATGATATTTAACTTTCAATAATAAGTAATTTATTTTGCAGTATATCCCTTATATTCATCCTGGCCTGGCGCAGTCCCTGTCTGTTAGTTGCTGGACACGCCACAGTACATGTCTTTCCTTTGTGATTCCTGATCCTTCACTACCTTGACATAAAAGCCTAATTTTATGGGGCCCTAGAAGAGGACCCTAGAAGAGAACCATCCCACATTAAAGTGCAGTAAGGAGCAGAAGTTTCCCTCAATGCGCCCAAAGTCTCTTCAATTCCAGGCGTCTGCGTCCGTGAGGACGTTCTCTGTTTAACTGAAGAATAAAGAAATCAGAAAGAAACAATAATCAAAGAATAATAGATTCTGACTGGCGTCGAAAGGCGCGTGGTCATCGTGAAACAAGAAGAAGAAGAAAGAAGACTAAGGAAGGAGCATATCAAAAAATCTTAGTTACACCCGATGGGCCTCAAATATGGCCGACTTAAATTCCGGTTTATCAGTGCCGTTCTAATTTTATTTAAAAAATGTAAAACTATGATGTAGGGTAGACGTGGAGTAGACTCAATAATATGTTGTTTTATTTGACGTTGTGAATAAATGTTGGTAGTTATTAAAATTGTTACAAAAATATATAATTCTAATAAAAATAGATAAGTTATATTAATTATTTATTAACACAAACATCCGATAAGCTACTGAAGCAGGTAAATCTGGTAAATCAAACTGACGTCAATTATCTAAATTCTTTGACATCTAATCTTTGACAAGTAGTAAATAAAAGCAAAAATGCAAGAAAAAATATATAATTAGTTTATTTAAGTGAATTTCATAAATGATCGGTTTACTAGTAAGTGACTATATAATATACATACGTGTATATTATATAGTCACTTACTAGCGAAAAGTTGTTCCATTATTTCACTCGATTTTTGCCGAGATCTACCGCACGCTACACAACCAACTATTTTAGAGTCTTTTTCGATAAATCGCGATAGTGTCACTGTTAATTTAAGTTCTGCCACAATTTCCATCTAGATTTACTACCTTTATACAACTATCAATAGTAGAATAAATAATAAATAACATAAAATGAGCTCCGTAAAGACTGACAAATCCATAAAATTTCAAATCAAATTCAAATGTGTCAAATGAATTGTCAAACAGAACTGTCAAGGATCCCCACCCTAGAGTGCTTTTTCCGTCCACCATGCATACAGACACAGTGGTTATATGCATATTTTTTTTGTATGGCATTGTCACAGGTGGTATGCGCAAACTGAACGAAATTGGAACCGCTATCGATCATACCTTGTTTTCTTTGTATCATGATTGAATACTGTTCGTTTTCAAATTGTTACCCTGTATGTTTAAATAATTACTCTCCCATAGAAACTATAGAAACATTTTTTTTATAAGGTTTATTAATATCTTTGATATCTACACCAAAACATACATTATATCTGTATTTAATACCAAGTCACATTTCCTAGCCTATTTTTCTTCTCACTAAATTATGTTTCCCCATACTTTTCCTACTCCTGTCAAACGTTATTCGCGGCTTGATAGTTGTCAAAGCTGTAAACTCCGAACTGTCAATGACAGGCATCATCAAGGACGGTCTTCCCTTGTAGAAAGTCGCCTCGCCCATATCGATGCTCTCTCTCTTTTTCGCTACGCCGGAGATGGGTTTTGTGGGAAGCTTTATTGAGTGAGTTTTCCTTCTCGTGTGAGTTTTCCTCACTTCCATCAAATCTTCCATCTTCTTTCTGACGTTCTTCGCTTGATTCGACCGTTTTCTGTGTTCATCTTTCAGAGTTCTTAGGTGTTCAGTTTCTTTCTGAAATTAATTTAAAAAAAATTGTAGAGAAATAAAAAAAATTGCGTGTGCACTATGTGCGCATACTTGTAGTGAAATTTCTTACTAACAGCTATTAAATTGAAAAATTTGAAGAATATATGTTTTTTATAAATGCTTTTTATAAACTTTAAAAAAATGGTGTTAATATAAACCGTATACTATTCTAGCTTTATAATTTTATAATGTTTAATCTACGACAATGTCATTATGACACATTTAATATTGTCATTTGGATGTCATTATGACTTTCATAATAGCACTAAACACGCAAATTTTAAAATAAGGAACAAGCAAAAGAAGGTACCTAAATACGTTTATTTATTGTAAACATTAATTATAATATCAGTACAATTATTGGTTAAATTAATTCCAGACGATGACGGGTGAGTTGAATTTTTAGAAAGTAAATTTATTTCCTGAGTGCTTGAACTTGTTGAAGCCCCATCATTGCCAGAAATGTTACCCAAAATATTACATGACACTTTTTTCTTATTTTCTTTGGAATTTTCTATATATATCTATATATATCTGCCACTGTGTTAGAGCGCTAACCACCATGTCTTTTAACAGTTAATAAATCCACTCCTGAATCTGCAAGCAACGACGCAGACGATCTACGGAAACAATGTCCAGTGTATTGTTGTGGATTTGGAAGACTTAGGAACAATGCTATTTTATACGGCATTTTCCCTAAAGTATTAATGCCAACGGGTTGCTTAATTAGTAGCGAAATGGAGGCGGATATGTACGGAGCACAAAAACGTATTTGGAAGATGTTGAGGGGTTTGAAACGAGAAACAAATGAAACAATACAACTAAGAACAATTGCAGAAGATACGTGGGAAAAATATTTCAGAGACTTATACGCAGAAACAGGTGAACCAATGGAAGCACAAGAGACAAGCCAAAGAGATAATACAGAAGATCATGCGCAAATCACTTACAAGCAAGTAGAAGAGACAATAAGGAAACTTAAAAATAGAAAATCTCCTAATCAAGATAAAATACCAAACGAGCTAATAAAAAACGCAGGCACGGCTATCATAGAGGAATACACACAAAACTGTTTAACATTATATTACAACATAAGAAAATACCAGAAGAATGGAAACAAAGTATAACAATACCCATTTTTAAAAAAGGAGATAAAACAGACCCAACTTAGAGGAACTTAACAAACTATAGAGGAATAACATTACCGAGCACCTCGCTAAAACTTCTAAGATCATTGCGGACAAAATCTCCTCAATAGTGCCAATAAGCGAGGAACAACAAGGATTCCGAAGAAACAGATCAACTACCGATGCATTATTCATACTCAGGCAACTAGTTGAAAAATCCTTAGAATATAACTCTCCAGCCTATCTGTGTTTTATAGATTTAACAAAGGCCTTTTATAGAGTCCAACTAAAAGACATCATCACCACCTTGGAAAGCAGTAATGTCTCGAAAGAACTCACAGAACTTATCAAGGACTTAAACACAAACACAACAACCCAAATAAGAACAAACTTTACCTTAACGCAGCACCTTCGAACTACAACTGGTATTCGCCAAGGCGACAGTCTTAGCTCTCTGTTATTCAACATAATCATGGATCAAGTAATAAAAACCGTCAAGAATACTGGATTAGGATATCGAATGGGAATGCATAAAGTAAACATATTATGCTATGCCGATGACGCAGTACTTATTGCAGAGTCAGAGGACGACCTCCAAAGAATGCTACAAGCTTTTAACAGACAGGCAGAAAAACTTAACATGCAAATTTCCACAAATAAGACCAAATGCATGACCATTACAAAGGAGCCTCTACGGTGCAAATTGGTAATAAAAAACAAAACTATTGATCAGATAATGTCATTCGAATACCTCGGATGCAAAATTACAAGCTCAGGATTCCTGGAAGAAGAAGTAAGGAAACAAGCCAATAAAGCTGCCGCAATATCAGGACATCTTAAATATCCCATATGGAAAAACAAACATTTGAGTACAGAATGTAAGTCAAGAATATACAAAACCTGCATACGACCAGTGATGACATATGGTGCGGAAACCAGAGCTGAAACATCAGTAACAAAGAGAATCCTACGAACTACTGAAATGAAGACCTTAAGAATGATAACTGGATACACATTGAGGGACAGACAGAGAAATGTAGACATAAGAGAAAAGTGCCAAACAAACGACGTTGTCAGATGGATAAGGCAGAGAAGAAGAGAATGGAACCAGCATGTCAATAGAATGGGCCCCGACAGAATGGCCATAATAATTCGCAACAACGTACCCCATGGCAGAAGACCTACTGGACGACCACCTAAACGTTGGCAAGACAGTTGGCAGGCAACCTCGCAAGAGTTGCTTAGACGAGGAGGAAACCGGAACTACACAGGCGATACGCCTTCTAAAAGAAGAAGAAGAAGAAGGGTTGCTTAATACATTTGCCATTTCTGTACCCCACAAAAAATCGAGTATACTCTGTGTTGCTTGGCCGCACATGAATGCATTGTCCTTCATCTTTAACATTTTGCAGCTGCAGATTTGTCAACTCGATACGCCGGCAGGCTCCCCCAAGTCCCACTATCAATGAAACTTTTGTCAGGAAATAAGTTTTATCATCGGCTTCCAACAAAAAACGAGCTATGTCTTCTTTTCTTAAAATTCTCGATTTTTTTGACCGAAATCCTTCCGATTTTCTTTTTAGAAATGCAATTAAATGGACGTACTTACTAATATCTGTATTTTTCTTCACCGATATAACTGAACGTAGCTTGGAATAATAAACCCAAATTGATGAAGCCTTCCTATGTTTTGAAAGATGTTCAAAATATGCCAGGAGAACCTTTTCGTTACTACTATTCTTGATTCCTTTCCCTTTACACCAATCTTCAAGTTTTACATAGGCTTGCTCGTACGTTTGTCTTGATTTTTCGGGAAGTAGGGAATCGACGTTTTGAGCAATGCCTTCAATAACCGAAGGGACACTTTCAGAATCAGAATCACCCATATTAATATTATTATTTTTTGCTTTCTGATAAAACTGAACGTTTAACACAAAATTGAACATCAATAACTGAGTTGTCAAAGTCAAAATGGAAACAATCAACAAGCACGGTTACCACGGCGTCGACTAATAACTTGGGCCCTATAGACAACAATGGGCCCAACTACAAAAAGAGTATCTAATGTGAGGGAGGCTACACCATAATCGGAAATGGTTGAATAAGTTGAAAACGATGATGCTGATGAAGATGATGTACCTACCTCGATATCTTTAAATGCTTGTTCCATGTCTTTCAGTAAGGTCGGTTGAGTCAGCAGTCCAGATTCTTCCCTCATCTTGTTGATGCGATGTCGATAATAATCTCTTTTTTGTTTCAACTCGTTCAGTTGATATCTTATCTAAAACCACCCATTTGCTGACTTAAACTCATCAAAATGCTAAATATGATTTTTAAAAATTAAAAAAAAATGTGTGTGCACTATGTTCGCATATTTTGAAGTGAAACTAAAAAGTAATAAATAACTTTATTCAATTTCATAAGATTTGGTGCCCATAACACTTTAGTGCAACAGAGATTAAGCATTTTTTGAGAAAATAAGGGCTTCAGGAGTGTTTTAGAGTAGTATTGTTTCAGAAAAAATGCGGATTTTGACGATTTAAAGGGGAAAAATACCCATTTTTCCTAACCTCAAACAAGGGCTTTTATCTTAAAATCAATGAATATTTAAAAAACAAATATAAATTTGTAGAAACCAACCAACCCCAGCAAATAACCAACTAACTAATGAATGCCAACTGTGCCTAATGACAAAACTTCATTGTTTACGCGTCGAGAAATAGTATATATATTTAAAAAACAACCTGAAGAATCCGCAAATTTTATTTCAGAAATTGCATTAAATAATCCACACTACTTAACGAATAAGCTACTAGACAGCGTTCAATTTTTGTTGCACTAAAGTGATAGCTAACCAAGATTTGTATTAAAATGACCATTCGGCTGCCTCTATCCACGTGCCAAGTTTGGTTCCAATCGACCCATAATTAAGAAAAAGCCTGATGATTTCGTCTATTTAGAGGCATCGCATCGGTTCGAAACGTCGAGGAACTCGTCCTGTAGCCCGTCCCCAATTATGCCTAAATCGACCCACATTTTTCTTCAACATCAAATCCTTAATCCCACCCTGATGAAGACGTAAACGAAACGTCGTACCCCTAAGAATATATAAACAAGGGTCGTACCCAACTTTGTAGGGTGGGATCGTGTGCACCGTCGATCACGTAGCCATTTTGACATTTCTTACGTCAAAACTAACTGTCACATTGAGACGTATCGTACACGGTCAAGTTGGTTGGAGGGGAGCTAATCACCGCGACCTTATAGATCTATTATGTGTTCCCCTTTCTTGAGTTATAACGAGTTATAACTCATCATACAGTCTCAGAGCTTTAACAAAAGCCAGTATCTGAGACGGCTCCACAGAGGCCAGCTCTCCATCCTCGACATCAGACGTACCAAAGTTCATGGCACGAATGGTTGTCGTTCTGGCACAAATTAACTACAACAGATGCGAAAGAAAGCGACTGCATCGGAAACCGCTCGGCAAACCCGACACGCCTATTGAGTGGTGTAAATACACCAGTCGTTTAGTCCGGAAACCTATGCTGTGTCGTATTCGCTTGCTGGAATGACATAGTGCGTGGTTATATGTTTCTTTTTAAAAACGCGTGTTGGATTTTTGTTGAACTTTTGAAATGTTATTTTTAAGTTTTGGTAATTTGTATATCTTATTTAAAATGGGATGCAAATGTGTTTATTTATAAGGAAAAAAATATATATTATTTATAGTATAAAAAATTAATTTATTTAACAAAATTTAATTAAAAATGTGACAGAATAGTTACCTTTCTATTGGTTCTATCGGACTTTTTTCGACTATATAAATCTTTATTTCTAAACTTTAATACATCAAATATTTTCAATCTAATAAATAATTTAATGATGTAAATAAGAAAATTTCTCACATGGGTGGTCAAATTTTATAGTTTTCATTATATCAAACAGCCTCTGAGAAATGTTTTCAACTCAAAATGCCTTTAATTATGTTTGACTATTTGTCTAAAATTTGCAAAAGAATCCGAATCTCTGGATAACTCGAAATTATTTACCCATTTAAAAGCCTTTAATCATGAAAGTGGAAAAATTTGTTCATTTTATATACAGGCTGGAAAAATTATTTATATTAAATTTTGATGAGTTTTGAACTGAAGAAAACATTCAGAGGCTGTTTGATATAATGAAAACTATAGAATTTGACCACCCATGTGAGAAATTTCCTCTTATTTACATCATTAAATTATTTATTAGATTGAAAATATTTTATGCATTAAAGTTTACAAAAAAAAAAAGATTTATATAGTCGAAAAAAGTCCGATAGAACCAATAGAAATGTAACTATTTTGTCACATCTTTAATTAAATTTTGTTAAATAAATTAATTTTTTATACTATAAATATCTTTTTTTTTTCCTAATCTCCTACGAGCTGATATAATATGACGAGCAATCTATTAAATTACTGTGAGATTATACAGAAAAGTCCACAGACTTCGAGACATAGGAAAATCAAGTCCATTTAGCGTGTATCCAAATTTTGACAAGTTTTCAAAAATGACAGTTTTGTTTAGACTGACGTTTAATTTCACCTGACTTCTCGGTGAATGATTTCTTTTTATGGGGGTACATAAAATCTAAAATTTACGGCCATGAAGAAATTCAAAACTTGGAGCAGTTAAGGCAGAAAATATTTAATGCCTTTGACACTGTCACCCCTGATATGTTATCCAATGTGAGGAGGGAATTTTATGATCGTTTGGTTTAATGCAGGAGGGAGGCACTTTTGAACAATTTTTGTAATTTTTTAAATTTCATTATCCTGTTTTTTACCGTTTACCCATTACCTACCTTGACGAACATGGAAAAACGAAGGTCCTTTTCAGGACCACAAATATTTTGATTGAGAAAATTGGTAACTTTTTGGATTAAAAAAACAAAAGTTGTTAATATAATACCAATTTAAAAGTGTTTTTTAGTAATACACACTATTTAAAATTTATTATTATTATAATGTATATTATTAATACTATTGTTCATTCGAAATGGCATTAAGGCCCAATTGCAACAATGATTTAAATTGTTCTTAAAGATAAGTAGAGCTTAGAATGAGCTGTATTTATATTTACTTTAATATTCACCTTAAATGAGGGAATTTGACTGATACAATTTTTGAATTTGAATTGTTTTCAATGATACTAACAATTTTAGTTCAATTTTTAATAAAATTTATTTAATATTAATAGAAATCCAAGAGATTTGAAACCTCTTTTAGCGATTTATATCATTCTCAAATGAATTACAGGTGCCCTTATTTTCTATGAAAATCACACAGCTCTTTTCATAGTCGCTGCATTGCTATAGCTATAAAAAACTAAGTTTTAATGTGTGAAAATTGCGACACACGCTAAATGGACTTGATTTTTCGTATGTCTCGAAGTCTGTGGACCTTTTTGTATGCCTCGATAACATATTGGTGCAGATTATTTTCACCCAAACAAATAATAACCCAAACTATACATTGATGCGGATTGTCTATGAACTCTTTCTGAAGGTCACAGAAACCTGAACGCGTAATTAGGTGTTCTTTCGCATCTGTTATAGGTAATTTGTGGTTCTGGTGTTTTCCCATTTTACCCACAAAATCTGCATTCGTCGTTGTTTCTCAGCTTCAGCCTACTGAGGTGTTCGTTGAGGAGACAGTGTCCTGTTAGAAACCCCGTGACAATCCGAAGATTGTTTTTATTTAAATCAAGGAAAACCTTTGATTTTTCTCGGTCGTAAGTTCTGAGGAACTTCTAATTTCATTTCCTTTAAAACGGACGATTTTTTCTAAGACTGTTATCACCACTTTTCCTCTCGCGTGACGCGTCGCGGCCTTGAATTTTTATTCCCAGCGCTCGTAAAAAAGTTTCACTTCAAAAATAAACAAAAATGTTTAGAAATATGTTTTCAATGAGAAGTAGTGGCTTTTATTCTGTATGAAATATACAATAATTACCCCTTGATAATCAGCCTCTATCATATCATTCTCATATATCAGATCTTCCAGATCGTTATCAAATTCCGCTATTTTCTCTCTTAAATGCGCCAAGACCTAAAAAAGTGTTCGTTTTTATACAGGGTATCCCAGAAATAAGCGCAAGTATTTTAGAGGATGGTAGATCTCCATAAAAGAAACATATTTTCTCTTTATCGTTTTTCAAATAAGTCCAAAATAACAGAGTTATTTTACTTTGAAAATTTCCAAAAAAATGATTTTTTGCTAAAATTTTGAGAACCACTGGATCTTTCCTGGATTTTATTTCTTGTAAATTTAATCTAATACCTATGTTGTCACATTATCTAGAAATTATGTTTTTTTAACTAAATACTAAAAAAAATTCTAAATTTTTTTTCCAAAAATTTCGAATTTTCAATTTTATTTTTTCGCGAAAAAAACCTCATAGGCGTGCTTGTGGGGTTGAACTATACTACCAGTTAAAATACTTGCACTTATTTCCGGGACACCCTGTATATACCGAGTGTTCCGAACTGTATTCCGGAAACTTTGCCAGCATATTCTGCAGATAAAAATAAGTAAAAAAGTTCGTATAAATGTATGTCCTAAAATGCTTAATTTCGGAGATACAGGGTGTAGAAGTTTCATTTTTATTTCGATTTGTTCCAAATAATTTCTGAAGTGACGTCAATATTTGAATGAAAATTGGTATCTGGTAGTTTTTCGACATAAGAAATTTGATTTTGATGTCAATATGACTCCTACTTGTAGAGGGCGCCACCTACATATTTTTTAACTGGTTTGAAGAGTAATAACTTTTCGTTTGTACCTGTATAAAATTTCTGAGTAAAAAAATATACATTTACGACATTTCTTACGTAAAAAAGGTCTCTTGGTAAAAATCGCTACGAGCAACCGTTCTCAAGATATTTAGAATGAGAATAGTCAATACATGTCATTATTGACAAAAAATAGACATGTTGAGTACTGTTTGACCAGCGGATCTGAAGCTACGGAAGGAATGCGAGAAAAAAAAATCGATATTGCCACGTTTATCTATAAAATTGCAAAATTGCCAGACATGAACTATAAATTTAATATATTTTTATTATATATAATGTGTTTAGCATATATTCTGACATATATTATTAAGGAATTTTAACGTAGTTCATATTGTTCGATATGTTTTATTTAATAACTTATTTCTTTCATTCTGTATAATCTGCTTATTATGAAAGTTGAAGATTTTTCAACGATATCATTGGCAAACCGGCATCGCCGCGCATGGCCGCCTATTCATCGAACATGATTGGCCAGAGTACGTACAGGATTTGTTACCACGCGGTTGCCATGGCTTTTACGCCTTTCCTATTCGCTTGCTTTATCCCCAACTTCACGGTCTCTTCTGAAAAGAGTAGGAATATTGAATACTATTGAAATATCCAGTGGCGGTGTCATTTTTTTGATCATTATTACTTTATTTCATTATTTTATACCGGTTATCCTAAACTTTATTCCTATATTTTTAGTATATTTGATAGTTAAGTTGTGTTTTATTGTTTTGTTATCTTGTTATAATGTTTTTCGTTCGTAGTTTTTAATTATTAATATCAAGTTTGATCGTATATTTGTGTTTTAAAACGAATAAATTTGTTAAGGGTAAGACGCTACATAGTCAGACAAGAGAAATAATAGCTAATTTATATAGGTAAGTTAATAATAACGTGGATGAAATCTCATTTGGTGTATTTCCTTGTGTTCATAATAGGGTTTGCGATGAAGAAGCTACAGAGAGTTCGCTTGAGTTGCCGCTTAAACGTAAACTTGAGCGGATATTTCTTTATACCGGAGTTAGCGTATCGGCTATAAAAAAATTCACACAGAAGATAAAAAAAAGGCTAAAACTAACCCCGATAAAATGATATCCAGCTCTGGAAAGAAACGACCAAGTGAGACTGCTGTCGAAAAGCTCGACGACTTTTTCGAAGTGGTCAGGAATTTGATAAATAAATTTTATCTCGAATTCAAACTCGTCCCCACAATTAGAAAGCTTTTGCAAAAATTGCAGGAAGAATCGAATTTTCCTTTTGCAGGGAAATGCTTAGGGGGTTATTAAAATCAAATGAATTTTTTTGGCGTAAATATCAAAATAACAGATAATTATTAATGGAGCGGCCCATTATATTGCAGAGAGAGATTGCATTGCAAAAATATATACGCGAAATTCGAAAATATAGCCAAGTATTATCTATTTGGATGAAACATATGGGTAGACAATGACCTAACCTTTAAAAACTGCTGGCGGAGCGATACCATATCTGGTGTAATAGGCAATATTGGATCTACTAGTGAGTAAAATTATGTTTTGTTTGCGCTTCCAAAGTTAACTATTTTCAAGATTTTTTTGCTGGAAATAGTTATATCTAGAATTATGTATTATAGAAAAAAATATAGTTAGTACAGATATATAAATAAATATACCTCAAGACTCAGTCTTGATCATCTGCTGATGGCACACATGGTTAGCGAAACGTGCGTCCAGTGTAAAATTAAAAGTGTTTTGGTGGATTGTACTGATTTAGTGTTTTATTTTGCTGTGTAACACCAAAGGGTCCAACCCTCAGCTGTAATTATTTCTTCTATTATATTAACAACACAATAATAAAATGATTCAAAATACTTAAGGGAGCTTTAATAAAAGCTTTTAGTGTTTATCTGCTAACTCAACAGTAACGATTCAAACAGCATAAAGTTTTTTGAAAAAAATTATTAATCTGAGTATTATATTTATGATACACATTATTTTCATATAACACCGTACGCCCATGCCTATTTTATGAATGAAATTGGGCGTGTTTTGTTTACAACTGCATTCCCCTGCCGATACCCCGTAGCTACAGATCCGTTAGTCACACTATAGATAGTTATTTGACTGAAATGATAAATTTGGATTTTTTTTTTCATTAATCATAAATTTTTCTTCGAAAAAATGATGATAAAACAGTTTCTGTTGAACTTTTGGCACAAAAACATTTCAAATTTATGATCTCTTCAAACCAGTTAAAAATATGTAAGTGGCGCCCTCTACTAGTAGGAGTCATATTGACTTCAGAAATTATTTGGAAAAAATCAAAATAAAAATGAAACTTCTACACCCTGTACCTCCGAAACTAAGCATTTTAGGACATACATTTGTACGATTTTTTTTTACTTATTTTTGCAGATGCAGATGCAGAATATGCTGCCGAAGTTTCCAGAATACAGTTCGGACCATCTTGTATACAATCTCCAATAAATTTATGAATGGTGTCTACCTGAGTGATATTGACAGTCTTTACTCTCAGCCTGGTCAATTCTTCGTCCTTTTCTTCAATCTTATCCGCGTAGCTCCTGTTATCGACCTTCATCTGATCGTAATCGCCCAAAAACAGGCCGGGAGCGACCTCTTCCAGAGCCTTTATTTCGTCCATCTTTTCCTGGATCATCACCTTAAGTTTGATGTAGGTCAGTCGCATCGAGCTCACCTGCTGCATGTTTTTGTTTTGTCTGGATACCAAGCGTTCCACGTGCTGGGAACGTTTAAATGATTTGAATTGTTTAAATGACAAAATCAAGACAGGGTTGCCACAGAGGTTGCCATTTTAGCAGAGTTCGGCATTGCACTCTGAGAAATCTAGATAAACAAAGAACAATAAATATAAAGTATTCCAGGGGAAAAGAGAGGAAAAACCTGTATCGTCTCTGATATCTGTCAGGGTATTGTTGAAAGTGTCATCTTTTTGTTCGAAGTTTTCAGGTCGATCAAAAAGATGACATTTACAACAATACACTGCCGTAACTTTGACAAATATCAGAGAGAGTACAGGTTTTTCCTCTCTTTTCATATGGTATGCTTTATATCGGTTGTTCTTTGTTTATCTAGATTTCTCAGAGCATAATGCCGGATACGACTTTTGATCCAAAAGTCCCCCGTCGCCATGCAAAGCCCTAATGTCCCGATTTTTATTTGTTGAATAGCTACATTTTTATTAACCAATAAAATTTTAAAATTTATTATTAAAAATACATGTTTATTAATTTCTGCAATTTAAAAACAGTTCTTTTCCACGAATTAAACCTTAATTAATTAAATCTTTGAAATTTTAGAATTAAAAGAAGTAGATATTGATAAATATTCTGTTTAATGAATATTCGATAATAAAAACTTGCGTAAAGGAAATTTGCCAAAAAGGATATAAAAATTATAGATAAAAAAATAAAGTATTTTTAAAACCTTTGAATAAGAAGACTAAGGAAGGAGCATATCAAAAATCTTAGGTACACCGCGATGGGTCTCAAATATGGCCGACTTAAATTCCGGTTTATCAGTGTCGTTCTAATTTTATTTAAAAAATGTAAAACTATGATGTAGGGTAGACGTGGGGTAGACTCAATAATTTGTTGTTTTATTTTACGTTGTGAATAAATGTTGGTAGTTATTAAAATTGTTATAAAAATATATAATTCTAATAAAAATAGATAAGTTATAATAAGTATTTATTAACACAAACATCCGATACGCTACTGAAGCAGGTAAGTCAAATTAACGTATCTAAATTCTTTGACATCTAATGTTTGACAAGTAGTAAATAAAAAGCTAAAATGCAAGAAAAATATATAATTTAGTTAATTTAAGTGAATTTCATAAATGATCGGTTTACTACACGTATGTATATTATATAGTAACTTACTAGCGAAAAGTTGTTCCATTATTTCACTCAATTTTTGCCGAGATCTACCGCACGCTACACAACCAACTATTTTAGAGTCTTTTTCGATAAATCGCGATAGTGTCACTGTTAATTTAAGTTCTGTCACAATTTCCATCTAGATTTACTACCTTTATACAACTATCAGTAGTAGAATAAATAATAAATAACATAAAATAAGCTCCGTAAAGACTGACAAATCCACAAAATTTTAAATCAAATTCAAATGTGTCAAATGAATCGTCAAACAGAACTGTCAAGGATCCCCACCCTAGAGTGCTTTTATGGTGCTTTTTTCCGCCCACCATGCATGAATACATGGATAGCATTATGCTCCCTCCTTAGTCTTCTTATTCAAAGTTTAAAACTAGAGTAAATTATATGCCTTCATTATTTAAGGTTGTTATTTAATATATTTTCACGTATGGATGTTGAAGTAGATAGATGAATGATAGAAACATATGTTCAGTTAAGCTCAATACAACGGAACTTCAAATCTCAATTAATTTTAATATATCGCATATAAGAATTTTTGGGTTTTATTAAAAATGACAAGGCTCTTTTTATTAAAAATGACAAGACAAATTTTTTGACAACGCATTACAAAATGTTATTTAATTTTAATATCATGACTGGATTATTTTGGTCAGATATACGTAATAATAATTAATGGACTGGATCAGTGGATCTTTTCTAGGCTAACGATATTTCAAGTCACTTTAACCTACCCCAACTTCTTTTATTAATAAATCTAACCCGACCGCTATAAAAAATGATTTCCTAAATTATCCAATGACCATAATGCATGACAGCCTTTGAAGAAATCTGATGTGTTAAAAATGCAATATATTATGCAATCAAGTTGCTAAAACAGGAAAATTATGTCCTATGTTTAAACTTCCCGCTTAGTTATTCGTTCACATTCGAGTCTTGTCGGAATCGGAAGTCGGGCGTTTTCGATCGTAGTGCGCATGTGCGCACTCAGTGTATTTCCATCTTTTATTAATCAACGTAAAAAATAAAAACAACAATACATTGCGAGTGTGCACCTACTCCGATCCATTTTTCGATTGTGTTGTGTTGTGTTATGTGAGTGGGTGTCATGGTGGCCGTAGGTTTATGGCCGTAGGTTGTTCGACTTCCAGCTTGTTTTCTTTTGTCGTTGCCTTTGTTGCTCGTTGTTTCAAGGTAAGTTAAAGTTTAATAATATAATGTGGCGCAAAGATACTTCTAGCAAATATTACAAAAGGGCAAATGTTCAAATTAAGCGGTTTGAAAGAGCTCTTCAAGAGGCTCCATACCCTAATCAAAATAGACAGCCTGCTTCATTTAATCAGGCATCTTTCCTTCAATCTTGTAATGATCAACATAGCACATCAGATGTTTCAGTTCTTGTTTTACAGTCTGAAGATTCTCTGCCACATCTTATCAATAGCGAAACTGAAACAGATAACCCTCGAGATAACTTATGTTGTGTATCTCAAAGTGGGGAATCATCAGATGAATTATATGGCACTGCCACATCTAATATGACTATTTCACCTAGCACAGTCACAACCTGTAATGATTGAGAATCGACCAATTTTTTCAAAACAGAGGCAAGAATTAGATATTTGATTACTTAGTTTTCTTTTTGTATTTTTAGTTAGAAGCAGTTGGAGAATAAAAAAAAATGAAATATCTATCAACATCCAATAAAAGACAGAGTGCGCTAAGGGTGTAGTTGCCGGACCGAAACCAGACTCACGGGTGTATCAAGACATAAGGGATGACCCTGTACCTGAGTTATACATAGTACGTACATTGTATGTCCATAGTACGTACATTGTACGTACTTTCGATCATTTTACATCCAGTTTTGGTCCGGAACAAAACATAAAATGTACGTACCTGGAATGTACGTACATGCGACGTACATAGTACGTACTTTACCACATCCCAGGGACGTACCGGGGTCGTACAAAGCGTTAGAAAATGTACGTCCCTAGTACGTACATAGTACATACCTGTACGTACTTGTACGTACCAGGGACCTGACGTTTGTCCCAACATTACGTACCAGGTACGTACCGTGGCTGTATGGGTACAGGGGAATCGCAAAAGGCCCAAGGCCTCCGACTGAGGGATCAAACAGGATCCCAAACCACAGCAACCTAACCTACCCTACATTACACGATTTTTTTTATATCAGTGATTAAATCACTGTTTCTGATATATCACTCATCACTATTGACAAGTCTCAAATATCTTCTGCTTACTTTGTCGGGTATAGTATGGCCAGTTTTCGTATTGATCAATCCATAGCCGACTTCCGCCTCCCTCTGTTGCATTTTCTTGAACGTTTCGTTGAGCTCGGCGGTTTTGACGTTCCTGTCCTTCCTTATTTGGCGAATCTCGTCGTAAACCCTTGCTTTTTCTTCGCCAATCAAGCTAAGCAGTTCTCCGTAGGCCTCCAACTTTTTGAAGTACTTTTTTACAGTGTCGTAGGATACATCGGTTTCTCTTACCACATAGTCCATCTAAAAAAAATCAAATAATGTATTGTTGCGGAAGTATTGTTGTGTGGACTCGGCCTAACCTAACTAATATATCCCGCCCCCATATGATGAGGAGTACATACATAGACTTAAAATAAAATATAGACTACACTATTTACATCTCAACGCGGTCAAACAATCTTTTTTGTACACATGTTTACTTCTGGATACGGTCGACCGAGCCTTTCTCATCCAGCCTATGTTGTCACGTCTTTAATATTATCAATATTTTTTTTCTTGTTATACACATATATTGAGATATTAATACTATATTTTAATAAAGTAGGTTTTAATATTGCATAGATGTATTAAATAGTCCTTATACTACTAAATTATAAGTCGGATACTGTTTAAAAAGGATAAGTTCTTTACAATATGACAACACCGATTAGAGGCGAGGGAGCCTATTCATTCATTTATTACCTTGTAGTACGCGTCGCACGTGTGCGGTAAAGCTTTGTTGCCGCTATCTCCCCGGCTGTATTAACGCATTTTCTTAGCTTGTAGTGCTTAAGTGTTTATTTTATTGACTTTTTCTGTTCAAGAACTATAAAATATGGTTCGCCAGTGCCAAATTTGCAAGAAATTTGACTTAAATAATCCATTTAAGTCTTGAAACGACTTTCGACCGGTAGGCAACTCTCAATTTACTCATTAGGAGCCAGTGGCGTTGTTGTAGAAAGGCGCTTATTTAGATAATATCTTAGTAAAATGTAAAATCTGAATTTTTTCTCTTACATTACATTATTTACTTGTAACAAAATCATAATTATAACCCTGTTAATAATTAATAATGTTTTTATTAAAAATATATTACGGTTTATTCTAAAATTATCTTCTAAAATAACATACAAGAATTTTAAAATGATATTACATTATGAAACAATATTTTTTAATATACCGGGTCGTCTCAAAAGTGGCTCACCAACTTTTTTATTTTTTCAGATAAAAAAAAACAGATTTGTATCTTATTAGGTATATGACATAAATTAGGATTTATTGACGTATTCAATTGTTTTTAGTCTCTTCCTGTTTCACCGAAATGATTACATCTTTTGATTTTTAAAGGCACCCTCGGTATATTGCTACTTTATTCGATAAAAAACGACACTCTGAATAGAATGACATATCATATGTCAACTTTTGACATTGTTGCTTAAAAACAAATCGCATTTTAAATTTCAATCCATGGTGCCATGGTGTTGTTAAAAACACTAAGTTTTAATCAAGGAGCCTTGGAAAAATAGTTTTGATCGTCGTAATAGGTTTCGTATCTTGTCTAGGCCGGTTAAAAGATGTACAAATCGTATTTTTAATCATACATATGTCAATTTTTTCAAATGGAACAAGGGTGAGTCATTAGCATATTTGGAAAAAGCATTTTTTATGAATATATTGATACCACACACTTGGTATTTCGAGTAAAATTGTCGTTATGAACCGCTTGTTACAATTACAATTAAACCATATGCAAAAATGTCAAAAGTTGACATATGATATGATATTCTATTCAGAGTGTCATTTTCTATCGAATAAAGTAGAAATACCTATATCGAGGGTGCCGTTTAAAAATTAAAAGTTATAGTCATTTCCGGTGAAAGAGGAAGTGACCAAAAACAATTGAATGCGTCAATCAATCATAATTAATGTCATATACTAACATACTAAATCTTGTTTTTTTTTTATTTGAAAATATAAAAAATTATGGGGATGAGCCACTTTTGGGACGCACCCGGTATAAAAGAACAGTACCTAGTTAAATAAATGTAGTCAACTAACAATAAATGTAATCACCTAACCAGAAAAAATTACAACAATCATATATTTTTTTTCTCCCTGTCGCCGATTCTATTATATCTGTGGAATAGATCCAGTTTTTGATTAATATTAGGGTTGTGAATGTTTGACTAAAATCAATAATTTATTATTAATTTCAAAAATTACGTAATTTCGATTATATAATTTCTTCTATAACGTGTATTTTATTATTTTTATCCTTTTTGGATTCTAAGACGTTTTTTTCTAAACTTTTATTTAAAAAAACCTGTCCTAAATCTTAATAAAATATAAAAAAAGTTTAAATACGATATATTTTTAATTTAATTATAGCTTCATTAAAATAAAAAAAAATTACCCGGCTATGATACGGAGAGTTCAGGTGTACTTGAGAAAAGAAAGACAGTGTTGTGTTTTTCGGCAGAGTCGTCAGGGAACGACCGACCTATCTATCGCTCGTGTCGCACTCGTTATAACCTAAAACAATAACACGACAATAACAAGACATTGTCTGACCGCATGTTCCAGCTATTTATGAATGAGATGCTCAGTCTATATTTTATTTTAAGTCTATGACTACATACGAGACCATTCTAAACCTTCTCTATGCACCTAATGATCTAACGGACTATTCGAGAACTGTTTAGTTGTGGGTATATAAGCCGACGCCTGGGGCCTGAGGAGGACAGATACAAAAAGACGCGTAAAGTTGCCGCGCTAAATTCAAAATAAATTCCTTCTAGATAAATAGTTATAAATAGTTTGTAAATAGTTCTTTAAGTCTTTTATCGTTATTGTTTTGTTACTTAGTGAAAAATAAATTGTGTTTAAATAAATTAGACTTTCTATCTACAAGGAACCGACGAAAAACGTAACAGTATCTACAAGACACAATATTTTTCACTTTCTCTCCACTCTCCACGAGTGATTTAAGCCCTTATAGGATACAAACCTCGGAATTCATTTACTGTGAACGAATTTTTATAAAACTTTTTGCATTGTTAATAAGATATATTACAAAGTTTACCCATTTAAATTCGTTGCTTTCACTATAATATTTAATTAAACACACATATACAAATGCATACATACAAAATGGCTCCTTGTTCCGAAAAAGCCCTGTATCAGGATTTCTATTTGAGATTTTCACTCCAAACCTTTTAAAAAATATGTCTTTAATGGTAGCTCATATTTCAAAAATCTTTTTACAGATATACCTACAGTGTGAGTCAAATATAGTTTTACAAGTAAATTTTAGTTTTTCAAATGAAATGCCTTATATTTGTTTAGTTCAGTGAATTTGCTATAAAATTCCGGTTCCAAAAATACCTTAATACCATAGAGTATACTGAGTGGTTTTTGAATTATGACCACATCCATGAGGACGTCAATCTAGACGTTCAGGAATCTTCGTATGAGAACTTCTAATCGAGACGATCGACTTACTGTAAGTTTATCGCTAAAAAACCGCCGTTTGCCAGCTTTTCAAATTTATAACGAATTGCACCTAAGGAACGTACATATTAACTAACGGACTATAAGAAGAAAACTAAATGAAGCAAATCTTATGTCAAGAAAGCCTGCTTCGGGACCAGAACTTACTAGATCTGTTGACTAGGACAAAAAAGCAAAGGCATGGTCTTAATGTAAAAATTAAGAAAAAAATTTGTGTCTTCTTCAAAAGCGAATAACTCCAACACAAATAAAGCTAATGAGATGAACCGAAAAGCCAAACTATCGAGAAAGGATCTATCTAGATGATAAAATGGTTCCTAAATTTCTTGCTGTTTTAACATATTACACAGGGTGTTTCAAACATTCACCAACATATCAACATTTTGTTTTCCCTTGTATACTGTGATTACAAGTAAACCTACCTTATAAATGACAGTCACATTGTCGCTTGTAAATGTTTACAAGTAAGAAAGGATCTTACCTTCTTTCGTTTGTAATGCATGGCCAGTTTTTTGTGAAACAAATTATTTTTCATTCTCTGCATGGGCAGCTCTTCGACAAATTTCTCGTACTTCTCATAAAATGGCGCCCTGTCCATTTGAGGTTCCTCCTCCTCCTCAAAAACTGATACTTCCTCTTCCTCTGGAGCTTCCTCTACACAAACAAACCAAAAAAGTTGTATTGATATTCCAATATATACAGTATGTTTTTCAAAAGTGACTAATCTCTTTAACTTTTTCATTATTTCTGATAAAAAACGATATTTAGTATGTGACATAAATCAGGAATTGATTGACGTATTCAGTTAGTTTCGGTCACTTCCTGTTCTACCGGAAATAACTACAACTTTTGAATTTTGAATAGCTCTTTTGGTATTTTTTACTTTATTTGATAGAAAATGATATTCTGAATAAAGTGATAAATTGAGTAGTAAAGTGATAAAGTGATATATATATATATATATATATATATATATACAGGGTATATATATATATATATATATATATATATATATATATATATATATATATATATATATATATATATATATATATATATATATATATATATATATACAAGTGGCCCAGGGTGGCCCGAAACCGTTCCGCATGGTATAACGGCCAGGGTAATTTTTTTTCAGAAAATTCAAAAACACGTCAATTTTGTTTGTGAGGGTGACAACTTTTGCCCCAAAAATGATTGCAAAATCTTCAACCCTATAAGCGGGGGTGTCATCCCCCAATTTTTTTCAAATGGGAAGGGGGGTCAAGTGGTGCAATGAAAAGGGCTTTCTATTCTCTATACTTTCCCGCTTCGTTTTTGAAAATCGGTCCAGTCATTGAGAAAATATGAAGGATTGAAATTTGAAAAGTTTATTTAAACATTTATCAGAGTAAATGATAAGGATAAATTCCTTCCACCAATTTGCTGTTTTTTCTTATTATTTCTATGTTTACGATGTTTACGCATTTTTTCACTTGCCACAAAGTTGAACGATCAGGTGCGGTAGTTGCTAGATAGCTGTTCTGTGACTTATGCGTTAATTAATGTGTGTTTTTCAGATGAGTGTCAGACAACTGTCGGTACTGGGCTGAGGACAACCCCAGGGTTTTTCACGAGGTGCACACACAAAACCCTCAGAAATTGAACGTGTAAAATACCAGCTTTTTGAAAATTCTATTGTAAGTCCTTTTTTTCTCCCTGGAAATATAACAGGTGATATGTACTTAGATTTACTGGAAAATACCATCGACCCAGCCCTAACTAACATCATAGAGGACAATCCTGGACACGTTGAAGTGGAACTAATGTTACAGTTGAGGGTTGGAACCTTTGGTGTTAAACTGATTTCAGTTTATAATCATCTGCTCATGATGCTAACATGGTTAGCGAAACGCGCGTCCAGTGTAAAAGTAAAAGTGTTTTGGTGTATTGTGGTGATTTAGTGTTTTTATTTTGCTGGAACTAATGTTTCAACAAGACGGCGCACCACCATATTACTCTCAAAATGTGCGTAATTATTTAAACAATATCTTTCCTGGTCGGTGGATAGGACGAAGGGGTGAAATTGAGTGGCCTCCCCGGTCACCCGACTTGACTTCCTTAGACTATTTTTTAAAGGGGACACATAAAAAGTAAAGTGTATAGCACTCCACAAGCCTCATTAAAAGACCTGCCAAGACGAATTACTGATGTTTGTCGCGTAGTGACCCCGCAAGTTCTTCAGCATGTTCGAGAACGGTTTGAAAATAATTTGTATTAATGTATGGCGGTTGACGGGCAACATTTTCAGCATTTGTTTCATTAATAAGATAAGTTTTTTAATTAATTCAATTTACGCGGGGTTTTTTGCAAAAAGTACTTTTCAAATTTCAATCCTTAATATTTTTACGAAGTACCAGAATACCGTAATACCAAATGTATTAATATCTAATAAGTAAGATATTAATAATAGTGAACAAGAAACGATGATTCAGTGAAATCATGGTAGGCTTTGGAAAAAAGTTGCTTTTCGCGTAATAGTATAAACGTAAAATTGTTATTAGATCAACATTTTGATAGTCTTATCAGCGCTTTTTTTTATCTTTTAATTGCTTTTTCAAAATGCCTTTATTATTTGAAATAGTTGAAGTTGTTGGCATTTTGAAAAAGCAATTAAAAGATAAAAAAAACGCTGATAAGACTATCAAAATGTTGATCTAATAACAATTTGACGTTTATACTATTACGCGAAAAGCAACTTTTTTCCAAAGCCTACCATGATTTCACTGAATCATCGTTTCTTGTTCACTATTATTAATATCTTAATTATTAGATATTAATACATCTGATATTATGGTATTCTGGTATATCGTCAATTTTAAAATAAACTAACTATTTCTATCTTATTTTTAGGTTAGAATGGGCATAATCAAGAGGGCTACTAATCCGTGTTGTAAAATTAAGGTAATTAAGGGCTTATTTTTTGGTATTTATTATAATTTTGCTAATATCTTCGGTTTGAAAGAAGATATGAAGATGCGGTTTTCGCTGACTTTTTAAGCTTTTACTACTCTTTACTATCGGCTAAAATTACATATACTATTGCATTTAATTTTTTTGAAAAAACGCGCAATGTTTGTTAAATTGTAAGACAACGCCCCCTAGCGTCGACGTTCAAAAGCTTATTATTATTGTTTATATGGTACAATATAGAGTAAGAAACGCTCTTTTAAACGAGCTCTCGCTTGTTGGATTCCGATCATCCAGTCCAGAGTTATTAATATTCAAATAAAAGCAGATCTAACCTTCCCCCACCACTTTATTTTGGTAGATAGGAGAAAATGGCTCTAACAAAAAATATTCAAAACATACTGAAGATTATGAAGCTGTTACTTATAGCACACCTTATCTAGGCAAAATTGTGTAAAAACTCCATTTTCTTACTTTTTGTTACAGTTGCGCCCCCTAGCGGTCGTTCTACAAACTTGAAATTAATTTCCAGCAATTTCCCATAGCCCCTTTAGTTATAAATATTTTTTCCGTAAGCCCTACGGCTAATACTTTCCGAGATACAGCCGAGAGCTATTCTTAGTGGGACACCCTGTATATTATGTCCTACCTTCTAAAACTATATCAGGTCCGTTGGTCAGCACCTCAAAACTGGCAAACAAGTCTTCCAACGATTCCAATTTGATTCGGGATTCAAAATTGTACGAGGCGGCGCTTTTCTTTGATTTTCTTCTGTGGTTTTTTTCGTCTGAAATCGAAGCATTGCAAACAAATTATTATTATTATTAATTTATAAAATACATTAATTAAAGTGTCTGTCCAACGAGTTCCGACAGGCCAAGAAAATGACCTAAAAACACAATACACCTGTGAACAGGGTTGGGTAACGACGGCGTCGTCTTATTTTTGTTGGTTTTTAGAGGTTGTTGGTGGTCGTATTATGATCAGAGTTCGGAAGTAGTTAATTAAGACGTAATTTAACTGATTAACTACGTGTAGTTTTTCTTCAAAAACTACGTCTTTTCCCGTTCATTAACTACATGAAAACTACGTTAATAAACTATGTATTGATATTATGAATAATTTCCCTTTGTATGAGGTGTAATAGAGATAATATGATGTAAATATTATATTTTAAGCCATATTTCTTCTGTTTTCTTAAATACATTATGTGTTTTCAAAGCTTCAACTTATTATAACCTCACCTCAAACGTTTGATATTTGAAAGTAACATACATAGGTTACATAAACTGCACCCTCTACATAAATTTCATTAACTACATGTAATGTAGTTTATGTAGTTTTTAAAAGTAACATGTAGTTTTCCGAACCCTGATTATGATGTGCAACCAAAGTTATTTTAATTTCCCTATACCTATGTGTCTCTAACTAATTTTCTGCGTCTGGACATTTAAAAAATGTCGAAAATTAGTTGGTGTAGAAAATATGAACTATAGATTACCTTCAGGAATAATTGCAATGGACCCCATCAACCCTGAAATTAACGACATATTGAAAGAACTTTGTGAGGGCACTATGTGCGCATATTGCAAGTGAAACTTCTTACTAAAAGACATGATGTTTGCAACAGTGCAGTTTGAAATGTTAAAAAAGTAATAAATTAAAAAACTATTTTTTACGCGTAAAAAATAGTTTTTTAAGTGTAACAAATAGTTTAATACGCGTAAAAAATAGTTTTTTACGTATAATTAATAGCACAGATTATACAGATTATAATCTTTGTTTTTTCTTTATTGTTTTTCGTGGTTCCAATTTTCGGAATCGGGCACTAGATAGGTGACTAGTTTGCGCACATAGCACGCCCACTTATGGCCTCTAAAATTGTACACAGCGCATGACCGGCACAGTTATTAGAGAGATATCGGAAAATCGAATAGCATCATCCAGTATTTACGCGTACCTTATCATGGTTACGATATGCGCGAGTCAACGCAACACCCGCTAATAACGTTACCGCCTGACGTAATTTGTGGATCAATTACACCAAGCGCTCTTTCTAAATAACCTCTGATAACGTTTAAAAATTGCTTAAATGGGCATGTGCGGGTATTTGACAAACGGAGCCGGCCGGCGAGATCTTTTATTTTAGGTTATGTTTGAATTGTTTTGAATTATTGCTTTAGTTTTATTAGGTAATTTGATATTTAAGTAGCTGGGATTAGTTTTAATTAAATAAATATGGCCCAAAATATGGATTCCACCTCTTCCAATACTAAAGAACTTATAAAGAATCTTAGGTTTACAGCAGATGGCGACTTAGCCCTTCTAAGAGAATTTGTAGCTTTTGTTGCCCTAAACCCATTGGTAGACGTTGAACAATAAAGCATTGGAAATAAACAAAACAATTTCAAAGTTTTAAATTCAAAGTTAGGTTAAGTTTAAATAGCGGACGCGACGCGATCAGAATTCTTTCCGATCCGATAACTATAAATGAAGAGACTTAATACCACTTCACGTAAAGGAAATAACACCTGGCCTTATTAACGTCCATGCACGCTATTCGGTTTAGCGATAGCTCTCTATTACGCTGTTTATTGTTATTTTACGCGAGTTTATTTTTGCGCACAGGAAATTTGACTCGTTTGCACATCGTCATAAAAAACAATTTTCGTACCACGAATTAGGGACAAGATTTTTATCTGTATACTTATACGATACCTATAATCTGTGCTAATAGTTTAATGCCCACTTGCACCGTTTGTATAAACTTTGTTTAAAGGCTAAACAGTGATTAACTATAATAAAATATGTATATTATACAGATTATAATCATTGGCTAAACAGTGATTAACTATAATAAAATATGTATAGTTAATCACTGTTTAGCCTTGAAACAAAGTTTATACAAACGGTGCAAGTGGGCATAAGTAACAAGTAATAATTTGTTTTACTTTCACAAAATTTGTATTGAAATATCAATGTTTTTAATAAGCACGTGAACTGTTCACCAATACACGTCGCGTCACTACGTCGTTACCACTTTTCGTTACGACTAGCTCGTATGTCGCGGCCTTGAATTTTTACTCTCAGCGCGTAAAGAAGTTTCACAGAAAAATATCAAAAAATTACGAAAGCGTAGAGCTGCCATCGCAACATTGAAATATAATTTTAGCAAAATTTACACTTTTTCTGTAAATTTACAGATTAGCTCGCTTGTAACTAGTGAGTAACGAACAGCTCGATGCCGAGACGTCGCGTCGTCCTGCTGGGTAGTAAATTTCGCATGCAAAAAGTGTAAATTTACAGAAAAAGTGTAAATTTACATAAAAAGTGTAAATTTACAGAAAATCTGTAAATTTATAGGAAAAGTGTAAATTTACAGAAAATCTGAAAATTTACAGAAAATCTGAAAATTTACAAAAAAAGTGTAAATTTACAGAAAATCTGTAAATTTATAGAAAAAGTGTAAATTTACAGAAAATCTGAAAATTTACAGAAAATCTGAAAATTTACAGAAAAAGTGTAAATTTACAGAAATAGTGTAAATTTACAGAAAAACTGAAAATTTACAAAAAAAGTGTAAATTTACAGAAAATCTGTAAATTTATAGAAAAAGTGTAAATTTACAGAAAATCTGAAAATTTACAGAAAATCTGAAAATTTACAGAAAAAGTGTAAATTTACAGAAAAAGTGTAAATTTACAGAAAATCTGAAAATTTACAGAAAAAGTATAAATTTACAGAAAAAGTGTAAATTCACAGAAAATCTGAAAATTTACAGAAAAAGTGTAAATATACAAAAAAAATTGTAAATTTACAGAAAAAGTGTAAATTTACAGAAAGGGTGTAAATTTACAGAAAAAGTGTAAATTTACAGAAAAAGTGTAAATTTACAGAAAAAGTGTAAATTTACAGAAAAAGTGTAAATTTACAGAAAAAGTGTAAATTTACAGAAAATCTGTAAATTTACAGAAAAAGTGCAAATTTACAGAAAAAGTGTAAATTTACAGAAAATCTGAAAATTTACAGAAAAAGTATAAATTTACAGAAAAAGTGTAAATTTACAGAAAAAGTGTAAATTTACAGAAAAAGTGTAAATTTACAGAAAATCTGTAAATTTACAGAAAAAGTGTAAATTTACAGAAAATCTGAAAATTTACAGAAAAAGTGTAAATTTACATAAAAAGTGTAAATTTACAGAAAATCTGTAAATTTATAGAAAAAGTGTAAATTTACAGAAAATCTGAAAATTTACAGAAAATCTGAAAATTTACAGAAAAAGTGTAAATTTACAGAAAAAGTGTAAATTTACAGAAAATCTGAAAATTTACAGAAAAAGTGTAAATTTACAGAAAAAGTGTAAATTTACAGAAAATCTGAAAATTTACAGAAAAAGTGTAAATATACAAAAAAGTGTAAATTTACAGAAAAAGTGTAAATTTACAGAAAGGGTGTAAATTTACAGAAAAAGTGTAAATTTACAGAAAAAGTGTAAATTTACAGAAAAAGTGTAAATTTACAGAAAATCGGTAAATTTACAGAAAAAGTGTAAATTTACAGAAAAAGTGTAAATTTACAGAAAAAGTGTAAATTTACAGAAAATCTGTAAATTTACAGAAAAAGTGTAAATTTTGCTAAAATTATATTTCAATGTTGCGATGGCAGCTCTACGCTTTCGTAAAAAATAGTTTCCATAGAACAATAATAAAGTAATGGACAAGTTAAACTTCACTTACCGTCTGAATCGATTGATCTAGTTGATTTTTCTGCTTCTACCCGTAGTATTGATACTCTTTTATCTACGAAGTCTGGTCTAAAAATATAAAACATGTATACCGGGTGCGTCTCCAAAAGTGGCTCACCCCTATAACTTTTTTATTTTCTTTTTCATTCAAAGAAACGAGATTTGGTATGTTAGTATATGACATAAATTAGGATTGATTGACGTTTTCAATTGTTTTCGGTCACTTCCTGTTTCAACGGAAATGACTAAAACTTTTGATTTTTAAATGGCACTCTCGGTATTTTTTTATTTTATTCGATAGAAAATGGCATTCTGAATAGAATGACATATCATATACGTCAACTTTTGATATTCTTGCTCAATAAAAAAAGTATTCTAAAATTCAATCTAGAATGCCACATGGATAATATGTTAAAAACAGTAATTCTTAATCAAGGAGCCTTGGAAAGGAGCCTTCTCATGTTTTTAGTATCTTGTTTTGGCCAGTTAGAAAATGCTCAAATCTTATTTTTAATCATATCTCAATTTTTTCTAATGGAACGAGCATGACTCATAATCATATTTGGAAAAAGCATTTTTTTACGAATAATTTGATACCACACACTTGGTACTTCCAGTCAAATTTTCGTTACGAACCGCAAGTTATAATTTCAAATAAACTATATGCGAAAATATCAAATGTTGACATAATATGATACGTCATTCAATCCAGATTGTTATTTTCGATCGAATAAAGTAAAAAAATACCGAGGGGACCATTTAAAAATCAAAAGTTGTAGTCATTTCCGGTGAAACAGGGAGTAACCGAAAACAATTGAATACGTCAATCAATTCTAATTTATGTCATATACTAGCATACCAAATCTCATGTTTTTAACTGAAAAAATAAAAAAGTTATAGGCCTGAGCCACTTTTGGGACGCAACCGGTATAATATATTAAAAAAAGAGTTTCAGTCCCTTAGCTCATATAGGGCCCGAGTTAACGACGCTCCGAGATCGTTACTACTTTTCCTCTCGCGTCTCGTGTGTCACGGCTTTGAATTTTTTCTCCCATCGCGCTTAAAGAAGTTCCACTTCACAAGCAAGACTTTCTCGAATCGTGCAGCAAGAACAAGATCAATACTAAAGCTTAATCTAGTACCGAATCTAGCAATCCTAGTACCGAAATCACTCCAATGAAAGCAGGCTTCCTAAGTTGGTCAACGGTTGATTGCACCCTTTTTTTTCACCGGTGAATGCCTGGCAGCGGTATTTTAAAAGCTCAGTAGTTTTAGGAATTACTTTAGTTTACATTTGATAACGATCTAGCCGAAACTGTGTTAATAAAAATACATAAAGACGAAATTCCTTTATTTTTAAAACCCTCAACTGGCGGGCGTGGTGAATTTATGTAACGCTTATGGCGTTCTGGGGTCCGACGGACCCCAATTTTTTTTTCAGTTTAAAGTGCATGATGATATTTTATAAAAAGCTTGTTATTTTTACACTGTTTACAATACCGGGTGTTGCATAGTCGGACGGGACATAGAAAATCCCATGTAAATTTTAATGGGGTCAATTATTGGCTTCCCCAGGAACAAAGAGAAGATGCAAGAAATGATACCGACTTGGAAGTTTTATTGTGCGTGGAAGAGAACGATGGAAAGATCAGCTCAAGGAAACTTGAGGATGAAATAGGAATAGATCACACTACAGCGTTTCGAATTTTGAAACGACATAAATACTATTCCTTCAAATATGAAAAGCACCAAGAGCTACGAGATGGGGACGAAATAGGGCGGCAGGCGTTTTGTTTTGATATGATGGAAAGAGCAAACACGGATAGGGAATTTTTAAAAAACATATGTTTCACTGACGAATGCATGTTTACCTTAAATAATGAACCCAATTTTCATAATTATCGATAATGGAAAAAAGAAAACCAACACAGGTTTGTCGAACCAAGGACGCAATATCCACAGAAAGTAAATGTTTGGGCAGGGATATTCGGACACAATATTATCGGGCCATTATTTCTTACGCGAAATTTAAATGCAGAATATTATTTGGAACTACTCGAAAATCATATTTTATCTGCTTTACATGATGTAGCTAGGAAAAATCAGGAAGTTTGGTACCAAATGGATGGCTGCCGAGTTAGACGAGTTAAAAAATGCTATTTCTGCCGAATGCAATAGAATTTCAGTTTACCAACTAGCGAATGTAAGAAGAGAATTTTATGATCGCCTGGATTATTGTCAAGCAGTCCATGGAGGAATATTTGAACATCTTCTTAAATCCTAAAGTTCTAACAATTTAATAGTACCTAAATTAATAAGTTATTGAATATTGTAGATAATAATACTATATATAATTAACCTTGTAATTGATTACTTTATTTTACTTTAATTCATATTAATTTGTATTTATAAATACATCTTTAAGATTTTCGATGTAGGAATGAGTTATCAATAATAATAAAGCACTAAATAGGTAAATTTCAGAAATGACAACTTCATTTGACAGTTATCTTTTACCTTGACTGGTGCTCATAAGTAAATACAGGGCCATAAGAAAGGAGAAATATTTAAAAAGAAATCGGCGATAACTCGTAAACGGGCTAATCAAAAATATCTAAAGTTATTCTTTTGAATGTGGGTTTTAGTGCTCTTCAATAAACCTAAATAAGAATTATTCTCTAAAATAATTAGGGAAGGCAATAATTGACCCCATTAAAATTTACATGGGATTTCCTATGTCCCGCTCGACGATGCAACATCCGGTATATTCAAACTTGTGAACAAACTATTTCATTAATTTTCAACAAATTAATTAGAACGGACTCAAAAATAAAGTAAAACGCATTTTTTAGGAATTTTTGACAACAGAAATATAACTTGACCCATAGAAATTAAAAACATATATATTTTATGATTTTACCCTATTATTAATAGTACAAACAACTGAAATGTGAATCTAAAGTAATAAACATAAATTATTTTCAACAAAACTGCAAACTTTGAATGTACAGGGTGGATCAAATTCGACGCTTTTAAATGGAAACACCCTTTTCTAGAGGAGATAGACAAAAACTAATATCGGTGTCTGGAGCTTAATTTTTGTCAAAAACATGATGGTGAAAACCGCATACCGATATCTGTTACCGTTTCGGAGTTACGGGGTGTTTTTCAAAAATATGCATTTTTAACAAATCGCTGTAATTTTTTTGCTATGGAAAATTTTGTTTTTTTACGAAAACATTTCCAAAGCACCTTTTTACGTAGAATTTAATGGTTTAAGTATAATTTTTTTAAAATTAATAATTTAAGAATTATCAACAGAAAATTTGATTTTTTATATGAGACACCCTCTATATTTTTTTAATTTATTGAAAAGAATTTAAAATTAGCTTTCCAAAATATAACACACTTGATATTTTGCTTAATTCCTCTTCGAGATATAGAGTATATAAAAATTCGCCCTCTTTAAATAAGTAGGCTTTGAACGGCACAGGCTGTAATGCAAAAAAATTCTAGCTGTGAGCATCAATTAAAACGAAAATAATATCTGCTATGAGAGATGCAGAATTTTATAACAATTTAAAATATATTTAACCAACACACATTTGAACTATATCTAATAACAATAAAAATAAATAGCAAACCAAGACATGAGATTTTGCTACAGGTGTTCGACATATCGACCGTCTTCTGTTATGGACAGACGGGTCAGTTTTTGAACATTTCTCGCGGAATTCATTAACTCGGTGGGGTGAAAGATACCCCTCATAACTGCTAAGTATTTTTAATTCTTGTCTAGATTATATGGAAGAATAAGGAACCTTCATTCTTCCGCAAATATATGCATAGGATTAGATCCATGGGCACTATGTTAGGCGGTCTCGACGGCCAACGGCTGGGATCTTGGTTAGCTATTCAATTATTCTTGAAATTGGCTGCAAAAATTTGCTGATAACTTCAGCGTTCAGAGGCGGTGCGTCGTCTTGCTGGAAATATGTTTTCGAGTTCCATTAAGGGCAAATCATCAATAAGGGGTCCAAAGCCTACTAGTTAAAAGTGGCGAACTTTTAAAAATTTTGTATTTTGAAGGGGATTATAACAAAATATCAAGTGTGCTATATTTTTGGAAAGGTAATTTTAAATTCTTTTCAGTTAATTAAAATATATAGGGTGTCCCAAATAAAAATCAATTTTTCTGTTGATAACTCCTAAATTATTAATTTTAAAAAATTATACTTAAACCATTAAATTCTACGTAAAAAGGTGCTTTGGAAATGTTTTCATAGAAATACAAAATTTTTCATAGCAAAAAAGTTACAGCGATTTGTTAAAAATGCACATTTTTGAAAAACACCCCGTAACTCCGAAACGGCAACAGATATCGATGTGCGGTTTTCACCATCATGTTTTTGATGAAAATTGAGCTCCAGACACTAGCGATGGGAACTATCGAATGAATTAAACTATCGAATGGTTACTGAATGAATGATTTCAACTATCGAATGGTTTTATTCGAATAAAATCATTCATTCATTTGTATACTAAAGCATATGTGACAACCTCGCCGTGCGACTAAATGGTTATCGTTGAGCCACGACTATCGAATGCTTTTGATAAATGAAATTTAGTATTCGTTTGATTTTTGTGTGCGTCAGTGCATTATTAGTTCTTCCAAATTTTTATAATTTCACCTTATAAATACTGTGCTATAAAATATTTAAAATACTAAAATAGTAGTTTTTTTAATTGACGATTGTGTGCGTGTGCAGGTGCCAAAATTTTTCCGAAAATTTGTGTGATTTTCCGTAGCCCGATCTTTCACTTATTTTATTTTATATGGTATATCTATATGGTCTATTTTTAATGGGAAATTTTGAGAAGTAGCAATTTTTAAGAGAGATGAGATGAACTTAGAATTAATTTTAAAAATACATATTTGTATTTTAGATGTTTTAATAATATGAAATAGTTGAACTTAATAATCATATTTAAGTAATGTGGTTAAGTAAATGGGGTTATCGAACTCAAACTATGGGGTGAGAAAATTAAATTTTTGCTACTACGTAAAATAATGTTTATATTAAATTATTTTAAATTTTGTTGTTAATAGGTATAACAAATTATTACTGTTATTATTATTTTTATTAAACCAGTCTTTGCTTAAAACATTAAAAATAATTTTCCACATCCAAAATAACAAGTATTATTGCAGTGTAACAACAGAATATTAATAAAAAAAATGCAAAATATATAGACATACTATCCCTAACTAACTAAAGACAAACAATAATATTCTTTGCTAATATCAACTAATACCAATATATGGCAACAGCGCCCTTCATAATGTATTTTCTGTGTAAATACTAGCACCTCAATAAAAAAAATAATGTGTCCTTATCTTTATGACTCCGCAAAAAATCAAAGATGCCGGCTTCTTTCATAGCATTGCCACCGACCGCTGTCGGGTTTCTCGGAAAGAAACCTACGTCGCCGGGCGACAACTAAAATCCAGTTAATATTTTATTATAATCGATCCTGACGAATAAATGAATTTCATAAATGAATGAATTTTATAAATGAATGGTTTTTGCCTCCGAATTACTAGAATACAATAAGGCAGATGACGCATCTATTCGATAAGTTTTATTCGAATAGTTTTAAACGAATGTTTTTTACTAGCTATCGAATTATTCGAATGAATTGCAACTATCGAATGTTTTGATAGTATTCATTCCATAGTTCCCACTACTACCAGACACCGATATTAGTTTTCGTCTATCTCCTATAGAAAAGGGTGTTTCCATTTAAAAGCGTCGAATTTGACGCACCCTGTACATAATTTTTTCAAATACAGTTCATGCTAACATAGGATCTGCATTTGCCGCACATGGATCGTGCATATTTGATTCATGAAATTTTTGTTTTTTGTCATTTTTTCATTGACATATGGTTGCCATATACCACATCTCTTTCTTTTCTGGTATTGATTATTCAATTTTTTTTCTTCTATAAGTAAGAGATTCAGAATCGGAGTTATGGTTGCTCTTCGGAGAAAAATCAATGTCTCGATGGTCTTCATCTTAATTAAGCCTCTTTAAGTTCATCAAACCACTCAATTAATGCTTCCTCAAAATTAGCGTCCCAGTGAGGCACACTTGTTAGACCACCCGCCATCCTAATAATGTAACATTCTTGGCGTGGTGGTGCCACACAGACCCTAATGAAACTTTAGCCCCTGCTGGTAGGAACAATACTTGATAAAATCATGTAACAGTCTGTTCCTCGTCAGTTCCTCGCAACGATCTCTGTGTGCTAGCTCATAAAATATCGCAAATAGCTATTATTTTTGCATCATGTTTACTATAATTTTATTGTTAAATATTATTTTATTTAAATTTTACCATTATGCAACCCGATATACACCGCGCTATAGAGCCACAGAATATTGTTACTGGATGCCGCCCAGCATTAGAATTTTTGTCGACCTCTTTTTATCTTTGGTCATCACTTGTCACTTGTCACTGTTAGATCAAATCAGATGTTTTTGGATTTATTTATCCTTTGTTTTGGTTATTGAAATTTTATAATTATCAGATAAAATTTCGTAGTTAAATTGGTTATTTTTGATGTGGATCGCAGTATGCAATTCGTTCATTTAATTGTGGGAATTTGTGAGTTTAGTTCGTTCATTGACCGGATATCGAAGATGGCTGTGAAAATAATCTAGAACATCATTTTTTATTTATGCCTTTTTGTGAGTTGGACTAGTCACGATATATAGTTCTCTATCTATATCCTGGAGGGAGATTTCCGGTTGAAATCTGATTTTGTGAAGGAAATCGAATCCTTGCATGACTTCTTGTGTACTCCCCGGCTGAAGAGTGTCGTCGTGAAGAACTGGCTGCCGTTTCATGAAGCATTCCCTGTGGGTGAATAGCAGGTCTTCCTAGAGAAGGATTAAGGCTTCCGAAACACATTTGGTTAGAGACGTGGTTGGATTTTGTTGATTTGTATGGACCACCGACCAATTTCCGTAAGGGATTAAATAGCCAAATTTTCCGACCGATATTCCGATTCCACGTGCCCAAGAAGTCCCCGATAGTTCCAAGAGCAAGAAGACCGATCCAGACCGTAGCACAGAACAGTCCAGAATTCCATCCGTTCCTGTTGCCCGTGTGTAGAGTTACCCGTTGAACATCATAAACCCTCGTTGAGGGTTTTTTTTATGTTCACCTCTTGAAGTCCTACACCTGGCCGGCATCCGTACGTCTGCTGAAATCCGTGGGCTCCAGTGACAGTACACCGAGCTGCTGTGCACCGCCGCAGCCACCCTGTAGCTATACACCGTAGCTCAGCCGGAGGAACTTCCGAGTTGTTTCAAGATTGTACATTGATTAGAGTAAGACTGTTTAGATTTAGATTTGCTTTATGTAAACCACCCTGTTTGTATCTAGTATTAAGTTAGATAAGGGGGTTTGACGTCATAGGTTTAGTTATTTCTCATTTGATTTAAATTCTATCTTCTTTTCGTACATTTCAATTTGCTTTTCTTAACACATTTAATTTCTCTTACATTTCATTTATTACTTTATATATATTAACTGTTTCATAGTTTAATAAATTGCTTAAATGTTTTTAGTAGTATTATTTACAGTCTAGTCTCATAGTTAAGTTAGAGTCACTTAAGTACAAATAGTTATAGAATATTTGAAGTTCATGATAGTTGCACTCAACAGTTCGAGGTTAGTGTTGAAGTCTACTTAATAGTTACATCTTTATTGCCGAGTTCATAGAGTATAATCTCGTGGCGCCCTTTTATTAATATCTTTGAACCCCGACCACCCGGCTGTTAAAATTAAAAAGCTAGTGGCCTCTATGCAACTCATTCAGGTTAAGTAAACTTTGTGTTTTATTGAACTTCGAATTAGAAAGGGCGTGGCAATCAAGTGCATCTTTACAGTTGCATATTGGTACTAGGGTTCGGAAGTAGTTAATTAAGACGTAATTTACCTGATTAACTACGTGTAGTTTTTCTTCAAAAACTACGTCTTTTCCCGGTTATTAACTACATAAAAACTACGTTAATAAACTATGTATTGATATTATGAATAATTTTGCTTTGTATGAGGGGCCTAAATAATATGATGTGTGAATATTATATTCAAAGCCATATTTCTTCTGTTTTCTTAAATACATTGTATTTTCTAAAGCTTCAACTTATTATAACCTCACCTCAAAGCTTTGATATTTGAAAGTTACATACATAGGTTACATAAACTACACCCTCTACATAAACTACATTAACTACATGTAATGTAGTTTATGTAGTTTTTAAAAGTAACATGTAGTTTTCCGAACCCTGATTGGTACCCTAACTTAAAGGTAAATGGCGCGGCGAGGCCTAATTCTTAAACGTAAATATTTTACAGAGGTTTAAATACAGAGGGTTAATGCTGAATCATTGTCCACGACATTTACAGAAACTAAAGCTCACATTCACTGATATGCTGACACTGCGTCAGTAACAGTTCCAACAACTAATTTGAAAAAAAAACTTTAACTAGAGAGTGAATGTAACCAATACGAATACTAACTTTTTGTCCACTTGATTTGAAGCTCTAGGAACTTCAGATTCTAAAAATTTTAGAAAAAAATCAATTCAAACTTGATCTAAATCGTACTTAGCATGTAAAATATCGTGTGTTGCATCGATGACCTGGACATAGGAAATCCCACGTAAATTTTAAAAATTTTAAATAAGTTTTTCTCATTTTATTTTACAGAAAAAGTTACTTGAAACTTTTTAAAGATGAAGAAAAAAAAAAAAGAATTTTTTTTTCTTTCTTTCGGAAAGAGAAAACTTTCCGAAACGTTAAGCATTTTTTTCTTTGTTAGGCAAATTTTTATTACTGTAAACACAACTTCTGACAAGCAGCGTCCGTTTAGGTTTAACGCAGAAGTGTTTACAAAAAATAACTATTTTATTTTGTAGATTTTTCTTGCAGTGCAGTGGCGAAAAACCCATAAGGATTTTTTTTTTGGATAAACATAAAACAATTATTAACAAAATTAAGTACTTGTTAATAATTAAAAAATGGATAAAATTTGCTGTCAAACCAATATTTATTGGTTTTCGGAAAATTATGCCTCTTCAAATTCGCCAAGCACTGGTACGATGTTTTTCGAATGAACAATTTGCTTCATATTAAGGAGTTCTTTAAAAAGTTTCCGATACATTTTTTTTGTAAAATAAAATGGGAAAAACTTGTTCATCATTTTTAAAATTTACATGGGATTTTCTATGTCCAGACCGGCGATGCAACAGACTGTACAGGGTGTCCCATTTTGGTTGAAGTCATACGGCATCTCTGTTATTAGTAAAGATAGAAGGGTGCGGTTTGCACAAACCTGTCCCACTTTTTTGTCAAACGGAAGATGCCGTAAACAAAATTTTCATAGCCTCCTTCGTTTCTGAGCTACAGGGTCTTTTTGAAAAATTTGCAATTTGGGACACCCTCTGTATCTCTGTTATTATTAAAGCTATCGAGAAGGTGAAAACTGTTTATTGTAGAACTTTTTACGTAGAATACAGTGGCGTGGTCTGTTATTCTACGAAAAGAATATTTTTAAAGATATGAACTAAAGTTAGCTACTAATAAATTCTTTATACAAACACCGGAAAAGTCTAGAGATATTACAATTTTATCCAGCCATCATCAGTAATTTTATTATTTGCATTTCTGATATAATAAAATTGAAATAAACAAATAGTTTACAGGACGTATTGGAAATAAAAATGCGAAATTTACCGAATTTTTCAAATTTACCTTGATTTTTATTGGACTCAAAAAAATACACACATTTTTTTTTATTCTAAACTGTGAATTAAAAAAAAAGAAAAAACCATTTTTACTTAATAAAGGGTATAGCGTCCTCTACTGTTCATTACAGCTCTACATCGTCTCTCCATGCTCCTGATCACGTTGTCGATCTCTTCTTGAGGTACAGCCTGCCACGCTGCATTCACGGCCCGAACAAGATCCCTACGAGTTTCACGAGGCATACCCATTCTCAAAATTCTTCTTTGGACCGCGTCCCATACGTGCTCGATGGGGTTGAGGTCAGGAGATTGTGCCGGCCAGGGTAAGATGTTTAATTGATGAGCATTGATAAACTCACTTCCCGCTCTGGCCGTATGAGGCCGTGCATTGTCATGCATGAGAATGAAGTTTCTCCCAAAATCATTGGCATGTGGTAACACGACAGGCTCAAGAATTAAAGCACGATATGTGATTCCTGTTAGAAACCTTTCAAGAAAAACGAGATCGGTTTTTCGGCCTAACTGGACTCCTCCCCAGACCATAACTGTTCCATCTTGATAAGGGTGCACTTCCTGAACATGATCCAACCGAATAAAATGTCCCGGTTCTCTCCATACCCTAAGCCTTCTCGAATCCGGATGAATTCCAAAGCGTGACTCATCCGTGAAGAGAACATTGGCCCATTGTTCATTCGACCACTGAACATGATCTTGAGCCCACAAATATCGTACTTCTCGATTTCCTCTCGTTAAGGGTTGAGCTCTCCAGGGGCGTCTGCTTCTTAAGTTGACCTCTCTTAATCTATTGCGAACAGTGTCAGGACTAACGGTTAAATTATGTGTTTCCTGGAGAATTAAACTAAGCTCTGGTGCTGTAAGAGTCGGTCGGCGTCGAGCATTTAATTGTAAAAAATGATCTTGCTGAGGGTGCCGAGGGGTAGTAATGCGATGTCGCCCTGTGTGCCTTTCAGCAACATCACCACTTTCACGGTAGCGTCCACTTAATCGCGATATTACACTTTGCGTTGTATTTAATGCTCTAGATACGTCGATTTGGCGCATTCCAGCTTCGATTTCATGGCCCTTAGCATTTCGTCTCTTTTAAGATGTCTTCGCTCCATAATGTCGTTTAATACTAAACAGAGTTATTTGAATGAATTCTGGCCAGTTATCATAAAAACATAGCCAGTACAGGTTAAATTCGAACAATTGATGCTAGGTGCTTTTTATACATTTGACAAAAAATGCACAAACACTTCTGCAAATATCCCAAATTTAGAAATAACTAGTGTAACTACTTCGTTTCAATCGAAGTAGAAAGAATCGGCCTACGAATATGTGGTTGTTTATTCAAAACATTTATTATTAACTTTAATAAAATGATATGCCTAGATTTTTCCGGTGTGTGTATATTAGAAAACTTAACCCTCTACCGCTATTTGTAGATCTTGGAAGCTGTCTGAATTTTAGATATTTCATTAGCTAATTTACGTGAAATATACTTTCAGCAAGATGAGGCTCCCCCTCACAACTTCGAAAATATTAGAATTTTGTTAAATTATTATTTCCCAAATCAATGAATTGGAACCAAGGAACCCATATGATAGCCTCCCCGATTCCCGGATTTGTCCGTTCTCAATTTCTGATTTTAGAATTTTTGAAATACGAAATATATCGTGGTAACTAGAACAATTTTTTTTATTTATCACGGCCTACTAATAAGAAAATGATATATTTTAAACATTGCAGTAAATAGTGAAAATAAATATAGAGTGATATGTATTTTTGAGAAGCCCATAGCAAGACGGATCATATAATTTATAAATATACAGGGTGTTCCATTTGAAAAAACATAACTTTAGTTCATATTTTCAAAAATACTACTCTACGCCACTGTATTCTACGTAAAAAGTTCTACAAGAATCAGTTTTCATCTTCTCGATATCATCCACAATAACGGAGATACGGGGGCTGTCCCAAATTGCAAAATTTTCGAAAAGACCCTGTAGCTCAGAAACGAAGGGTGCTATGAAAATTTTGTTTGCATCATCTTCCGTTTGACAAAAAAGTTGGATAGTTTTACTAATAACTGAGATATGGGACACCCCGTACAAAATACATTAAAATTAAATTTAGATCAATAGGGGCACTCTCGTTGCTTTATTTTACCTGAAAATTTTACAACTGATGTTTGAGTTCTCTCATCCTCTTCTATGTCATCCGTCATTCCAGTTATCTAATAAGAGTAAATAAAATTAAAAAAAAGAAATTAGAAATACTTTATAGTTTATAGTGTTATAAGCAGAGATGGTAGTTCAGTAATATTATGGCTCAAATTGCGATATATCCGACAAAATTCATAAAGTTTTCAAAATTGGTGGAAATAATCAGGACATCATATGTATTAATAAACTGAAAAGTTCCCACCCCTAAATAGTGTGCCTCATCCCCCAGGACATCGTTTCTACCCCCATTTTGAGTTTTTTTAGATAATTTCGGCAACGGTGCAATTTTCGACAAAAATACCTATATAGAAAATTGTTCTTCATAAGATTCTCTATCAAAAAAATAATTACACTTTTTTTCTAAAGTTAATAATAAAGTGGAAAATAGGGCGCAAATATAAGGGTTGGTTATGACTAAAAATAATTATAGAGTGTTATATATATATTTTCGAGAAGCCCGCTGAATTAGGAAATTTAATAATATACAGGGGGTTCTAACTAAAAAAAACAGAACTATAGTTAATACCTAAAAAACATTTTTTTTTCAAAAAAGTCTGTCTACGCCACTGCATTCTACACAGAAAAGTGCCTTTAGAATGTATAATTCATTTTTGCGTAGTTGCTGAAATAAACAAACTATCGAACATCTTCAAAAAGTACAAAATTTGATAATCCCCCTGTAGCTTCGAAACCGATCAAGATAGCCACGATCCGTTTGCGGCATTGTAATTTTTTTCAAAAAAAGAATCCGAGATTGCAGTATCAAAATTTGAATATTTCTCACGGTTTCCTAGATACCCTATAGAAACAACCAAAATGGTCCACCGTACAGGGTGAGTCAACGATAAAGTAAAGTCCATTATCTCATTTGTTTCGAGGTTTACAAAAAAAATATTAAATATAAAAGTTATAGAGATAGTTAAGATACACATTTTAAAATTATTATACAGTATACAGGGTGCTTCAAAAAAGTGTGGCGAATATAACATATGTTTTTTTTTAAATGCAACACCCTATTTTTTATTTTATTTTTAGATTCTGCGTAAAATTCCATAACTTTTTTATATTATAATGTTATATACCTAAAATTAATAGTTTTTGTTATATTTAAATTTGTTTAAACAAATGTTAGATTGCAGTGGGTTAAAAAATTGTCAATGATGGCATTGATTCTGAAGTTGGACAACTAAAATTTGGTAGGAGAATTTTATAGAGATATAGAAAAAACCTATGTAAAGGTATTTTAGTTAGATAATACAGAGTGTTCAAAATATATTTAGGAATTTCAACTATTTAAAATTAAGGAATTTCAATTTTTTTAAATGGTACACCCTATATATTATAATTTTTTCTGATAGATTTTGCCAAACTCTTCAACTTTTATTAAGAATGTCATATACCTATTTTTATTAGTTTGCGATTTATTCCAATTTTTTCTATTTTTACCCATATTTTTAATACAATTGGGCTATAACATCATAGTTGCCATGACAAAAAGTAATAATTATCACAATTTCATGTCTGTTAAGCAAGTTAAGAACAAAATTTGAATCTTAGTTTAATTTGTTGTAATAAGTATTTGTATTTTACTAAGAGTGAGTCCCAGGTGGGACCCTCCACTGAGGCCGCGAGGGCCTATTGTGGCTCAGTTTCTACAAACTCTTTAATAGAAAAAGAGCATTAAAGTTCGCCCTCAAGACCCAGCCTTTTAACATAGGCCGTTATGTCCGAGGGTGATATGTCTTCTAGGTCTGATAAGTCTAGCGTGGGTTTGCCAAACACCTCAAACCTGGTCCTGCCCCCAGCGGGGCAGGTACACATAACGTGCTTCATTGTTTCGTCATCTTCCAAACAGAGTCGGCATTCGGCGTCTTCCACCAGTCCCATCTTCTGTAGGTGTGATCTCAGCCGGCAGTGGCCCGTGTAATAAGTATAATTGGTAGAAATAATACTTACAGATTTTCTTGAAATGAATTAGTCAATGTGATTGATATACACAGACAAGCTTAGAAAACCACATTTTTTGGTTCAGTACTATATATTATATAGTACTTTGCTAACTACTATAAGGATAGATGTATATTATCTAGAAAACATCTTCAGTAAATAGTTTAAATTCATAAATATATTTTGAACACTCTGTATCATTTAACTAAAATATATTTACATATTATCTTTTTTTTTTTCATCTCTATAAAACTCTCCTACCAAATTTTGGTACTCCAACTTCAGAAACAATGGCACCGCCTGACAATTTTTTACCACACTCCAATTTAACATTTGTTTCAATAAATTGAAATATTAAAAAAACTATTAATTTTAGGTATATAACATTATATATAAAAAAGTTATGGAATTTTACGCAGAATCTAAAAATATAATAAAAAATAGGGTGTTGCATTTAAAAAAACATATGTTATAGCCGCCACACTTTTTTGAAACACCTTGTATACTCTATAATAATTTTAAAATGTGTATCTTAACCATCCCTATAACTTTTATATTAAACATTTTTTTGTAAACCTTGAAACAAATGAAATAATGGACTTTACTCTATCGTTGACTCACCCTGTACAACAGTATAATTGATTTTTTAAAGCACACATAGTAATCTATTTTATAAAGTTTACTAGATGAAAACAATAATTATTACTTTACCTTAGAAAGGGTTTCATTGGGATCATCTTGGTTTTCGAAAAAATCCGCATCGACTTTTAATATTGACTTTGTGTTTAATATTGCCCGCTCTTCGTCCACATCCATCTATTAGAAATACATATTTTGATATCAATTAAACTTTTAGTTACGTAATCGAGGGCGCGATTTTTAAATTCATTGTTGCCAACCATGGACATATTCGGCGCCGGGCTGACTAACTGGAATTTAAAATTCGCGCTGGAGGTTCAGGTGGTAGCTCTGCTGTAAAAAATGTCAAGTTGCCGCATTTATTTATTTATTTCCTGACATTGCCATTCGTTTTGACACTTTAGTTTTGTATTACGAGTTTTTGGCTTAAATAATTAGTGTTGTCTTAATATTATGTCTTATCCCATATAACATACAATATCCGCAGGATATTCATAGAATGCCGGAATGTCCCATTATAAGATCATCTTATAAAGACATCTATAGGATATCCTCCAGACATCCTGAAATCCTGTTGATGTCTCAGAATAGAACCCAAGCAGCATTTGGACGTCGGGACAACGTTGTGTCACGCGACCAAACGTCGGGGCGCAACGTCGGCACAACCTCGTGCCAACCCTAGTCTGCACTAGTTTGGAGAATAATTTTTGGGTCGAAACGACGTTGGATACCGACGTTGGCTAGAAGCCTAATTTAGTACAAACTGCAACGTTGTTTAAAATCCTAATTCACAGAAATACAAAACTAATATGGCGTCTAAGTCGCGTTTTATCCTAAATTGGGATAATTATAGTAAAAATATTATTTTTATGATTTAGTTAGACATATGTCAGATGGCAGTGAAGGAAAACAAAACAAAAGTATTTAAGTGTGGAGGATGTTTGAAGATCATAATTATTGAAACACTTTAACTCGTTACCCAAGGCAAAAAAGTTAAACGCAAACAACTTTATTGATAAATGTATTGTTTCTACTTTGAAAAATACTAATGGGCCTTAAAATTAAAGAAGTTTTAAAAATTTTCTTGAATTTTTTAGTAAAAGAGAATAATTTATTCGCAGTCGAAAAAAATTTTTCGCGTGTTTTTTTTTAGGGTCAAATATTTCAAGTTAATGTATTCAAAAAGCAGGAATTGCTATTTTAGGAACGAAACATTTTCTTATTTAACAACATGGCGGCTTTCACTTTGTTGTTTTGGAGATTAAGATGGAGTAGTTCGAGTAGTCGCATACTGGACTAATAAAGTCGCAGTTCGGCCTTAACAGGTAGTATACTAGTCGCAAGATTGCCTAATTTAGTCATCCTAGAGTCTAGCTTGTGCCGCCCTCTATAATATAAATAAACGAGGGAGTGGATATACATCGGTAATATATGTCGATGTATATTTAAATTTAGTTTTATATGTACCTTTCTTATGTCCCATTTTAATTAAGTTTTTTTTATAAAAACAAAAACAGCACTGAACTGTCTGACTGAACAGAACAATAAAGTGAAAATTTAAGATTTAAGGTTATGGTTCAATACAGTTGCAAAAAGGTAGTGACTCGACGTCCTACCAACGTAAGAATAAGGAAATCTAATTAACGTTGGAATTAGTAAAACAGACGACGTTTGCATAACGTTGGAATAGGTCCTGAAACTGACGTCGGTAAACTCTATATTGTTCAACGTTGTAACTACGTTGTCCGAATCACCTAAAGATCACTTAAGCAAAAAAGGTTACAAGACAACGTTTATTCGACGTCGCAGAAGCTTCTACTTTGCTGTAGTACTAGTCCAACGTCGGCACAACGTTATAAAAACGTTTAAATTTATTTTAATACCCAAGGTAGGGAGCTAACTATTTTTTGTATCTAATCCAACGTTGTGTTTAGTAAACATGTGGTCGCAAGTCGTGAAAATGCTACTTGGGAATATCCTATGGATAACTCTGTCGTATATCTAATGTACATCCAGCTGAGATATCCAAACATGTTCATGATAATAAAGTATCCTAACAATATCGTCTAGATATTTAGGAAAAATAAATAATGTACTACTTTTTATATTACATAAAATGCAATAAACCATACAGATAGATATATATTACGTCAAGGCAACAAAATATCCTGTTGGTATCTTCTGGATAATCTGGATATTTATAAGCTTGGCCACTCCCAGTAATACAGAGAATTTAAAAGGCCCGCGCAAAAAATTTCCCACAATCCATCTCGACAGTTGTTTGTTTTTGCATCGTGTATTATTCAGTTCTTTGATACCTCAATATAACAGCCTCGATGTATTGGATACCCCAATAACAGAACAGGAAATAATGGCATCCATAAAACAGCTTAAAAACATCAAATCAGCTGGCTGTGACGCGATCCCGGCGGAAATCTAGAAGTGTGCAAGTAAAGAACTATTGGTCATCTTAAGGCTCCCTTCGATGTCATATGGGAAAGCGGAGAGGCACCTCAGGACTTTTGCAACGCGAATATAGTGAATATATTTAAGAACAAAGGAAGTGCATCAGACTGCGGAAATTACCGGGGAATTTCACTATTGGCTATCGGAGGAAAAGTTCTTGCAAAAACTATGTCAAATCGCCTTCACCCACATATAGAAAAAATCCTTCCAGAATCGCAAACGGGTTTTCGCACCAACCGTGGCACCGTCGATTCCATATTTTCCATCCCCCAACTACAGGAAAAAGTAAAAGAGCAGCAGTCTAAACTTTATGTTGCATATTCATCGATCTAACAAAAGCCTTCGACCCTGTGAACAGAGATGCCCTTTGGGCAATTATGAAAAAGTTCGGAGTACCCAACAAATTTCTTACAGTGTGTAAAAGAGTGTCACATCACTGAGCAATCCCTTCCTGACTAATACAGGAGTTAGGCAGGGATTAGCGCCTCTCCTATTCAACATATATTCATGGCAGGGCTCTCCATTATAGTGGACAGCAAACTGCAGGAGAGAGGATTGGGTATTAGATACAGATATAACGGCGGTCTGTTCAACATAAAAAGACTGAGAGCAAAAACACGTACAAAATTCATCACAGAACTTCAATACGCTGATGACTGCGCTCTTGCAAACACGTTACAACATTTACAAGAAATGTTGAACACATATACCTGGGCATACGAGGCTTTGGGCCTTAAGCTAAACATCGACAAAACCAAAATCATGTGCACTCCCCCGGAAGATCATAAAATGCTGTAAAAATCGGAGAGGAACTGGAATATGAGATATTGGAATATGTAGCGGAATTTAATTACCTCGGCAGTTTGATTTCGGAAAAGGCAAATATCGACTCTGAAATTCAGCGCCGGATTAGCAGCGCCTCAAGAGCATTCTGGAAATTAAAAGACAGCGTTTTCTACAAACATGACTTGAGTACAAAAACGAAACTGGCAGTGTACCGAACAATTATAATCCCCACCATGTTATACGGGAGCGAAATCTGGGTGCCGTACCGCCGACACATGAAGGCATTAAACAAGTTGCAACAGAGACACCTTAGACAACTCTTAAGAATCCGGTGGTTCCATCATGTCTCAAACGTATCGGTCCTTGAAAAAGCTAACTGCGAGAGTATTGAAGTCATGGTTACAAAATCCCGCTTAAGATGGGCTGGTCACGTATGCAGAATGCAAGAAAACCGCATATCAAAACCTCTGCTTTACAGTGAGCTTGTAGACGGTAAGAGGACGCCGGGTGGACAACTCAAAAGGTACAAGGATATTTTCCATGAAAACTTAAAGGGGATTAACATGCAGAATCATTGGGAAGAAGCAGTTCACAATAGAACTCAATGGAGAAGAATTGTAAACTCAGTTAACAGCGACAACCAAAAAGTAAAGAGGCAACAAAGCAATGAGATTTTTGATTGTCCGGAGTGCGGTAGGCAAATAACATCACGTATCACGTTCACGTATTTTCAGTCACAGAAAAGCTCATAAAAGAAAACGCCTTGCGTGACCATCTTTTGATGCGTGTCGAATACTCGTCAGCGAGTAATGGCAGTATATTTTTTTTTGTTTTCTAAAATATTTTGATTAAAAGGAAACATGTAAAACTGGGCATCGCTGGGCCGGTCAAGCTTAATCACGTGACTAAAAGTTTATTTGGTATGAACTGTATAATAAAAAATATAAAATGAAAAAAAATCTATAGTTACGATTGCTGAGACAGATCTTTCGAGCATTTCTTGCGCTGAAGATTTAGCAGCATTTTCTTCCCGTTCTTCTGTCTGTAAGATAAAAAAAAATATATTAAATATTATACATGTCACATATAAAAATGGACACGACAGAGATCTAGTATATCAGAAAAGACACAAAGTTGATTGAATTAGAGAAAAAATTTTTTCTACACCGAACAAAAAAACTCTAGGTACATTATTATTCCATTTAGAAACCTGTAAATTTTGTGGAAAATATAATTTAAGTCACACTGTATATCTATCTTTATCTACTTATCTATATCTACTTATGAAATAGGAAAACCAGATATAGACATTTCTTGTAATACTGGATCATCCTGAATTGTAAAAAATGTCTATATCTATATGGCGGATTCATCTATCCAAAAAAATCGTTATGGGTTTAAAAAAAAAATAAAATACACAAACAGGGTATACCTTTTAGACCTATAGTCATTAGTATAAATTCTCCATGCCATCCGTTAGCAAAATTTTTACTAGACATATTAAATCCGATTACAAATAACACCGATTCATACATTAAAAACACACCACACTTTATAGAAAAAATTTCAAAAATTAATATAACACCTAACAGTTTAATGGTTAGTTTTGACGTTGTTAGTCTTTTCACTAATGTGCCGGTAGATAAATCACTTAAAATAGTTAGGGATAGATTAGAACAAGATACACATTTAATAGATAGAACAAAATTAAACATAGATAGTATTTTGGAATTGTTGACACTTTGTGTTAAAACTACTTATTTCCAATTAAATAATGAATTTTTTTCAACAAGATTTCGGTATGGCAATGGGATCACCTCTCTCTCCTTTGTTAAGTAATATTTTTATGGAAGATTTTGAAAATAATACAATAAATAGTTTTTCAAAAAGCCTGTAATATGGCTGCGTTATGTTGATGATATTTTTGCAATATGGCAACATAACGTTTCTGAAATAGAGATTTTTTGGAATATATAAATTCTCTCTCGCGAACCTACCATAAAATTTACTTTAGAAGTAGAGAGAGGTAATCGTTTGCCATTTCTTGATGTTTTAGTGTCAAAATTTCAAAATAAACTAATTTTAGATGTTTACAGAAAACCCACAAACACAGATAGATACTTAAATTTCACATCTAATCACAGTATAAGTGTAAAAAAGTGTTATGAAAAGTTTATATGATAGGACAAAAATAATATGTACGACAACATTTCACTAAACAAAGATATAAACCACATAAAAAATACATTAATAAAAAACGACTATCCACCATATTTTATTGACAAAATATTAAACGAAATACAAACCCCAAATCATAGACACAAAGATAACAATACACAATATATACAATTTACAATTCCATACATACGAGGCGTTTCGGAAAAAATAAGGAGGATAGGAAAACAATATAACATACAAACATCTTTCAAAACATAAAATACACTTAGATCAATTTTATCACATACTAAACCAATGAATACAGAACAACAAACAAAAAATGTAATATACCAAATACCCTGTGAATGCGATAAATTTTACATTGGTGAAACATCTAGACCTTTAAATGTTAGAATTAAAGAACATAAAGATTATTTAAGAAAGGCAGATTTTCACAAGTCTAAGATTTGTCAGCATTCATGGGACACAGGGCACAGAATAAATTTTAATAACGCCAAAATTATAATGAAAGAAGCGATAGCCTCCAAAAGAAAAATAAAAGAGGCTTTTTTAATTCAATCTAATAAAAATAAATTTATTGCTCATGCATCTGTAGATGTTAGTAATGTATGGCAATCGTTTCTTTGATTTTAAAGAACATTACATAAATAAACATAACATACGTGAAATTTAAAAATAATCGTACAGAAAGTTTGGGCTTTTTGGTTTTACCTTATTAAGTAATTATCAGGTAGTAATTATTAATTTTGAAGTTTAACTTAATATACCTAATGTCATTTTAACAGAACGTCAACGATTTCTTGTAGACGTATCTCTTTTAAAAAGTAAAGTGTTCTCGAATAGTTCAATTTAAATAGTTTTTTTCTTGATTCTTTATATTTTTTTGCTTCCGACGACGGAAAGAGAAAATTTTCCGAAACGTTAAGCATTTTTTTCTTTGTTAGGCAAATTTTTATTACTGTAAACACAACTTCTGACAAGCAGCGTCCGTTTAGGTTTAACGCAGAAGTGTTTACAAAAAAATAACTACAGTGCAATCGCGATAGTATGAACACGCAGTCATATGAACCACTCCGTAATATGAACACAATAATTTTTTCATTGACTACTCTAGAGTATGAACAGCCTGAAATCTCGGTAATATGAACAACTTGTTAGATCTTGGTTTTTTCCTATTTTGTGTCTGTTAGAGAGGTTCAAATTCATTGTTATTTATGTAACAGAGGTGAACGCAGCTAGTTACCTAAACAGAGTCTATAAAGTGTTTAATAACTCTTTAACTGTAATAATTTAAAATGGTTAAAGTGAAAGGCAAATCAAAATGTCTCTCTCTTCATGAGAAAGCGAAACTTTTAGAAGATGTTGATAAAGGGTTAGGCGTGACGCTTTTGGCAAAAAAGTACGGTATTGCCAAATCAACTGTGTGTTTGATTAAAAACAAAAAAAGAAGAATTGTCGAAAGAGTTGCAAGTTGTGCGTCTAAATTAACAAAAGAATGCACATTAAAAAAGGAGAACTTCCGGAAATGGAAAAACTGCTTTATAAATGGTTCCTTGCACAACGCGAGAGAAATATGCCAGTTTCTGGAGAGATGATAAGGCAAAAAGTTTTGAGTTTAAGTTCCAGTTTAAAAGTTAGCAGCTTTAAAGCAAGTGATGGGTGGTTGCAACGGTTTAAAGAACGGTATGGGGTAAGATTTTTAAAAATAACCGGAGAAAAACTGTCAAGTCAGCCAGAACTTATTAATCCATTTAAAAAAAAACTAAAAATGGTGATTGAAAAATATGAATTAAATGAGCACCAGTTGTACAATGCTGATGAAACTGGGTTGTATTGGCAATTGTTACCTGATAAAACATATGTATCACTAACCGAAAAAACTGCACCTGGACTCAAATAGCCAAACGAAGAGTTACATTTTGGGATGCGCCAATGCCTCAGGGTCGCATAAAATAAAACCATTACTTATCGGAACTGCAAAAAATCCGAGATGTTTCAAAAACTTTCATAATCCCTTGGTGTACCGGCACACTAAGAACGCCTGGATGACTGGTGAACTTTTTAAAAACTGTTTTTTTCAGCAATTTGTTCCAGAGGTAAGCATAAAAAATATCCTCCTCTAATTTCTAACTTTATTGTACTAACGGTTTTTTAGGTTAAAAGTTTTCTGAGATCTCAAAATCTACCAGAAAAGGCGGTACTTCTTTTGGATAACGCTCCGTCTCATCCACCTGCAGCAGATTTAAAATCTAGTGATGGTATGATCTTTGTAATGTTCATGCCTCCGAACGTTACACCACTTCAGCCAATGGATCAGAATGTGCTTAGGCTTACCAAGCTTTTCTAGAGGAACAGTCTTCTTAGTTCCATTATTACTGCAAATGACACTGTAGGTGAAGCCCTTAAGAAAACTACGTTAAGGGATGCAGTGATCCATTTAATGGCCGCATGGGAAAAACTAAACCCAGACATGATCTCAAAATGTTGGCGAAACATTCTTGACTTTACGGATACATTAGATGAGGACGACTTGCCTCTATCATGCATAAGACAACAGCTAATTGAAGAACGAGCTGCCGATCCAATAAGAGACACAATAGCACTTTTAGGCGCTATAGGGCCTGTAAGTTTTGCATTTGTACATTTTTGTTTAAAAACCGGTTTTATCTAAAGTAAGCGCTAGGTCATTAACTATAGTATAAATTAATACATATTATGTAGTAATTTTTAAACGTTTTAACAGGCGGAATACACGGCTGTAGACGTTGAAGAATGGAACAAGGATTCAGTGATAGAAGAAGCGAGCCTGGAAGAAGCTGAAAATATGGATTCAAATGAGAGTGACATTGAAATCGAGGAACAGCCAATAATTACAATTAAACATAGCGATGCAGTCCAGGCCCTTAGAGTATCATTAGAATGGGCTAAACAAAATTCAATAAATTTATCGGATATTACAACTCTAAAAAACATTCTTGAAAAGGCAGTTTTAGCTAACATTTCGGCCAAACAAACTCAGTCAAAAATAAGTTCATATTTTAGAACTAATAATTAGTTTCATGTAATGTATATAGATATTAAGCACTTGATTTTGATGTACGATTAAACGATTTTTAAAATATTAATCCGTATTTTACTAATTAGTTTAGTTTAAATAATAACAAAAAATTTTAGGTTGTTCATACTAACGTACCGTTAGTATGAACAACCTAAAATTTTTTGTGTTCATATTATCGCGATTGCACTGTATTTTATTTTGTAGATTTTTCTTGCAGTGCAGTGGCGAAAAACCCATAAGGATTTTTTTTGGATGGATCATCCTGTATAGTGTATATTTTTTATATTATATTACAGACTTTTATTTAAAACGTACTTCTAAATAACCTGACCGGGTATCACCAGCAGTGTCTTCCGTTAATTCAGCATCACTTTTCCTCATTTTTTCTTTCTAAAATATATATTTATTTTTATTTTTATTGCAAATTAATGTGACTTGTTACATTTGTATACAGGGTGGCGCACCTCATTCGCCTAGGTTGATTATACGAAAACGGAATAGATGTAGAAACAAAATATTTTATGGGTATATGTGGGAAGGCAATGTGCATAATTTAAAGTTATTTTGAAATGTACAGGGTGGATCAAATTCGACGCTTTTAAATGGAAACACCCTTTTCTATAGCAGATAGAGGAAAACTAATATCGGTGTCTGGAGCTCAATTTTCATCAAACACATGATGGTGAAAACCGCACATCAATATCTGTTACCGTTTAGGAGTTACGGGGTGTTTTTCAAAAATGTGCATTTTTAACAAATCGCTGTAACTTTTTTGCTATGGAAAATTTTGCATTTCTATGAAAACATTTCCAAATCACCTTTTTACATAGAATCTAATGGTATAAGTATATTTTTTTTAAAATTAATAATTTAAGAGATATCAACAGAAAAATTTATTTTTTATTTGGGACACCCTCTATATTTTTAATTAACCGAAAAGAATTTGGTTTCGAAGAGAAGTTTCGTTTAGCCGAAATCTGTTAAAAAAGAAAAAACAATTTTTTTGTCATTTAGGTACCTCAGGCAGTATATTACTGAAAAAATTTTGCCGCGGAAACGCGTCACCATTTTTTGAATGCGGTTTAAAAGTAACGAAATGACATACATGAAAAATTAATGTTATTTCATATTTTAGACATCTTTGTAAATACTAATACGAAATGAAATTCCGCGGAAATGCGCTGTTGCCATTTTTTTGAATATGGTTCACAAGTAACGAAATGAGATATATAAAAAACTAATATTATTTTATATTGTAGACTTATTTTTAAGCACCGATACAAAAATGAAAATCCGCGGAAATGCCTTGTTTCACCACTATGCAGTGATCTTCTTCCCGACCTTTGACACAGATCAATGAATATTATCTATTCTTATCAACTTAATATCGCTATGGTCAACAAATGCGAAAATTTAAAAACAATTGTCAATAAAGCATAAAAACGACAACTAAACCAAACCAACTAAAACCAAACCGAAAGTATGCAAAATAGTTGAGAATACTATGGAAAACTTAATATTGAAGATTTTCCATTACACCGCCCTTATGATAGATTTCCGCGGAAATAGTTATATAGAAAAGTTATAGCAAATTATTAATCAAACAAAAATATGTAGTTTTTATCTTCCTATCACATTTCGGCACTTCTAAACCCGGAAAAATCAATGAAAATTATTGTGATAAAAATATATTTTCGAATAAAAATTAGATCACATCGTTATATTAAATGTTTTTATGTCATTCTATAATGAAAAAACTATTAAAAAACCGTAAAGTTTTAAATTTTAGTTAATAATAGAAAAATTAAAAATTCGAGTTTACTCAAAAACAAAGAATTTCCGCGGCAAAAATCAAATTATGTAGTGCTAGTTTTCTTGTATAGAATCATCATATAAACCGATATTCTATGTAACTGATTTCGGCTAAACGAAACTTGAGCCAAGAATTTAAAATTACCTTTCCAAAAATATAGCACACTTGATATTTTGTTATAATCCCCTTCGAAATACAGAATTTTTAAAAGTTCGCTACTTTTAACTAGTAGGCTTTTGACCCCTTATTGTTGATATGCCCTTAATGGAACTCGAAACCATACTTTTCCAGCAAGAAGAGGCACCGCCTCAGAACGCTGAAGTTATCAGCAAAATTTTGCAGCCAATTTCAAAAATAATTGAATAGCTAACCAAGATCCCAGTCGTTGGCCGTCGAGGCCGCCTGACTTAGTGCCTATGGATCTATTTGCGGAAGAATAAAGGTTCCTTATTCAACAAGACATTCAGACAAGAATTAGAAATACTTAGCAGTTATGAGAGGGTATCTTTCACTCCCACTGAGTTAATGAATTCCGCGAGAAATGTTCAAAAACTGCCCCGTCTGTCCATAACAGAAGACGGTTGATATGTCGAACACCTGTAGCAAAATCTCATGTCTTGGTTTGCTATTTATTTTTATTGTTATTAGATATAGTTTAAATGTGTTGATGTTGGTTAAATATATTTTAAATTGTTACATAATTCTGCATCTCTAATAGCAAATATTATTTTCGTTTTAATTGATGCTCACAGCTAGAATTTTTTTGCATTACAGCCGGTGTCGTTCAAAGCCTACTTATTTAAAGGCGGCGAATTTTTATATACTCATAACTCGAAGAGGAATCGAGCAAAATATCAAGTGTGTTATATTTTTGGAAAGGTAATTTTAAATTCTTTTCAATAAATTAAAAATATACAAGGTGTCCCATATAAAAAATCAAATTTTCTGTTGATAATTCTTAAATTATTAAATTTAAAAAAATTATACTTAAACCATTAAATTCTACGTAAAAAGTTGCTTTGGAAATGTTTTCATTAAAATACAACATTTTTCATAGCAAAAAAGTTACAGTGATTTGTTAAAAATGCTTATTTTTGAATAACACCCCGTAACTCCGAAACGGTAACAGGTATCGATATGCGGTTTTCACCATCATGTTTTTGACAAAAATTGAGCTCCAGACACCGACACCGTGTTTCCATTTAAAAGCGTCGAATTTGACCCACACTGTACAGGGTGCTGACAAACTTTTATATTAGAGCATGCAAATTTAAATATATTTAAATATCTCAAAAACCAAAGCATTTAAACATATTAGACCCTAATAATAAATGCCTTATTTTATACGCAAGAATCCAAAAATGAAATAAAATACCGGGTGTTCCATAAGAAAAAATATAACTTTGGTATGGATCTTAGTTCTGACACACCCTGTACATGTGAAAATAATTTTAAATTATGCACATTGCCTCTCTGTATATACCCATAAAAATTTTGTTTCTATATCTTTCCGTTTTCGTATTATCAACCGAGGCGAATGAGGCACGCCACCCTGTATATATTTTCGGTGTTTATTTTGCAAAAAAAAATTCTAATCATTAAATTATATGAGGCGTCAAGTTGCAACTTTTTTTCAGTAGGGGTTATGGCTCTACGCCATGGTCTACGCCACTATTATAAATCCAAATTAAATACCTTTTTCGTTTCATCAAAGTTTCCCATGAGCATATCCATATGCATGTCTTTATGCAATAGAGATTTTTCTTCTTTTTCATTTTCTTGTTCTGTTTCTACATTTTTCGTCGATTCTTCTTCGGTATTTTCAATGTTTTCACTCATTTAAGAAATTATATAAATATAAAAAAGTGTACAAAAAAAATAAATATGTTATTATACAAGACTATAATGTCAAAGTGACAATATCGCGAAACACCAGTAAATACATTTTTTACTCAAAATTATATACAGGGTGCTCCAACTCATATTTAAACTTATTTTAAAATCATATTAATAGTGTGCCCCTAAAATCTACATAAACATAGTCCCAAACTGCAGCAAAAGTCGCCTATTCCTATATAAAATTCTACAAATTACGTTACTGCAGCAAAATCCGTCTTATTCACTTATATTTGCTTTATATTGTCATAATTTTTTCATAGGTTTTTACACAAGTATAATATTACCACAGAATATCTAGCTACGCAACAGAAAAATACTCGAAATGAAAGAGCTAAAATTGCACAAATAGAATACTAGATGGCGCGACAATATCATAATCAGAATATAATTATAAATTTGATTATGATATTGCTCGTCGACGGCCTTATAGCTCGGCTAAATATGCACAGTTGCCAGATTCAAAAAGACTTGAATTGGCATCCCATTCTTTTTATTGTGTATAATGCAGTATGTGTTTCTTTCTATTCTTCTTTTCTTGTCAGATACACTTATATCAATTATTCCTTTGGCTATTAAAATAGGTTTAAGTATATTATTACAAAACATATACATTTTTAATATACACTACCTTATAATGTTAACTAAGAAAATACCTTTAATTACCTTTAAAATTAATAATATACAGGGCGATTGATAGTGATATTTATTAATGCTGGAGCGTTATAGTAATGCAATATAAGTTTAATAATAATGGAAATAATTTATTAAAATGCAGTACAAAAAATGTTAACTGACTAAAAAATACTATAATAACAAATTTCTTCCGTTTGCCACGTTATTTATATAGACCTAAGTAGATTTTAAAAAGTGACACAGGTACAATTAATAATATATTAGTTCGGCATAAAAGTTGCTGTCACGACATCGAACAATAAATTAAAATTCGTAAAATAAATTAAAATTATTATTTAAACAAATCTTTATAAAGAAACGCAAGTATACCAAATTTGGGCCCAATCGAACTCCAGGAAATGATATCATAATAGTGTACTATATTATGGCACCACTCGATATACTTTAAGGTACCATAATATTGCAATGTCACCGAAGATCCGTAGTACACCAAGTTTAAGCCCTATTGCCGCCATGTACCTAATATTGCTATGTCATCAAATATGGTACTATAGAAGGTACCACTTTATATGCTCCATGATACCACGATATTACAATGTCACTGAAGATATAGTATACCAAGTTTAAGCCCAATCGAACGCCATGTATCGTAGTATAGTACTATATTATGGTATCACTTGATATGCTTCTGAAAAAACGGCGTCCAGTTGGCTGGAAAAGGACGATCGATGACATTTCCCATATAAATTTATATATAAAATGACAGTGATATTCATTTCATAGCTATCGCTAACGCCGTTTTTTCCCCTGATTATACAATATGAACTTGGTATGAACACAATCGAACGTCAGGAAGTGGTATAATAGTAGAACAATACTTATTATATTGTCGCCGAATTACAATGAAAATTCAGGATTCAATTATACAATCAAACGTCAGGAAGTGATTGTAATTTAGCTCATAAGTTTTAATTCCAACTAACATGGCAAACTGAAAAAAACAGCTCTGATCTATTTTAATATGTTTAAATGATGTAGCAAATTTGAAGGTAGGCTTTATCAGGAAGTATTACGATATGAATTACACAATGGCAACACTGCACAAAATTCTTTTAAATTTTGTTTCTAGAAAACTGTTTTCTTTTAAATTTATTGCCCTCTATTATTAAGTAGCGAAACTACCACATCAAAATATCTGATTTGGAGACAGACTTTTAAAGCCTGTCTCCTTTTGCTACCTACAATTTTATACATGTAACGAGGCTTCTGTTGCGTAGCTAGATATTCTGTGCTTATATAAATCAGATCACCCTGTATACATTTTTTTTTGACAAAATGATAAATATTGATATCTGTAACGAATAAGTACAAGTTAAATACGGTAGATGTCGATAAAAACATGAATTTAATTTTTAATATACAGTTTACTATAGCAGTTTATTCGCTACATTTTCAGCTTTCGAAAACCAGATGTCGCCGTACATAACAACAAAAAATGACAGCTTTTGTCATTAAATGACAAGCTAACCAATAAATTCAAAAACATATTTTTATGGGAAAATTAAAAAAAATAAGAGGAATTTGTTAATTCAAAACGCTGGAGACCGGGTATTATGATAAGAACAATTTAATAACCTGTAGCCTGCAGTTCCCTGTAATATTTATAATTTATTATGTCTACTTACGCTGCTAACATTGTTACTGAAAATGGTATGTAATCATAGTTATTTTATTAACGATTTTCGATTAAAAACCTGCATTATTTCAAGGAGAACAATTTATTCCGGCATCTCAGCGACCCGATGGAACATGGAGAAAAGCTCGAAGAGTTAAAGAAGGATACGTTCCTCAGGAAGAAGTTCCTCTTTATGAAAGTAAAGGTAAACAGTTCATGGCTAAAAAACAAGAACCGATAGTATTGTCGACTGGGAAGACTGCTCAGAGACCTATACCGGGTCTGTTTATTATACAGGATGATAAGGAAAAGAAAGGAAACAAGAAAAAACCCAAAAACAGTTAGTATAGATTTTTTAAATGTGTTGTTGTAAAAGTAAACATGTATATTTCTTTGTAGAAATAGAGGAGATCAACAAAATACTTGAAAGCACCAAAATATCAGAGAAAACCTCAGAAAAACCCAAAAAAGAAAAGCCTGAGAAAGGAAAACAGGTGCAATCTCCTGAAAGTACCGATCCAGCGAAAAAACTGAAGAATTTGAAAAAACGTTTGCGAGAAGTGGAAGCCTTGGAAGAAAAAATAAAAAGTGGGGCTCTCAGCAAACCGGAACCAGAACAACTGGCTAAAATAAACAGGAAAAACGATTTATTAGTTCAGATAAGGGAACTGGAGAAACAAGTGCAATGAGGTACATACATACTGTAAATATATCATTTGCGTTCGATGTAGATATATGATAGTAATTCTTATGGTAGTAATTGTTTCCTTCGAACATACAAGCAATTTTGAGAGCTAGGTACTATGTAAAATAAGATATTGTTTATAATAATTAAATTTTTTGAGATCTACACAATAGTAATACAACAAAAGGAGTGGAAAATCAGCAAATTTGAAATATTTATGATTTTTTACATCATGTGAACGAGTGTTACACATGGTTTTTTAAAAAAATATATTTTATTTATACTTACCTATCAAATTGACTGATTATTTTTTAAATATATGGACTTTCTAAAATTCAGAGAAGTATATAAACAAAGATATGTTCTATCTTATGAATTACATTGGTTTCTAGCGTAGTCAAATGCAAATATCACGATATTTTTAATATATGAAATGAACAAAATTCTTACAGCTTTAGTGTATATTAATAAATATTTTCTTGCCTTTAGCTGTGTATTTTTTCTAATTTCGGTGGTGAGAACCAGCCCCTGGGCAGCCCACCTGATGAAGGGTAGGCCCAGAAACCAGTTGTGGGAGTGGAGCTTGGTTCCCCCCTTTACGACAAGCAAAACAATTTTCTTTTTCCTTTTTGTTTTTGTCATAGACTTAAAATAAAATATAGACTGAGCATCTCATTCATAAATAGCTGGAACATGCGGTCAGACACTGTCTTGTTATTGTTGTGTTATTGTTTTAGGTTATAACGAGTGCGACACGAGCGATAGATAGATTGTCTCTGTCGTAACGGTCGTTCCCTGACGACTCTGCCGAGAAACACAACACTTCTTTCGTTTCTCAAGTACACCTGAACTCTCCGTATCATAGCCGGGTATTTTTTTTATTTTAATGAAGCTATAATAATTAAATTAAAAATATATCGTATTTAAACTTTTTTATATTTTATTGAGATTTAGGACAGGTTTTTTAAATAAAAGTTTAGAAAAAACAATTTAGAGTCCAAAAAGGATAAAAATAATAAAATACACGTTATAGAAGAAATTTTATAATCGAAATTAGGTAATTTTTGAAATTAATAATAAATTATTAATTTTAGTCAAACATTTACAACCCCTAATATTAATCAAAACAGGATCTATTCCACAGATATAATAGAATCGGCGACAGGGAGAGAAAAAAAAATATGATTGTTGTAATTTTTTTTCTGGTTAAGTGATGTCTTATTATGTAAATTAGAGAAAACATAAATCTGTTCCATTAAAGCAAGGAAGGTGATAGGAAGTGGATAAAATAAAAACTACATTTATTTAACTCGGTACTGTCTTTATTATACCGGGTGCGTCTCAAAAGTGGCTCATCCCCCATAATTTTTTTATATTTTCAAATAAAAAAACAAGATTTAGTATGTTAGTATATGAAATAAATTTGGATTGATTGACGCATTCAATTGTTTTTGGTCACTTCCTGTTTCACCGGAAATGACTATAACTTTTAATTTTTAAACGGCACCCTCGGTATATTTCTACTTTATTCGATAGAAAATGACACTCTGAATAGAATGACATATCATATGTCAACTTTTGACATTTTCGCATATGGTTTAATTGTAATTGTAACACGCGGTTCATAACGACAATTTGACTCGAAATACCAAGTGTGTGGTATCAATATATTCATAAAAAATGCTTTTTCCAAATATGCTAATGAGTCACCCTTGTTCCATTTGAAAAAATTGACATATGTATGATTAAAAATACGATTTGTACATCTTTTAACCGGCCTAGACAAGACACGAAACCTATTAGACAATCAAAACTATATTTCCAAGGCTCCTTGATTAAAACTTAGTGGATTGAAAAAAACTGGATTGAAATTTAAAACAGGATATGTTTTTAAGCGACAATGTCAAAAGTTGACATATGATACGTCATTCTATTCAGAGTGTCATTTTTTATCGAATAAAGTAGCAATATACCGAGGGTGCCTTTAAAAATCAAAAGATGTAATAATTTCGGTGAAACAGGAAGAGACCAAAAACAATTGCATACGTCAATAAATCCTAATTTATGTCATATACCTACTAACATACAAATCTGTTTTTTATCTGAAAAATAAAAAAGTTATAGGGTTGAGCCACTTTTGAGACACCCGGTATATTAAAAAATATTGTTTCATAATGTAATATCATTTTAAAATTCTTGTATGTTATTTTAGATTCTGAAGATAATTTTAGAATAAACCGGAATATATTTTTAATAAAAACATTATTTATTATTAACAGGGTTATAATTATGATTTTGTTACAATGTAAGTAAGTAAATAATGTAATGTAAGAGAAAAAAATCAGATTTTACATTTTACTAAAATATTATCTAAATAAGCGCCTTTCTACAACAACGCCACTGACTCCCAATGGGTAAATTGAGAGTTGCCTACCGGTCAAAAGTCGTTTCAAGACTTAAATGGATTATTAAAGTCAAATTTCTTGCAAATTTGGCACTGGCGAACCATATTTTATAGTTTTTGAACAGAAAAAGTCAATAAAATAAACAATTAAGGACTACAAGCTAAGAAAATGCGTTAATACAGCCGCGGAGATAGCGGCAACAAAGCTTTACCGCACACGTGCGACACGTACTACAAGGTAATAAATGAATGAATAGGCTCCCTCGCCTCTAATCGGTGTTGTCATATTGTAAAGAACTTATCCTTATTAAACAGTATCCGACTTATAATTTAGTAGTATAAGGACTATTTAATACATCTATGGAATATTAAAACCTACTTTATTAAACTGTAGTATTAATATCTCAATATATGTGTATAACAAGAAAAAAAATATTGATAATATTAAAGACGTGACAACATAGGCTGGATGAGGAAGGCTCGGTCGACTGTACCCAGAAGTAAACATCTGTACAAAAAAGGTTGTTTGTCCGCGTTGAGATGTAAATAGTGTAGTCTATATTTTATTTTAAGTCTATGGTTTTTGTTCTCTAGTTTCGATTTTTCGAAATTAGAAAAAATACACAACTAAAGGCAAGAAAATATTTATATTTTTAATTCTATGTTTACTTATTTCTCTAGTAGGAGTTTTTTTTAAATATATGAAATATCTTTAAAAAAAACATTATTACTTATTTAGGTCATTTACTATATAACTACTGATATTTTTTTGGTAAAAATGAAACTGACTTATTCTTCTATCTAAAATATATTTTGGATGTATTATTTTACATTAATAATGTCTATCTAGTCACTGCCATGTAACAACCTTATCTGAAACCACAAAAAATGGTTGAAACCATATTTTCATGGATGTATAGAACCTTAGATTTAGTACTTTTTATGTAAAAAAATCCATATCCCTTTGTTGTTTTACTATACAATATTATTTCAAAAAATACATAAGAATATATGGGGTGATTCAATTTTTTTGAATCAAAACTTGAAACAGTTGATAAAAAATTATTTTAAAAAGAAAATTTCACGTCAGTATAGGTACAGGGCGTTGAGTTTTCCGAATAACAAAATAAAAATTATCAGAACTGTAAAATTTTGACACAAGTTGAGATTTTTGTTGTTTGATAAACAAATTATATTAAACTTTGACATTTCTGATAGATTTTTAACACTAAAACTTTCCAAAATGTTCTCTAAATGTATTTAAACGAATAATATAGTATACAAGAAAGAAATACTCCTTTTTTGAGACAAAGGTTTGAAGCTTTTTTTTAACTAAAAACAATATTTTTAACTCCAGCCACAACAAATTGGAACGCCTTGTATATTTTGTACATATATACAGGGTGAGCCTTTGGGGATTTAAATAAAGTATAATTAAATAGTATGGTGTCAAAAATATGTTTAAAATTCAGCACAATCGTTCACCCTGTATATAGTGTCTCTTAGGTGGCATTTTCTTTTTTTACAATTTTAAACTCTTTAGACTGAACACTTTTTAAATCTATTTATTTCACTTTGTGTAGATAAATGTCAATATTATTATGACAGAAATTTTCTCAAATTGTTTATACTGAAAATTACTCATTTGAATCAAATATAAAATAATAGCTCTCTTGAAGAAAAATATCATTCTCAAAGAAAAACAATTTAAAGTAAATACAAACATTGTATTTTCTTTTGAAACATTTTATCAATTAATTATAACAATTTTTTGTTATTAATTTAAACATTTTTAGGATTAGATCCATTTCATATTAAAGCGACTCTGTAATAAATAGTGATTTTAAATATGCAGTTTTTTTGTTGTTTCACCACAGATTACAAAATGATTTTGTTAAAAAATTACAGTTAAATAGTTTAACAAATTGTTTGTTGTTGTATAGGGCTTGGTTTACTCTTATATAAGGTGAAGAATGCTCGTCGTTGGTTAAGTCTTTTTTGTTGGAAATTTCACACCACATCTAAAAACGACAAAATCTAAACATGAAAAGTACGAATAAAAGAAAATAGAAATAAATCAAATTAAAGTATATACAGGGTTGTTCACCACATACGACACGGAGTATATTGTGGCTAAACGATTAGATTTTTACAAATTGTAAGATTTGTGTTCGTTGAACGACTATTAGAGCTACAATTTAAAAATAATTTTACAAGATACAGAGTGTCCCAAATAAGAAAAAAATATCATAGTTATATTTTTTTTAATGGAACACCCTGTATATTATTCTATTTTTAGATTCTACGATCGAAGTAAAGGTAAATTTGATTAAGGTTTATCACACTTAAACCTTACCGTTTTTGAAATATTTTCAATTTTGTGAAATTACAGTAAAAAATTTAAGGCTTTATTTCTCCAAGAGTATCAAAGTTTTTAATACTAAATATTTACTGAAGATTACCTACTGATTAGATATTGTGTTGCAATAATAAAAATTTTACTACCTTATACAGAGTGTCCAAAAATTTATATTAAATAATTACTAGCTTTAAAGGGTAGTAACTTATTTAATTTAAATAGAACACCCTGTATATTTAACGTGAATCAGATGTACAATTTAATTGTCTACCAAATTGTATTATACTATTTTTTACCTATCTCTTTAAGTTTTCGTAGAAAATGCATTTTCTTATAATTTAGACCTTATTTATCACTATACCCATGGAATATTGACATTTTAGATTTTTTTAAAGCACCATATATATGTACAAAATGTACAGGTGGTAAAAATAAATACTGCAAGCCCATTTGTTTGCAAAAAGAAAATTATTTTAATCTTTGTAAAAGAGTATACCAATATTATTACTAATTATTAATATCCCTGTTTCTCGGCAGAGTCGTCAGGGAACGACCGTTACGACAGAGACAACCTATCTATCGCTCGTGTCGCACTCGTTATAACCTAAAACAATAACACAACAATAACAAGATATTGTCTGACCGCATGTTCCAGCTATTTATGAATGAGATGCTCAGTCTATATTTTATTTTAAGTCTATGGTTGTTATAAATAAGCATTCGTCAAAAAATGAAATAAAACTTATAAGATACTTTTTACAACACTGTCTAATACACATACAAAATTAAGTTTTTTTTAAATTATTAAGTATTTGGAGCAATTATTAATAATCAACCTAAACAGTCAATTAATAGTTTGAATACTGGGATCGTATTAATTGGTCCTCTTTAACAAAAAAATATTTAATTTTTTTTATCTTTTATGAAATAACTATATCGACAATATTAGTATCTGTACTCTTTGAAAATGTGTTACATCTTTAAAAATAATCTAAAATGTCAATATTCCATGGGTATAGTGATAAATGAGGTCAAAATTATAAGAAAATACATTTTCTACGAAAACTTGAAGAGAGAGGTAAGAAATGGTATAATACAATTTGATAGACAATTAAATTGTGCATCTGATTCTCGTAAAATATACAGGGTGTTCCATTTAAATTAAACAAGTTATTGCCGTTTAAATCTAGTAATTATTTAATATATATTTTTAGACACTCTGTATAAGGTAGTATTTTGTTTATTATTGCAACACAATATCTGACCAATAAATAAAGTTCAGTAAATATTTAGTATTAAAAACTTCGATACCCTTGGAGAAATGAAGCCTTAAAATTTTTACTGCAATTTCATAAAATTGAAAATATTTTAAAAACGGTTTAAGTGTGATAAACCTTAATCAAAATTACCTTTATTTCAATCGTAGAATCTAAAAATAGAATAATATACGGGGTGTTCCATTTAAAAAAATACAACTATAATATTTTTTACTTATTTGGGATACTCTGTAGCTCTAATAGTCCTTCAACGAACCCAAAACTTACAATTTGTAAAAATCTGATCGTTTAGCTACGATACTCCGTGTCGGATGTGGTGAACAACCCTGTATAATAAACAAAAAAAAATTGAAACAATGAACGTCAATCGCCTCATAGAAATAAGTTTTAAGAGAGATGTAGGATAAGAAAATAAGTTATGAGAACTAGCATTGGTTTGTAGTTAGTGACAAAAACATATATTTATTGAAGTATATGGCCCTATTTAAGAAAAATATAATAAACATTATAAAAAGGAGGGTATAATAAATATTAAGAGAATATATAACAAACATCTCTATACCTGGCTGTAACTCAAGAAAAACATACTGTTGTAATTTCTCCCCCAAAATACTTCTTCAAGATCTACATTTTTATCAGACTTTTTATAGGCTTCAAAACTCAGTTCCAAACCAACATTATCAGCAATAGTTTCATCAGTTATTAAAGAATTTGAAATTTGTTTATTGCTGTTGGTATTTTCGTAGCATTTTGCTTTCAAATTGTAGATGAAAATATCTTGGTTTCTCCACCATTTCGTTACTGTTCCTTCGGAGTTAGTTTGTCTACCTTTAAAATAATAGTTTATACCGGGTGCGTCTCAAAAGTGGCTCACCCCTATAACTTTTTTATTTTTTCAGTTAAAAAAACGAGATTTGGTATGTTAGTATATGACATAAATTAGGATTGATTGACGTATTCAATTGTTTTCGGTCGCTTCCTGTTTCACCGGAAATGACTACAACTTTTGATTTTTAAATGGCACCTTCTGATTTTTTTTACTTTATTCGATAGAAAATAACACTCTGAATAGAATGACATAACATATGTCAACTCTTGACATTTTCGCGGTTCGTAACTAAAATTTGACTCGGAATACCAAGTGTGTGGTATCAAATTATTCATAAAAAACTGCTGTTTCCAAATATGCTAATGAGCCACCCTCGTTCCATTTGAAAAAATTGAGATATGATCAAAAATTCAATTTGAGCATTTTCTAACTGGGCAGGACAAAACATTAAAAACTTTAGACGATCAAATATATTTTCAAAGACTCCTTGATTAAGAATTAGTGTTTCTAATATAGCCATGGCACCCTCTGAATGTCAAAAATTGACATATGATATGTCATTCTATTCAAAATGTCATTTTCTATCGAGTAAAGTAAAAAAATACCGAGGGTGCCATTTAAAAATCAAAAGTTGTAGTCATTTCCGGTGAAACAGGAAGTTAGCAAAAACAATTGAATACGTCAATCAATCCTAATGTATGTCGTATACTAACATACCAAATCTCGTTTCTTTATCTGAAAAAACAAAAAAGTTATCACCCCTATAAAGGGTGATAACTTTTGAGACACACCCGGTATAGTATATGTATATTTGAAGTTCGTGAATAAAATGATTAGTGTATTTACCTGTGGTGTCTAAAGAATGAGCAAATTCGTGACCAATGAGGCTGCCAATGGCTCCATAATTAAAAATCCTAAAGAGTAACATATTTCATATACAGGGTGTCCGACTATTCCGTGGACTTAGAGCTAGTACGTATTGTTGGAATCAAAATAAAAGTTCATTGAACACAATTGAAGAGTGAAAATACGAAAGGGGGTAAGTGCCAAAATTATTTTAGCACTAGTGACTATAATTTTATTATATGGACACATAGACATTTTTTTCTCAACTATGCGAGGTGGCGTTTTTTTACAAGAGACAAAAAATGTAGTAAAGGCTAGGACTTTTTTACCAAAAAAAAATCAGTCGTTAAAAATGCGTAATAGTACTATGTCGATGGAATTTTAGGACACCCTGTATATTGATTAATATTTAGTTAATTTTTTTTTGGTCCAAAAATCTTTTTTTTTTTGTGGAACACACTGCATTAACCATAATGTGAAATTTGTCATAATATAAAATAATGAAATGAATTTTGTAAAAAAATAAGGAATCAAAGATGTTTTGTAATATCCAAAATTATGAAAAAAATCTTACTTTGGAGTATGATAATCATAGAAAGGCTTTTGTAAGATTCCTAGGGGTAAAACTGAAAAAAATAATAACTTTGGTTATACAAAATTTAATTTACTTAAAACCAGATACTTACATATTGAGTTCTGTAAGACACTGTAATATGCGTTTACATCAAACACATTTGATGGCCATCTGTAATAAGTTTAAAATTAATTAAATAATGTTTTCACTCGATTTTTTATTAGTCTTACACTGGATCTGCTACTGCGGTTTTAAAAAGCTCAAAATTTCGTCTGGATTTTTCTCTTTTTACCATTAAAATGTTTAGTAAATGATTAGTCGATATGTTTACCTTAGGATAAAATAAAGTAAAATAATAAAAATGATTTTTTAAAAAAATTATATCATTAACAGGGTGTAAATGAAATAAGGCCCAATAAAAAAAATCTATTTATTTTTGGCACTTATTTTAGAGACACCCTGTATAATAGTCTGTCCAGCGGACGAGTGATAGTTGTTATTTGTCAATTTAATTGATTTTTCATTTCATCAGTCATTTTTTGGACAGACGGTAGGTATCTGGTACTTATCTTACATCAGAATAATATTCTTCTATTATGGAAACATTTTTTATCCACTTCGGATATCCAACATTGCATTTAATGTTACCAATCTTCTTCATAGCCAACAGTTTTGTTTTTTGACTCATCCAATCATTCTTCGCCAAAACCTCAATAAATTTATCTTTAATATTCTTCACCATATCTTGAATATCTTCCAATATCTTCTCATCGAAGTATAAACGAACATATTTAGGCAACAAGGCATAACTGAAGTATTCCAGTACTTTGCTGGTACACTCTGTATTTCTTGGAATATCTTTTTTGACGTTTAAGACGTTCCTGTCTATTATAAAGTTGAGGTTCTTTAGGTATCTGTTTGTGTCTCTTGAGAGCTCTTTTATTATGGACCATAATAAATAGTTTTCTAAAAAAAATATCTTTATTAGACATTTTGAGACTTTTAAGGCAATCTGTCACAAGGAGACACATAGACTTACCAATAGTTTCAGTATTATAAGTCTTGAACAGAAAAAATACTGATTTAAAGTACTCAAAGTTCCTTACTACCATCACATCATTTGATCTAATTTTTCTGGTAGTATCTATAAATAAATTCTCATTGATTGCATTGATAAAATCAAAATCAAACATGTTTGAAAAATGTTCTGTACTATTTCTTTCAGTATTAGATTTGGTGGACATCAGTTTAGCTAATTCTATCTCAAATTCCACAATTTTTACTGCACTAAATTTTGGGTAATTCGATTTGTTGATATTTAAAACATGCCTGGTACTCTTTGATATCCATTTAACGTATGATGATATTTCTTCTTGATATATATTTGGGTTTAGAAGTATACTTGAAGGAAATATGAGGTTTCCAGGTTCTATCTAAAAAATAATAATTTTGTTCTCGTATTAGTTGTAAAAATATACGTAAAAATAGATATATATGTAAAAATATACAACTCTGGTGGTATGGAAGGGTTGGGAATAAAGGGTATAAGCACAGAATATCTAGCTACGCAATATTTGATATATACTTGCGTATTTTTGATGACATTGCATTATTATGGTACCATGAAGCATATCAACTGGTACCATAATATAGTACTATATTACGTACATGGCGTTCGATTGGGCTTAAACTTGGGATACTACGTATTTTCGGTGACATTGTAATATGATGGTACTATGATGCATATAAAGTGGTACCTTAATATAGTACCATATTACGATACCATTTCCTGGCGTTCGATTGGGCTCAAACTTGGTATACTACGTATCTTCGGTTACATTGTAATATGATTGAACTATGATGTATATAAAGTGGTACCTTAATATAGTACCATATTACGATACCATTTCATGGCCGTTCGATTGTTCTTAAATTTGGTATACTACGGATCTTCGGTGACATTGCAATATTATGGTACTTTAAAGTATATCGAGTGGTACCATAATATAGTACACTATTATGATATAATTTCCTGGAGTTCGATTGGGCCCAAATTTGGTACACTTGCGTTTCTTTATAAAGATTTGTTTAATTAATAATTTTAATTTATTTTACGAATTTTAATTTATTGTTCGATGTCGTGACAGCAACTTTTATGCCGAACTAATAAATTATTAATTGTACCTGTGTCACTTTTTAAAATCTACCTAGGTCTATATAAATAACGTGGCAAACGGAAGAAATTTGTTTTTATAGTATTTTTTAGTCAGTTAACATTTTTGTACTGCATTTTAATAAATTATTTCCATTATTATTAAACTTATATTTCATTACTAACGTTCCAGCATTAATAAATATCACTATCAATCGCCCTGTATATTATTAATTTTAAAAGTAATTAAAGGTATTTTCTTAGTTAACATTATAAGGTATAGTGTATATTAAAAATGCATATGTTTTGTAATAATATACTTAAAACTATTTTAATAGCCAAAGGAATAATTAATATAAGTGTATCTGACAAGAAAAGAAGAATAGAAAGAAACACATACTGCATTATACACACAAAGAATGGGATGCCAATTCAAGTCTTTTGAATCTGGCAACTGTGCATATTTAGCCGAGCTATAAGGCCGTCGACGAGCCGTCGATCCAAAACCGAAAGTTCAAAATTTCTAATTATATTCTGATTATGATATTGTCGCGCCATCTAGTATTCTATTTGTGCAATTTTAGCTCTTTCATTTCGAGTATTTTTCTGTTGCGTAGCTAGATATTCTGTGGTATAAGGTTGGGAATTAAAGTCTAATGAAGTTTAAACTATTTAAGTATAGCTGATTTATCTTAATAAACATTCTTGGTTAGGTTTTTAAAATTTGGATTAGTTGAATTTTGATATTTTTCATATTTTTTTTGTATGTTGACAAGAATGTTTGTAAAAATAAATTCAAATCGTCAACTCAATAGAAAAAAAAAAAGTTAGGAAAATAACAGAAATATATCAAACTTACTTAAAATTAGTTAATTAAGTACTGCAAAAAAATACAAGCTCAAAAATAATAAGTATTAGAATGGTTGAATAAGCTATAATATAATTTTAAAAATTTACTTACATACAAAATGTAATTTTTCGTATCCTTATAATCTATATTAACAGAAAACTTGAAAATAGGATAAACATCCAAATTTCTAGTAATTCTCATAATTTGTTCCATAACTTTATAATTAAACGATTTCATTTCATCGTATCTTCTCAAATCATTAATATAAATGTTCAGAATTGTTCTTAAATTCTCCAAGTATACACTTTGATTTTCCTCAAAATTAACGCAAGATTGGTAGAATCTCTGTGATTTCCCTAAAGAATAATTCTCTTTGGTGTGAGTTTTTTCCAAAATTTGACGAATTTTTTTATTTAATTCATAAGAAGCTTCAGTAAAATGGTTCCAGCTTGGTTCAAAGGGTGGTTTAGTGGTTTCTTTGAACCATTTTGAACAAGAATATTCGTAGAAATTATTGCACGGATTTATTGTTTTGTTCTTTAACATCATATCTAAAAAAATGGAGATTCTAAGTAATTTTCTATACTAGATTTATTTTATTTTCTTACCTTTATTGGTCCAGTCCTTTCTAACAAAAAACGGTACACTACCAAACACACTAAATACAATATTTACAAAAACTATCACTTGGAACATCATTTTAGATATAGTCCTAACTGGAATTCTACATAAATACAAATAATTTGCACTAGAGTATATTAACCCCTGTGATGATTAAAAACTATCCAGATAACTCTTTGGTGTGTAGGTGGGTTTCCAGATGTGTACAGGGATGTTCAAAAAATGAAACAATTAAAAAAATTTTGTTTGTGTTATTTTTATTATGTTTATTTAAAAAAAAATTATCTCGATATACTGAAAATTTCAGGTGTTTTGTTTAAATAAATCTTCAGCAAAAGATATACATATACAGGGTGGTCCGAACTGTATTCCGGAAACTTCGGCAGCATATTCTGCAGATAAAAATAAGTAAAAAAGTTCGTATAAATGTATGTCCTAAAATGCTTAGTTTCGGAGATACAGGGTGTAGAAATTTCATTTTTATTTCGATTTTTTCCAAATAATTTGAGGTAACGTCAATATTTGGATGAAAATTGGTGTCTGGGAGTTTTTTAATATGAGAAATTTGATTTTGATGTCAATATGACTCCCACCTGTAGGGGGCGCCACCTACATATTTTTTAACTGGTTTAAAGAGTAATAACTTTTCGTCCGTACCTGTATAAAACTACTGAGTAAAAAAAATTAGAAACAAACTACACACACCGGAAAAATCTAGGGATATCATTTTATTAAAGTTAAAAATAAATGTTTTTAATAAACAACCACATATTTGTAGGCCGATTCTTTCTACTTCGATTGAAACGAAGTAGTCACACTAGTTATTTCTAAATTTGGGATATTTGCAGAAGTGTTTATGCATTTTTTGTCAAATGTATAAAAAGCACCTAGCATCAATTGTTCGAATTTAACCTGTACTGGCTAGGTTTTTATGATAACTGGCCAGAATTCATTCAAATAACTCTGTTTAGTATTAAACGACATTATGGAGCGTAGACATCTTAACAAAGACGAAATGCTAAGGACCATGGGTATGCTTGAAGCTGGAATGCGCCAAATCGACGTAGCTAGAGCATTAAATACAACGCAAAGTGTAATATCGCGATTAAGTGCACGCTACCGTGAAAGTGGTGATGTTGCTGAAAGGCACACAGGGCGACATCGCATTACTACCCCTCAGCAAGATCATTTTTTACAATTAAATGCTCGACGCCGATCGACTCTTACAGCACCAGAGCTTAGTTTAATTCTCCAGGAAACATATGATGTAACCGTTAGTTCTGACACTGTTCGCAATAGATTAAGAGAGGTCAACTTAAGAAGCAGACGCCCCTGGAGAGCTCAAACCTTAACGAGAGGAAATCGAGAGGTACGATATTTGTGGGCTCAAGATCATGTTCAGTGGTCGAATGAACAATGGGCCAATGTTCTCTTCACGGATGAGTCACGCTTTGGAATTCATCCGGATTCTAGAAGGTTTAGGGTATGGAGAGAACCGGGAAATCTTATTCGGTTGGATCATGTTCAGGAAGTGCACCCTTATCAAGGTGGAACAGTTATGGTCTGGGAGGAGTCCAGTTAGGCCGAAAACCGATCTCGTTTTTCTTGAAAGGTTTCTAACAGGAATCACATATCGTGATTTAATTCTTGAGCCTGTCGTGTTACCATATGCCAATGATTTTGGGAGAAACTTCATTCTCATGCATGACAATGCACGGCCTCATACAGCCAGAGTGGTAAGTGAGTTTATCAATGCTCATCAATTAAACCTCTTACCCTGGCCGGCACAATCTCCTGACCTCAACCCCATCGGGCACGTATGGGACGCGGTCCAAAGAAGAATTTTGAGAATGGGTATGCCACGTGAAACCTGTAGGGATCTGGTTCGGGCCGTGAATGCAGCGTGGCAGGCTGTACCTCTCAAGAAGAGATCGACAACCTGATCAGGAGCATTGAGAGACGATGTAGGGCTGTAATGAACAGTAGAGGAGGCCATATCCTTTATTAAGTAAAAATGGTTTTATCTTTTTTTTTAATTCACAGTTTAGAATAAAAAAAAATGTGTGTATTTTTTTGAGTTCAATAAAAATCAAGGTAAATTTGAAAAATTCGGTAAATTTCGCACAAATAAACTATTTGTTTATTTTAATTTTATTATATCAGAAATGTAAATAATAAAATTACTGACGATGGCTGGATAAAATTGTAATATCTCTAGACTTTTCCGGTGCGTGTGTTTCCGGTAAGTGTAGTTAGACTTATTAGACTAGATTGAAATCATAAATTTGAAATGTTTTTGTGCCAAAAGTTCAACAGGAACTGTTTTACCATCATTTTTTGCAGAAACATTTATGATTAATTTAAAAAAATAAAAATTTCCCAAATTTATTATTTCAGTGAAATAACTATCTCTACTCAACGCGTGTTTATTTTTCGTCAATAATGACATGTATTGACTATTTCCATTCTAAATATCTTAAGAACAATTGCTCGTAGCGATCTTTACAAAGAGATATTTTTTACGTAGAAAGTCACAGAGATGTATATTCTTTCGCTCGGTAGTTTTATGCAGGTACGGACAAAAAGTTATTACGCTTCAAAACAGTTAAAACACATATAGGTGGCGCCCTCTACTAGTAGGAGTCATATTGACATCAAAATCAAATGTCTCATGTCAAAAAACTCCGAGACCTCAATTTTCATCCAAATATTGACGTTATTTCAGAAATTATTTAGAAAAAATCGAAATAAAAATGAAACTTCTACACCCTGTATCTCTGAAACTAAGCATCTTAGGACGTACATTTATACAAACTTTTTTACTTATTTTTATCTGCAGAATATGCTGCTGAAGTTTTCGGAATACAGTTCGGACCACCCTGTATATGACGTGATAATTAAAATTCAATCACTCAATCTATCAAAGAATGAAACAAATTTCCTCTAAAATGGTATGGAAATTTTTAAAAGTATAGACGGGATTAACCCATAGACAAACTAACAAAAGCAAGACTTTTCAAAGGATTGAAGAAGTGGAATTATTGTTTTTGCGCTGGCCAGGTGAGTCAGAAATCATCGCGCAGTCGCACTCGTCAAACCTAACCTAAATAAAACGAAAAACGTTTTTGCCTTGAACCATCCTTGAACGAACTGTTGAATTCCTGATTTTGCGTTTTGTTTGGTTATTACTATTATTTTATTAGCGTACAAAACGAAAACAAATAATTTAATACATTTTACATTCATGAAGAACATAATAATTACTGTGATTATACATATTATTGTGATTACATCGCTAACGTAGACAAAACGAAGGTCCTACAAATTGACTGTAAGTTATAAGAATCTTTATCTTTTTTTTAATCTTTTTATGATTTGAATTTTCGTGCTTTATATTTTATAATAGACTCGAAATGTTAATATTTTTGCAAATTCTTGTGAAAATGTGAAGTTTATGTTTTTGTTTTATATTTGAAAAAGTTGTATATTTTTAAGATATTTCTTGTTGTTCCTATTATTAATATTATAATATACATAATTATTTTTTTTGTACCCTTTGAAGAATAATGCTTTTATTTCGTTTACCATAACTGTTGTTTTTTATCATCTTTTTGTTATTTTAATAAGAGGAATACGTTTTTCGTTTATTTAACTTTTGTTTTTATATCTGTTATGTCCAGAAATGATTGTTTATTTTACCGATGGAAATAAATTTATTTGATTTTAATAAACGCTTTTTAATTAAACATCCTTGTCTAAAAGGCTACTACAAAATACACAATCCATAAGTAAACCGTCCTCGTCTAAAAGGCCAGTTGACGCAAGCGCGGTAATAAACTCTTATCAAACTTGTTACCGTTTTGCAGTACAGCGTTGACGCGTCTTGCTTTTGTTAGTTTGTCTATGGATTAACCATTTTAGAATAAGCAAAACATTTTATGAAGAATGCATTTTTCTGAAAATGTTAATAATAAAAAAGTTTTTCCTCTTCTAAAGATAATCCGGGACAATGTAGGGTGTTCAAAATAATTAAAACACAATAATGTCGTTGAATTTTTCATTTATTCTATTTATTTTAAGAAAAAGTCTCAATATAAAGTAAAATTCTATCAATTTTGTTTAACTGTAAGTTCAAACGTTAAAAAGGTCTAAAATTTCATACAGAAATTGTCTATTATTGAATTCTATTTTTTAAAAATGCAATAATTAAATATTTATATTTGACAATTGATATTAAAATTGATTTTAAATATGTATATGTTACAGTAAAACTTGGAAATAAGTGATTGTTAACAATTACTAGTAAAAGCTCACATTCGCTGATTTGCTAAGACTAAGCCAGTAAAAGTTCAAGAGCTATTTTTGAAACCAAATTTTACTAGTGAATGCTAGCATTCCCTGGACGATAGCAGCACAGATTATACAGATTAATAGATATACACTTTGTTTTATCTTTATTGTTTATCGTGGTTCCAATTTTCGGAATCGGGCACTAAAGGCCTCTAAAGTTGTGCACAGTGCCTGACCGGCACAGTTATTAGAGAGATATCGGAAAACCGAATAGCGTCATGCAGTATTTACGCGTACCTTATCATGGTTACGATATGCGCGAGTCAATTTTTAACGCAACACCCGCTAATAACCTTACCGCCTGACGTAATTTGCGGATCAATTACACCAAGCGCTATTTCTAAATAACGTTTAAAAATTGCTTAAATGGGCATGTGCGGGTATTTGACACCCGGGGTCGGCCGGCGAGATCTTTTATTTTAGGTTATGTTTGAATTGTTTTGAATTATTACTTTAGTTTTATTAGGTAATTTGATATTTAAGTAGCTGGGATTAGTTTTAATTAAATAAATATGGCCCAAAATATGGATTCCACCTCTTCCAATATTAAAGAACCTATAAAGAGGCTTACGTTTACAGCAGATGACGACTTAGCCCTTCTAAGAGAATTTATTGCTTGTTGCCCTAAACCCACTGGCAGACGTTGAACAATAAAGCACTGGAAATAAGCACTTTAGCCCTTTACTTTTAAAATACCTAGTAAACAAAACAATTTCAAAGTTTTAAATTCAAAGTTAAGTATAAATAGCGGACGCGACGCGAACAAAATTCTTTCCGATCCGATAACTATAAATGAAGAGAGTTAATACCACCTCGCGTAAAGGAAATAACATCTGGCCTTATTAACGTCCATGCACGCTATTCTGTTTAGCGATATCTCTCTATTACGCTGTTTATTGTTATTTTACGCGAGTTTATTTTTGCCCGCAGGAAATTTGACTCGTTTGCACATCGTCATAAAAAACAATTTTCGTACCACGAATTAGGGACAAGATTTTTATCTGTATACTTATAGGATACCTAATCTGTGATAGCAGTGAGTTTAAAAGATTCAGTTAGCGCAGTTGCCACATGTTGTAAAAGATATGGATAAATAAGGATAAGTTGAATAATAGGCAATATAAGGATAACATTAAATTGGGCTAAACGTTGGCAACGTTGACAGACATCTGGCGTAAATTCGCTTTGCTTTTTGTGGTTATGTATAATTGTCTTGTTATCATTGTAAAATGTGCTGTGCGGTATTTTCCCTATGGAAGAAACTTTCTGTGAAAAAAAATAAGGTAAACCAGGCACTCGCAAAAATGTAACAGTGCTCGTTTTTCATTTCTGTAATATAATGAAGCCATAGCAAAAGTTAAGCGTGCAAGAGAAAAAAATATTAAAGAACCTAGTGACTATGAACTTATTAAAGTTTTGATGCTTGAAGTAGCGAGTTTGAAAAAACGAATAACTCCCGGTTGAAGAAAATTCGGGCATACCTTTATTTTGTCCACGATGAAGAACTTTATTAAAAAAAAACCTTGTACCAATAAGTAATCTTATGAATGTTTTTTTTTAATTCTTTTGTACGCTTTAAAACGTTTACTATCGTTTTTAAACGGTTTTATTTAGCTCGACCCGTACGGTATTTATTTATTTGTTTGTTTATTTGGGTCAAAATTAGAAATTGAAATTTAAGTACCTTCCTGTTGTCAGATTGACCTGAAATTTGGTACACACCTTTAGTTCCGATGACAATACAATATAGTAATATCAATAACATTGTAAATCTAAGATGGCCGCCGGTACAAAATGGCGGATTTCATATTTTTCCACAACCCCCTCAATATGGGTATCAAATGAAAGGGCTACACTAGTAGAATACTGTGATTATGACAAAATTTAAAATCCAAGATGGACGTCGTTACAAAATGGCGTATTAGGTGAGGGCATGAGTAGTCGTGTCCAGAACAGTTGTGTCCAAGATTGTGTGACGTTAGAAGGACAGATAAAAAAAATAGGTGTGTGTGTGTGTGTGTGATTAGATGTACCTACGTAGTTAGCGGTAGCTTTACCACCCAAGTTAAGGTAATAGGTTAAAACGTGCTGAGGACTGTATGACATTAGGGTGGCTAAAAATGTAATGTCGCAAGCGTTTTCCCCTCAAGATTGGGCGCCTCTTGTATATGCCCTTGCCCCTCTACTGAACCTCTGGGAGGGTCGATAAAAACGAAACTGCTACACAACGAAAAAGAAGGCTCGAAAAGGCGAAAGAAAAGTATAGAACGAAACGTGCAAAAGAAAGTGAAAATGAAACATATAGTCGACTACAGAAACGAAGAGAACGGTTAGCAACAGAAACACCTGAGCAACATGATGCCAGGTTAATAGCACAACGTGAGAGACAAAGGCAGCTGGTAGAGTCAGAAACACCTGAGCGTCATGAGTCCAGGCTAGCATCACAACGTGACAGACAGAGAGAGTTGTTAGCGGCAGAAACACCTGAGCGTCATGAGTCTAGGCTGGCATCACAACGAGAGAGACAAAGAGAGTTGTTAGCGTCAGAAACACCTGAGCGTCATGAGTCTAGGCTAGCATCAGAACGCGACAGACAGAGAGAGTTGTTAGCGTCAGAAACACCTGAGCGTCAGATTGTAATAAATTATCAGGTAAAAACCATGTAATAATGATGCACTAAATGAATTAAATAGAATGAGGAATATTCGGTAGGCATTTCCGTTAAATACTAAAAAACTAGAAAAATAAAAATCGGTAAAAAAACGTTTTTAAACGGTTTTATCTTATGTGCACTGAAAACTAGAAAATAATAATAACAATTAGGTATTTTGAACTTCTAGTTCAGAAATATTTTAGTACTAGGCAGAATAGCTTTTAGGCATATTAGACTAAAATAAAAACGTGGGGCCCATTAACTATTGCTCTAATACTTTCTTCTATACTAAGTGTGGATTGCATCGACTTACTATAATCGTAACTAGAGATTTTGACAATCAATAACCAGCCGTGGCGGCTTCACCAGCGAACGCCGAGCTCATGATTTACCAAAGTATAAAGATATGCTTTGCCATAGATAGGATTTCAGAGGGGCCCCACGATTTTATTTTAGTCTAATATGCCTAAAAGTTATTCTGCCTAGTACTAAAATATTTCTGAACTAGTTCAAAATACCTAATTGTTATTATTATTTTCTAGTTTTCAGTGCACATAAGATAAAACCGTTTAACTTAAAAGTTTTTTTTACCGATTTTTTATTAATATTTAGAAGCAGGGTTGGAAAAAATCATGATTTTTTTTAAAAAATCAGATTTTTTAAAATTTAAATCGGATTTTTTTGATTTAAATCAGATTTTTTTGATTTTAATTCAAAACAATATTTAAATCCGATTTCCAAATGACTAGGACTTATTTCCAATTAAAGTCCTATCCTAAAAAAACTCTGAGCGATACCGATGACATTAACAATTCTACGGGGCGTGCCATTTCTCCACATCGGTCACCAATATATTCCGCAAACAGTCGCTCGCTTCAGATCAAAAGGATTTTTTTTCAAACGTCCCAAAAGTATTAATTTTTGTCATTTTAACGGCTATAGGCATAAAAGTAAATCACTGTTACGCCTAAGCACACAAGTACAAAAATATATTATTAAACTGATATTAGGTGTCAAATTCAACGAGTGTACAAATCGTTTCTCGATTACTCTTTGTATTATTTGCAACATTTGAAATTGATTAAAACATTATTTGTAATGTTTTAAAAATATAGTGTTTTATTCGGAGTAAAAATGTAATTTTTGTGCTTCCTTGTAACGTCGGAATAGCTTTACGATGGTTCTTCAAATGTACAGCATCGGCAAAAAAAGTATAATTTCTACTCTTAATAAAACAATACACTATTGTTCGGAAATAGTATTTAAGTCGAGAATGAAATTAGTATGATCTAATGTCAAAGTGTAAAGTACTTACTGCAAATCATCAATGTCGGTAAGAATTTGGAAACATACCAACGTTTCAAAAAAAATATATAAAACAACATATTTTCTGACAAGGATTATATATTTTCGGGAATGAAGATAATAACTAGGTTCTATAGTCTGTAAAACGAATAACTTTGAATTTGGCAGTTCCCGCGGGCTTTTCTAGTGTTAATTTTATTAGGTTAGCAACTTGCGGCCATGCTGACGCAATGCCGTCTCTAATAGAACAGCCTCAGAGCGAGATTTATGACGTCACGCTAGTTAGATACTACGGATTAATGAATATGTTGTAGAATACATGGAAAACATAATTATTCCTCGTATTTTTGGTTTGTATTTTAAAAATGATATAGTTTACATGAAATATACATAATATACAGTTAATAAATACAATATATATACCTATTTATAGTAATAAATATTTTGGCAGATAAATTATGAACCATACAAATGCAGCAAATGTTTTACAATATGGCTGAAATCGTACTCCATAGTCAATGTAGATAGTTTTTGTGTTAAGAATAATAATTTTTTAAAAATATGTGGTCATCTTTTGACAAGTTTGTATTAGTTTATTAATTGCAGTAAACATTATAATATATAAATAAATTTTGTGAATGCAAATAATAATACATCACTATTAATAGATATTGAATGTTTTTTGTTAAATTAGATCGATTTTCAAACCCCAAAATTTAAAATATATTTTACATTTTACCCATTATCTTATGTACCACCTATTCATTATTTGTATATTGTAAAGCATTTGCTGCATTTGTATGGTTCATAGTTTATTTGCCAAAGTATTTATTACTATAAATAGGTATATATTATATTGTATTTATTAACGGTATATTATGTATATTTTATGTAAACTATATTATTTTTAAAATACAAACCAAAAATACGAGGAATAATTATGTTTTCCATGTATTCTACAACATATTTATTAATCCGTAGTATCTAACTAGCGTGACGTCATAAATCTCGCTTCGTGGCTGTTGAGATGGCATTGGTCTAATATTTAGAAATGTCAAAAGCTGATGACATTTTACTTTTGTCAGTTATGACATTTTGTGTTATTTTGCAAGAAGAGGAAGAACTGTCACTTGTTTTATTATTTTCCTTTTCTATTTCACGAAAGTAAAAAGAGTTACCCATCTGATTCGTTCAGGCACTCAATTTAAAGAATATCAGTAACTTTTTTGACAGGGGGATTTTATATTTGCCATGTTGGTAAAAAATAACGGTCAAAATTCAAAGTTATTCATTTTATAGACTATATATATAGAGACTATATTATAGTCTCTATATCACTAGGTAACTAGGTTCTTCTGATATAGAGACTATATTATAGTCTCTATATCAGAAGAACCTAGTTCTGCACTAGTCGGTGAATTATATGTATTCGAAAAGCGAATTTTTGTCACTTATAAATAAATTTTAAAATAAATCCCTGCGTTTAGCGGTTTTATGGATTCACACGAAATTACTTCAAAAATTGGTTCAACATTTAAGTTGATGAATAGATATTTTTATATAGTTTTATAAAATTTATAATTATTTTTCGATTTATTATCTGTTATATTTGTTATAGAAATATTTTTTATAGTTTTCTGGGACAGATTTTTATAACTTTTACAGTTATTTTTTCATTTATTATAAAGTTTCAATAAAATTAATGTTTTGATATAAATCACATGATTAAAATTAAAAAAATCACTTGATTTAAATCATTTTTTTTAGAAATTACTATGAAAAGTCGACAAATCTCTTTAAAATACCACATTCACTGGTCCAATGCGTAATTGTTAGCATTTCCTAGTGACTGTTAACAATCACTGAATTTCCGACTTTCACTGTAACATATAACAAATGTCAGATAACCTGAAGTAATAACTGTTGACTGTGTAAAGTTCTGCATCTAAAACGAACTTAGTTTTAGTTTGTAACATTTGTACATACGCGAGTACCTAATAATTTCATTAAAATTTAAATAAAAACGCTGGTTGTTCATTCCCATCGGCTCTTTTTTTTTCTTTGGCTAGGCGGTGGCGGTGGGGGACTTTCAGAACTAGCAGTGAACTAAGAAAAAAAGGTACAATAAGTACCACACGATCGAAGAAAAAAAAACGGCGTCAGAGTTAGCTTAGAAATGACTGAATTGCTGTCGTTTCAGATGAAAACTTATATGATGTGTCATCGATCGTCGTTTCCAAACAAACTTGACACCGTTTTTATTTCCATCATAGGCTAGAAGTGTGATTAAGCTATAAAAATGTCGCCTGGCTATTTTTGGACCAATCAAGGCACTATACAGGGTGTCCCAGAAATGAGTGCAGATATTTTAAGGGGTGGTAGATCTGGTCAAAATAAACATATTTTCTCTTTACCATTTTTAAAATAAATTGAAAATAACCGAGTTATTTAACTTTGAAAATTTAAAAAAATAATCGCAATATTTTGAGAACCTTTAGCTGTCATATCGCCAACTATCAGTCAATTACCCGGAGCAAGCCCGGATTTCAGTTAATTCGACGCACTGTGTTGCCATAGGGACAAGAAAGTATATGTTAAAAGTAAGTCATAAAATCACAACACCTGAGGAGTTTGCAGAGATGCATTACATTTTGGTGCACCTTACACTTTTAAGATTGTGATATTATTACATAAAATAAATTAAAAGTTAAATGTTTAATAATGTGTTAAAAAATGTGTTAAAAAAAGTTAAATTAAAAAACTTACCCAACATTAAAAAGATACTTATGACAGATCGATGTAACTGCGACAGTTCTCTTTTTCGATATACACTTAACTAAAATACACTTCACTGTACTGCTTTACTTGTACATGCTATTATAATAACTACTAAAATACCAGTCCCCATTTTTAACACATTATTTTCATATAGGCCTCATCACAATTTGAATCACTCATTTACAAAACACCTTGAAAAGCACACATTACTTTGAATACCTTTCTGAATGAATAAATGTTGAGAATTATTGTTTCTTACCGCCACTATTGTCACTTCCGAACTACTTTCAATCTAAGAAAATACATGTTTCACTCAACAATTTTAAATACGTATTTTGTTTTTTTCGCTATTTTTCTATGTATTTCAACAATTCCATCGACAGCCCAATCGTCGCGTCGGCCGTCGGCCAAGAGAGGCGCGCACTGGTAACTGCCTTTGTCGCGCCGCCGTGTCGAGCTTGCGTCATGCGAGGTTGCCGTAGTTTCAACAATTTCAAATTCAAGATACTCGAAGCAATCAAATTTTATTAAATTTTAAAAATAAAACAGAAAAACATGAAAGGAAACAAACAAAACACAAATGAATTGGTTATTGATAAGGTCACAAAAAAGAAATTTCTAAAATGTTTATCGTAATTCAGAATTCAATACATCGAAAACAGCCCGACGAATAATCAATTCATTTTATATTGTTTATTTCCTTTCATGTTTCTCTGTTTTATTTTTAAAATTTCATACGAATTTGATTGCTTCGAATGTCTTGAATTTGAAATTGTTGTAACTACGGCAACGTTGCTTAACATCGTCGTCTGACGCAAGCCCGCCACGACGGCGCGGCGACCGGCGACTCAAAGGACCAGTTCACACGCGGCGGTTCTTGGCTGACGGTTAGGCCAGAGAAGAACGACCGGTTAGGTCGTTAGGTCGATGGAATTGTCGAAATACATCGAAAAAATAGCGAAAAAATAAAATACGTTGTCAAAAATTGTTGAGTGAAACATGTATTTTCTTAGATTGAAAGTAGTTCGTAAAGTGGCGATAAGAGACAATAATTCTCAACATTTATTCATTCAGAAAGGTATTCAAAGTAATGTGTAATGTGTGCTTTTCAAGGTGTTTTGTAAAACAGTGGTTCAAATAAAACAGAGAAACATGAAAGAAAACAAACAAAACAAAAATGAATCGATTATTCGTTGGGCTGTTTTCTAAATTTCTTGAATTGAATTCTAAATTACGATAAACATTTTAGGAATTTCTTTTTGTGACCTGATTGTGAATAATATGAATCATTTTATTAAATTTATTCCAAAATAAAGTTATTTTTCAGCATAACAAAGATTTTCGTAAACGTCATAAACGTAATGTTTTAGTTAATTTTCGGTGGTTTTTGTTAAGTTTTCATTGAAAGGGTAAGTACTAAAAATAATTAATGTGTTTTTTTTCTATAATTATTAATAATGAGCATTGATAAAAGATTAAATTTAACATTCCTAATTTTTTGAGTAGAAATTTGTCTATAAATGTAGAACTATGTTCCGCCGAATTATGTAGAATGTGGATAATATAGGAGGTTGCAACACTGCAAGGTATAGATACACCGTAGGGAAATCTCAGGTGAATAAACAAGTGGCACTAAAAAGTTTTTTCAAATTTCCCGGAAAATGTCAAGAAAAATTTTAAATTTTTAACATTTTTTTTTCGCAAAAAAAACCTCATAGGCGTGTTTCTGGGGTTGAACTATACTACCAGTTAAAATATTTGCACTTATTTCTGGGACACCCTGTATAATAAAGCGTCATCACAGAAAAAAAAATTAAAATGCATTACATTTTTTTTCCTCTAAAACATTGATTAAAAAGACTAACCGACAAGTCTAATAACTATTCTTGTATTAACGCATTAAGCCGTGTCTACACTTAACGGTTTAGCTGTCAGTCTTATCTGTTCAGTCAAAACGTATCAAATAATGTAAATGAATAACGTAAAGTAAATGAAAAAAAATGCACAAAATGAAAAACAAATGCTGATTAACTCACCTGATTCATATATTGAGCTTTGAAGGCCTCTTTCATGGCGGTCAGTCTGTTGGTGGCGGGTCCCTTCGTAGAAGGGGGCGGAGCCGCGGGCGACGTTGACAGATTTCCCGAGGAGCTGGCAACGAAGCCTCGCATCGCCGACGGTTTCGCCTTGAAACCCAGCCCTATGCCGCCCACGTTGGGATTTTCTTTTTTGCTCTTCAACCTGTCAAAAAAAGAAGTAAAAAACTAAAGAAAAAACCTATCTACATAAAAATGGTTTTACTTACTTTTGACTTCTGAACCATGAACTTTGTAACGCTAGATCCATAACCTCTTGCGGTACTTGTTGATGGGCCGCTTCGAGATTCTTTACTATGTGCCCGGCAAATTCCTTGTCTTTGAAGGTTAATAACGTGTAAGCCGTACCCTGCATACCTGTCAAAAAACGCGTTAACCTTAAGAAACACGCATACATTTTTAGGTCAATTTTGAAAAAATTGGCACCTGGAGGTATGTATAGCCGCCCATACTAAAATATATTAATATCTCAAAAACTGCGACTTTGATTTTGATGTTATTACAAATTTTGTTGCAAATATTATTCCTAATCTTAATTTGAAAACCGCGTTTCGTTACTGTAATTTTTGAGTTACGATTTTTTAAAATTTTTAACTCTCTCCCATACCCCCTTACCAACCCTCCACCCCCCCCCTGAATATTATAGAACGCTTACATGGTGGGTATAACAGTCTCATAAAATAATATATTTGTTATCATATAGCATTGTCTTATTAAGTGTTATATCATACTAAAAGAAATTATCGTTTAATGCGTTATAGGATACGTTGTAAAAACCACTAGAATATAGTTTAATATGACAACTTTAATTAAAAAACAGAATGGTCGAAACCAAACGCTTAATAAAATCAAGCAGTCCTTAAGACAACGCTATTTGACTGTTATAAAATAATTCAATCCTTTTAGAATTTCTTTTTGCTACTTGGGTAATCGACCGTTCCTATACATATTAGCGACCCTGTATTTCTTGACGTTAGTTATGTATTTAAGATAAAGACTTACCAGCACGTCCAGTCCTACCAACCCTATGGGTATGCGTATCAATATCCCTAGCTATGTCATAGTTAATAACTGTCCTGATATGAGGAATATCCAAACCCCTAGCAGCCACATCAGTAGCAACCTGAAATCAACCAAAAATTCAACATTTTCCACATATTTCCAATACAAATACATACCATTAAAGGTACTTCTTGCTTCTTGAAAGCTGTAATAACTTTATTTCTTTCAGCTTGCTCCATATCCCCATGCAACAGCAAACAGTCATACTCTTTAACTAACAAGTCTTTGGCCACCTGTCAAAAATATTTAAAATTAATCTAGTATATTATTATTATAGTAGTTCTCAAGTAGTGATGGGTTGTTATTTAACTATCTGTTATTTTATAACAATTATTTAGAAATAACATAACGCAACCGTTACTACTTCTAAAAAATAACAGATATAAAATAACGACACGCAGAGATCGGCCGCTCGTGAAACGAAAAACGAAGTCGGCGCTCTGCACCGCCAAGAAATTCTATGCTGCTCGAAGCAATTCCAAAAAACAACTAGTATGGATGAAAAAAATGTTATTTCGTCAACCATCGATACAGGCGGCGAGACAACGGACAACGGAGTGGGGAATGCGCTACGGCGAACGTAGCTGCTTCGGTCGATCCCGTCGACGGTCGTATTGGGCTTACAACAGCTTAAAATAATAGGATATAAAAAGAAGCAGGTTTTTTTGAAACAGTTGCGGGCATAACGCCTGGCGGTCGAGATAACAGCAGTGGGAAAGGAAGGCTGCTGCATCGGTCGATTGTCGATGGAGGCTCGCAACGGGTTGGAGAAGCAGTCATTTTAGATACGTTGTTTTTCAACCTGTTACGAGAATAACAGGGTGGCGGTCGAGATAATCGGAGTGGGAAAGGAACGCTGCTGCATCGGTCGATTGTCGATGGAAGTTCGAAACAGGTTGGAGAATAACGCATCAGTTGTTTTAAATACATTGCTTTTCAACCTGTTACGAGCATAACGGGCGGAGGTCGAGATATTATGGCGCTGTATGTTTCAGTACGTTATTAAGTTTCAATATTTAGGTATTTATTTATTCTGAAAAATTTTCAGAATAATATCAGTATATATCAATAATTTCAGTTAAGATTTTTTAAAAATGTATACAGGGTGTTTTGAAAAATCTGGTCATTGATTAATCACGATCCTGCTTAAAGCCCTTGACGTAAAAAGCTAATTTTTGGAAAACAGATTGACTTTAGAGTGTAGAGGTTCGATAAGAAGGGATTTTTCGAAACTCGAATTCTAAGGGGGTAAAACCACCCTCAAATATTAGAATATTTTTTATATAAAAACCGGTGAGTTTTTCGGAAAAACTCTTAAACACGTATATTTTATTTCGTTGTTTTACATATTTTAAGATTTTTTAAAAATATATACAGGGTGTTTCATAAAATGTGACCATTGAGTTATCACGATTCTGCGTAAACTGTTTGACGTTTAAAGCTGATTTTTGGCAAACGGATTGACTGTGGGGTTGAGGTTCGATAAGGAGAGGTTTCTCGAATCTTAAATTCCAAGAGGGTGAAAACGCCCCTCAAATATTACAATATTTGTTATTTAAAAAACGGTTAGTCTTTCGGGAAAACGCTTGGACACGCATAATTTATTTTGTTTTTTTACATATTTTGAAATTTTTTAAAAAATAATACAGGATGTTCCAAAAAGTTGAGTAATTGATTAACCACGATTCTGCTTAAACTGCTCGACGTTTAAAGCTTATTTTTGGCAAATGTGAGAAAATTTTATCCAGTTTGTATGTTAATAAAAATTCTTGCTGTGCTTTATCATCACCATTACAAATTATTAATTCGACGCGAACGAAGTAGCGGGTACACGCTAGTTTAAGTATAAAATTAATTCGAATTCTAGTGTGTAGTTGGTTTACTTATGAAGAATATACTACACATTTTCTATATTGCTATTTTTTGACCGCAAATGGTAAAATCATAACTAAGAGCTTCTCGCCCGTCGAGTGAGATGCACCCTGTACACTGCTACGCAATTCAGGATCTACGCCGATCGAGGGGCAAGGCGTAGGTAGATCGGAATGTATACGTATAGACGAGTGGCGGAATTTTGGCTTTTTTATATCGCAATTTGTAAACGGCGCTTATTTGTAAACAACGACCGTTTTTAGAGAGGTATTTTAGATAACAATCGATATTTAGAAATGTTTTGACACCCTGGAAATACTACCACCGAGCACGTCATTGTTGCAACTTGCAACTGCGTTAATACGCCTGGCGGTGACAGCCTCATACTCTTTCAGATATTTAGCAGTAAAATAAAGAAACCTGTTATTTTTAAGCTGTTATTTTAAGCTGTTTTTTATAAATAACTATAACAGTTTCAACTGTTATCTAAAAATAACAGTTTCAACTGTTATCTAAAAATAACAGTTTCGCCCATCTCTAGTTAAATATTTTTTTGTTGAAATAAATAATAATAAGAAGAAGAATAAAAATAAGAAGAAGACACAATAAAATCTGTTGACTACAATTTGTTGCTCTACTTTTGTCGCCCCCATTCTCATCAATTTTTATAATCATTATTATTTACCATTTTTAAACTGATTAAAAGCACACCAAAATTTTGTAAAATATTACTTTTAGTGTAAGGATAGTGTGTTAGTAAACATAGCCGAAAATCACAACCTAATAATTTTTTTTGTTTTTAAAAACATGAATAAAAATAAACTTTGTTGCTCTACTTTTGTCCGATAGTGTATTTATAATTAATTTATTTATGTTTCCTAAAATACTTTGACTAAAAGAAAATATGTAAAAGTGGGCAACACTGTTTCCGGTCAACCTTAATCACGTGACTAAACGTTTATTTGATATGAACTATACTTACTTTTTCAGCATCTAGTTTTTTCGTGACGAATATCAACACTGAACCAGCTGATAACAATTCAACTAGTTTTCCAAACAACCAATCTCTTTTGGCTTCCTGAGTGGGTAAAAGCAAGGCATGTTGGGTGATATCTTCATTGGCTTGACCAGTAGTTCCTATTTAAAAGGTTACGACCAAAAAAAACATGTAAAAATAATTTAAAATTACAAAAAAATAATGTTCATACCTTGAGAAATTTTTATTGGATCGTGAAGCGCATCTTTGGCCAACCTAAATATTTTGAAGAAAAATAATAAACTCATGTGAACGTTCTATTACATACAGGGTATGGAAAAATCAAGGACTGTATATATTCTAAAGGACTGTTCGATCGGGTCAAATCGCCGCGGAATGCTACGTCACGCGCTGACCAGCGCTCCACAGTGCGGCGGATGGTTATTCTAGCGGGACAAAATCTCAAGAGCAATGTTTGGGACTTAAAATCTAAGAACGTAGCAAATGGTCTAATATGTAGCAACTATATGGTTAAATTTATTTACTTATTACACTTAATTTATTAATAAATAAATATAAGATAATAAAACTATATTATTCGTACATGACACACAAAAACCGTATTGTAAACTATTGCCAAATACATAAAATTATGATATCAAACAACTCTTTAGCAGTTTTTTTTAATTAATTTGTAATCTTGTGACACCCTCTATAATTTATTTTAAAAAAATATATTTTATTTTGAAAATAATAAATAAGATAGGTATTTTAATTTTAACACTCGGTAATTGTAAATTCATATATAGTAAGTATCCAAAACAATTTTTTAAACTCAGTGCCTTTTGATGGAGTTGTTTTGTTTTTATACTATCCGATTGAAATGAATCTTTTTGGGCATTCACCTGTTAAGCTTGAACTCCCTGTGACTGTGACTACCTGTGTTGGTAACTATTGGTAACTAAAAAGATCTACATCATTCAATATATCGATATTTGAAAAAAAAGTGCAAGTTTGATATCTGCAGAACAACGGCACGAAGGATTTTAAGAAATAATATACGTACAGTAGAAAAGTACATTCCTTTGGCAATCTTCAACATAATTTGGCTTTCTAATAAAATGTATAAGTACTTGTAAATATTTTGTTTTCGTATGATCTCTGCCTTGCTGAGCAGAAAACGACCAAATTTGGTTGATAAAATGTATCGAAATACAAAGAATATTCATGCATTTTTGTATCAATTGGAATGTCTACTATTTATTCTTATCAGTACACATTTTTGGCTTATTTCTAACCAAACGCTTTTGTCCCGCTAAATTTATCTTTAAACGCACTGTGTGCTCGTCCTTCAAATGCAAAAATAACTCTCACTGTTTAAAATCTTTAGCGCCAACTTCAACTCGGTCAGTTGATGACGTAACACAACTGACAGTGCAGGAAGATAGGAATCGAACTATCCTTATCTCTATAGTATCCTGGTGGAAAAATATAGAAAAAGAGACACTAAAAACATACAACAAATTTTGTAAAAAAATAAGTTAAAAATTTTAAAGAAAAAAAAGTGAAAAAAATAGATACACAAAATAAATCATACCTTTCAATTTTGTATCTAAATGTTGCAGAAAACAGCAAAGTCTGTCTATCAGGCCTAACGTGATTGCAAACCGATCTAACTTGAGGCTCAAAACCCAACTCAAACATTCTGTCGGCTTCATCTAATACCAGAAACGTCACCCGCTGTAAGTTTGTGGCGCCGCCTTTGACGTGGTCGATTATACGACCCGGTGTTGCCACGACTATTTCCGCGCCTTCTTGCAGAGCCTAAAATCAATAATTTAAAATGATTATCTCAAAAAACTTGATATTTTTTAGTTTTTACTTTTTTATTTTTATCTTTAATTCTTTTTATTTTATTCTTTTAATTTTGTTATTATAATTTCTTTTATCTTTACTTTAAAGTTTTTTTTATTTTAGACTTTTTCTCTCATTTTTTAACTTTATTCTCTACTTTTTAATTTTTATCTGTTTAATATTTTTTTTTAACTTCTTTTTCATTTAAATTTGTTTATACTTTCATATTTTATTTTTTAAAAAATTAGGAAGGGAAAAAAAGACAAGTAAAAAGAAAGGAAAAAAGGGGAAAAATAAGAATAGGAAAAAAATAATGAAAAAAAATGAAAGAAATGAAAAGGACAAAAGTTTTTTGTCTACTTTTTTCTTCATTCTTTTAACTTTTTGTTTTCTGCTTTTTTATTTTTATATTTTAAATGTAATTTTTTATACTGTAACTTTTTTCTTGTTGACTTTAACCTAATTTCGTCTTTTATTTTTAAACAAAATAGAGGAAGAAAAAAACAAAGGAAAAAGAAAGGGAAAAAATTAAAAAAAATTAAAACGAAAAAAAAGGAAAAAATAAAATGAAAAAAAAAATAAACGAAAAAAAGGAAGTTTTTTACTTTTTTATTTTATGTTATTCGTTTTTTACTTTTTTCTTTCATTTTTTAACTTTTTTATTTTCTACATTTCTACTTTTATTTTTATATTTTATTTTTTTTATATACTGTTCTTTTTAATTGTACATTTTTTTACTTTCGCCTTTTATTTTTAACGTTCTTTATTTTTACACTTTTAATTTTTTCTTTTATGTTTATAACTTTTTTTCCTTTAATTTTTTATACTTGTTTTATTTTTTTAACTACATGTTTTATTTTTTTCATTTTTATTTTACTTTTTACTTTATTTTTTTATGCTTTTGAATTTTTAATCTCTTTTTTCTTTAATATTGTCATTTTAATTTTTAGTTTTTTAGTTCTTTTTTTTTATTTTTAAGTGTAACTTTTTTATTATTGCACATTTTTTTATTTGTGTACTTACCAATGTTTGCTCCCACTTTGATCCACCACCATAGGCACATATCACCCTCAAATCATAAACTTTAGCAAACTTTTTAGCCTCATTGTAAATTTGCAACGCTAACTCCCTTGTCGGAGCTAAAATAAGAGCTATGGGCCCCTCCCCTTCCTCCACAGGCTTTTGAACTGAAACATGCTTCAAGAGAGGCCACAAGAAAGCTGCAGTCTTACCACTACCTAGCAAAAAAAATTTTTTTTTCATAAACCCAATTTTATTTTAATTATTTACACTAACCGGTTTGAGCAATGCCCAGTACATCTCTACCCATCATGGCACACGGTACTGCCTGGGCTTGAATGGGTGTAGGTGATGAATACTCTGCTTTAACAATAGCCTTTAGAAGTTTGCTGTCAAAGCCAAAATGGGCAAAAGAAGCGACAGGCTTTGGTATATCGTTTCCCGAGACGTGAAGGTCATAAGTTTTAAGCAACTCAGAAGCCTAAAATTATAAATTACAAATTTGTTATGACATTTATTAATATTCCTATACCTTATTCTTGCTGAGCAACTTTATTTCTGGATGCTCAATATAGAAATTCTTCTGAAAAGGTTGATATTCAATCTCTGAATGATCGATTGGTGGAAGTGGATCAATAATTCTTTTCTTATCAGGTGGGATTGGATTTCCATCTTCATCATACTCTAAAAATTAAAAAAAAGTAAGCATACAGTTTAAATACATTTAACAACAAATTTTACCTATTTCTATGCCATCCTCTTCCACAGGTAACACACCAGCATTTGGATTTTCCTCCATGTACCTGTAATAAGATTCTTCAATATCTTCTTCCTCTAAATCATTTCTAACAGCTTGTTGTTGGGACTGTGCAGATGAACCAACATTCTGACTCTCTTTTTGAACCTATATATAAATAAATTAATCAAAAATCTCAACACAAGCATTTTGTTTTACTTGAGCTTCAATCCCCGCCATAAAAGCATCAAGTGGATCGTCATCGTCATCATTATCATCATCCCCGGACCTTTTTCTATTCATTTCTAACCTAAAAACAATACATATTTAAAAAATGTCTTAAAAATACAAGTAAACTCTATTTACCTAGTAGGACTATCAGGTGCGGGAATATATGCAAGCTCTGGTACTTGTTCCTCGTCATCTTGATCAAAATATCTGAAACATATCCGATCAAAAATGCCCTACATGTTACCTGACAAGGTTCTTGTTATTTTTGTATATTCCCTTTCAACCTAATGTGTTCTCGATCTTTAGAAACTTACTCGTCTTCTGTAACCGCTCGTTTCCTGGATCCTGTGCCCCAAGACGCTGTAAGAGCGTTCTGGCTGATAGCAGTCATAGTCGAATATCCCTGTTTGCTAAGACCAGTCGTAGGGGGTGGAATGGCACTGTGCCTTATTCCCGTTCCCATAGAACTAGGAGGAGGTACAGCATTCAGTCTCTTAGGCACAGAAGGAGCTGTTAAACTGCTAGGAGGAGGTACAGCATTCATTTTGTTAGATTTGTTGAAACTGGAATAATTGAAACCACTCATTTTGACGATATTGTTTGTCAACTCCGGTTCAGTAAAACACTATAAAGCTAAATAAATAATTGTTATATCGATTAAATAACGATTTAAAGTAACATTATTGTACTTTCAAGAAAAACTTATTTCTAGATTGAAATTACCAAATATAAGTAAAAAACTTATGAACTGGCAGTAAAGGTCCATTTAAAAATATGGCGCGAATTTTTAGTTCTGCCAGTAGCCCGCTTGGATCGCGTCGAGCGCGTGTTTCCAGGCTTTAACATAGGAGTTTTCATTTCTTTCAGTTAGTTATTCTATGGTTGGCACTAAAATACAAAAACATAATTTGACAGGAATAAAATATTTGTCAATGTCAAAAACAGGTTGTAAGTTGTTAAAAGGAGTGCATATTTTTGTTGAAAAACACAATTTTTAACTAATTTAAACAGTTTTAATTTTGTTTGATCGGTGTAAAAAGTTACATAAATGTGTACGAATTATTGTAAACAGAATACAGGTCAAGATGAAAAAGATATGGTGTATTTTATGCATTTGTGCATGTCTCGGTTTTGTATTTAATGATGAAATAGAACAGGTAAATAGTTATTATATTTAAATTATAATGAATTACAATTTGATATCATCCTGCTTTATTTAATATCAAAGAAAATTGATGGACTGAACACAGAACTAGCAAAGGAGTCTGACGAAAGGCTGTTGGTCTATGCCACTTTAGATGGTACCTTTGCGGCTTTAGATAAACAAACAGGAAAAGTATTATGGAAAATCAAGGACAGTAAGTTAGATAATATCAAACGTGATTAAATATCTATTATTTCTAATTTTTTTTAATACTTTTAGAACCCATAGTCCAAGTTCCATTAGACACATCAGAAGCTCTTGTACCGATTTTTTTACCAGACCCCAGAGATGGGTCCTTGTATTTAATGGGTAGTAGTAAAAAACCACTGAAAAAACTACCGTTTAATATACCCCAGTTAGTGCATTCGTCACCATGTAGGAGCTCTGATGGCATATTATATACTGGTAAGATAATATATTATATTTTTGTTATGCAAATTTTATAGTTTTTATGTTACACTTGGTTTATATAACATGAATTTTTACTGATAAGAAATAAGTAACATGGCATTGTTGTAAATATTTTTATGTATTTCGCTCATTTTTAAAGTAAAAACGTGGGAACTATTAAAAATTTAACTATCTTGGTTATTTTAAATTGAAATATTGATCAAAGTTGATTGGATATTATCAAAGAAAATGTATTTTCCTTGTTTTAATATTGAGAAAATATTAAAATTGCTGTTAGTAGTTTTTGTAGGTCATCATTATTGATTTGATGAATATTTCATTCGGAAAAGACTCTTTTTGCAAGTTTAGTAGAGTTTAATTTATTATTTAATTATGGAGAAATTATATTGGAATTGTATATTATTAAATAAATCAATAAAAGTTCAGTAGAAAAAAATAGTTTATATACAGCAAAATTGCTGAGAATGGATATCAAAAGATATTAAATATTTCATTTTTAACTTTTTTATTCACTATATTTTTACGTTTTATATATATTTATTATTTTTTTATATTAATTTTTAGTTCTTTTTTCTTCTTGTTAAATTTTTTAATTTTTATTTTGTATTTTTTACTAATACATTTTTATATTTCCTTTTCATTTATTTTTTTAACTTTTTATTTTGTTTATTCACAGAATAAAATTTTTATACATACATATAAAACTTGATTTACACATCATAACTGACGTGTTGATCGGCTTTTTACAGATGTAAATATAAAGTATTTTATATTATTATTAATATTTAGGAAAAAAGAAAGATATTTGGTACAAATTAGACCCCAAAACTGGCAACAAGGAACAGATTATAGGATGGGGTGATAATAGCCCCACATGTCCAGTCGAAGTCAACAATTTCGTGTATATAGGGCGTACCAAATACACCATAATGATGGTAGATACAAATACCCATAATAAAAAATGGAATGTAACATTTTACGACTATACAGCTGCCGATATGGGTAGCGAGGAACTGAATATTTATGGTAAAAAACTATAAATGTTTTAGTAATTTTTTTCAATTAAGAATGATGCTCCAGATTTGGTACATTTTGCTTCTACATCAAGTGGTAAAATACTAACGCTGGATAGAAGAAGAGGTTCACTACTTTGGGAGGGTGATCTTGGCAGTCCTGTTATAGCCATTTATTTGTTATCTTTGGATGGGTTGATTAAAGTACCATTTACCAGCTTGTCAAATCATACCATTCATTATTTGGCTAGTGAAATTGATTTTCATAATGGGCTGGTTGATAATCCCAATCATATGAAACTATAGTAAGTATATTTCTGTTATTTTGATCTTTTCTTTTTAAAATACAGGTGGGTCTCGTTTTACGCGGTTTCAGTGACTTGTTTTATGCGGTTTACTTTTACGCGATTTTACTAATTCCATATTAGATAGGAAATATTTATATGTATGTAACTCAATATAGGTACCTCAATACAAATCAACGATTTGTCGAGTTATAACATACGATGAGAAACGGCAACATAGATATCCCACGCGTAGATACTTGTCAAAATTGTCAATTTTTTTTTCACAAAGAAACTTCTTAAACGTGTTTCTGGGGTTGAAATACACCACCCCTAAAAATATTTGCATTTATTTAAACTCATCATGTGTAGTTTATGTAATAAAAAGGTTGTTTCGATATACGCTGTTTCGATATACGCTGTTTCGTTTTACGCTGCTTCGTTTTACGCTGTCTCGTTTTACGCTGTTTTTAAGGAAAACTAAAGGAAGTATAAATATTAATTTTCATTGAATAAATAATTTTTAGAAACATCACTGCTTTTTGAATTGAAATTATTTTGTACCTATAGTCTATTTATTTTTATAATTTTGCTTAATTGTTTTCTTATAAAAAATATTTTTTTTAAATTCTTTTTCTATTTCAGTCCAACTTTATATGTTGGAGAACACCATCATGGCCTCTACGCCATTCCATCCTTAGTAGATCAAAACGTGGTCACTATCACAGCCTCAGACGACGGGCCCCTTCTTCTAGGAGGCCCCCATGCTCCAGATCCCCCGCGTTTGTACCCCGAGTACCCCCTACCGGGCCACAACTACAAACTACCCAAGGAAGCCCAAGAAGGCAACTTTCAGAGCCTCTCCAACTTTGAAAATCACATCGTCATCTATACTGGTCACTATAACGTGCCTAACTATTCCCAGTCTGATTTTTTGGGGCCAAATAGGCCAGTATCTGAGATTAAGTTACTCACGGATGCTAGTAAAGAGTTTTTTGACAAGTCCTTGAAGAGTAATGTTGGTACTCAGACAGAGGATGACAAGGAGACTGCCAGTGAACGTCAGAAAGTTAAAGAGGGGTATTTTAGAGGTTATTATTTGGATTTGAGGCACTGGATCAATCATCAGGAGAACAAAGGATTGAAGTTGAGCTTGATTATAATGACTGGGATGGTGTTTGGTATGTTTTGGTATCTTTTGATGCAGGTGAGTTCAAATATAGAGTCCTTGAAGAGTGTTATTTAAGAACGTGTTTCTTTAAGCGATTTTAAGACAAAAAAGTACTTTATATTCGAAAATAAAACGACCTCAAAGATATTTAGGTTATATAACTAAAATGTTTAAATAATTTTTATCTCAAAAGTAGTGTTTGGTATCAAATTTCATTAAATTTTATAGCTAATTTAAACCTATGAGAAAAAATGAATGTATTTATTTAAAATACAACAATTACTGTCAAATTCCGATACTTCCGGAAGTGCCGCCATATTGAAAATATATTTAATCGAGAGATCTTATTGTGAAACACTGATGTACTGCGCTATATGCAGTATATACAGAGTCGCTGATATGTATGGGAAGGGTCGATTATTAGCTAAACTATAAGAGGTACCGCAAAAAGTTAAATATAAAAGTTATAGGGTTTTAAAATATAATAAATTTAAGTTTACGTCGGTCATAAAGTGGTGGTACATAAAAGTTTTATTTCTTTAAATAGAACCCTCTGTATATTATTGCATATTTCGGTTCTTCCTTCAATTCTAAGCAAAAATCGAGATACACACAATGTACCTTAAACCACCCGTTTCCGAGTTACTGACTTTTAATAATATCACTTAAACAATTCAATTTAATTAATTTCGATATGTTCGGTTTCATTTAACAATGCCATTCTGCGGAAACTATGATACTTAATAATATTTGACATTAGTTTTCAAGTCAGCATTTATAGATGTATAAAATTAGATTATATCAAGTCTGGAAATTACAAAATTTAAGTTTAACATTTCAAAATCGAAACTTCATAATTTGAAAAACGTTGAACACATTGTGTATTACGATTATACCGGGTGTTGCATCGTCGGACGGGACATAGGAAATCCCATGTAAATTTTAATGGGGTCAATTATTGGCTTCCCTAATTATTTTAGAGAATAATTCTATTTAGGTTTATTGACGAGCACTAAAACCCACATTCAAAAGAATAACTTTAGATATTTTTGATTAGCTCGTTTACGAGTTATCGCCGATTTCTTTTTAAATATTTCTCCTTTCTTATGGCCCTGTATTTACTTATGAGCACCAGTCAAAGTGAAAGATAACTGTCAAATGAAGTTGTCATTTCAGAAATTTACCTATTTAGTGCTTTATTATTATTGAAAACTCATTCTACATCGGAAATCTTAAAGATGTTTTTTATAACTACAAATTAATATGAATTAAAGTAAAATAAAGTAATCAATTACACGGTTAATTATAGTATTATTACAATATTCAATAACTTATTAATTTAGGTACTATTAAATTGTTAGAACTTTAGGATTTAAGATGTTCAAATATTCCTCCATCGACTGCTAGACAATAACCCAGGCGAGCATAAAATTCTCTTCTTACATTCGCCAGTTGGTAAATTGAAATTCTATTGCATTCGGCAGAAATATTTTTAACTCGTCTAGATTTGGGTATTTTTTATCCTTGTATATCCTATTTTTTAAATGGCCCCAGAGAAAGAAATCATTTGGCGAAATATCAGGAGACCTTGCTGGCCAATTTACTGTATGATTTAGGCCAATAACGTTTCCGTTAAAACTATTGTCTAAATATTCCCGAACAGCCAGGGTACTATGTACCGGGCAGCCATCCATTTGGTACCAAACTTCCTGATTTTCCCTAGCGGCATCATTGTAAAGCAGGTAAATATGGTTTTCGAGTAGTTCCAAATAATATTCTGCATTTAAATTTCGCGTAAGAAATAATGGCCCGATAATATTGTGTCCGAATGTCCCTCCCCAAACATTTACTTTCTGTGGATATTGCGTCCTTATTTCGATAAACCTGTGTTGGTTTTCTTTGTTCCAATACCGATAATTTTGAACATTGGGTTCATTATTTAAGGTAAACGTGCATTGGTCAGTGAAACATATGTTTTTTAAAAATTCCCTATCCGTGTTTGATCTTTCCATCATATCAAAACAAAACGCCTGCCGCCGTATTTCGTCCCCATCTCGTAGCTCTTGGTGCTTTTCATATTTGAAGGAATAGTATTTATGTCGTTTCAAAATTCGAAACGCTGTAGTGTGATTTATTCCTATTTCATCCTCAAGTTTCCTTGCGTTGATCTTTCCATCGTTCTCTTCCACGCACAATACAACTTCCAAGTCGATATCATTTCTTGCATCTTCTCTTTTTTCCTGCCTTGCTTCACATCTGCAGTTATTTATTAGGGTACCTTTGGTCTCAAATCTCTGGATATTCCTTGCGATTTTCCAGGTATCGGTCTATTCGGATACAGGGCAGCAAACATATCCGACACCTTTTGATAACTATTTCCTTGATAATACCATTTAATCATCAATACTTTTTCTTCGGTAGTGTAATTGATGGCTAATATTTTCGATGTAGGTATGAGTTTTTAATAATAATAATAAAGCACTAAATAGATAAATTTCTGAAATGACAACTTCGTTTGACAGTTATTTTTTACCTTGACTGTTGCTCATAAGCAAATACAGGGCCATAAGAAAGGAGACATATTTAAAAAGAAATCGGCGATAACTCGTAAACGGGCTAATCAAAAATATCTACAGTTATTCTTTTGAATGTGGGTTTTAGTGCTCTTCAATAAACCTAAATAGAATTATTCCCTAAAATAATTAGGGAAGCCAATAACTGATCCCATTAAAATTTACATGGGATTTCCTATGTCCCCCCGCTCCACGATGCAACACCCGGTATACCTAAATTCAACAATTTCCGAATTATGAAGTTTTGATTTTGAAATGTTAAACGAAAATTTTGTAATTTCCAGACTTGATATAACCTCATTTTATATAATACATCTATAAATACTAACTTGAAAACGAACGTCAAATATTATTAAGTATCACAGTTTCCGCAATTAAAAACTCTATAACATTTATATTTAACTTTTTGCGGTACCTATAGTCTGTCCAACGAGAAGATCCTTGACAGTGATAGATGTGTCTGTCATTTTAATTTCAAAGTAGTTTATTTTATTTTACAAAGAAATAAGTTGGTACAACTGGAACGTATAGCAGGAAATTAATATATGTATTTAAAATTTGACTGACAAGTAACTTCAAAATATTGTGAAAAAAATTGTATAAAACTGAAAAATGTAATCGAGTTATTTTATTTAATAAAAACGGTATGTGTTAATACAAAACAAACAAAAACAAGACACCACATACCAAAAAATATAAAAAGAACTATTTCTTACTTTCAAACTTTATGAAACTTCCCGCATTTATGATTATATTTGTCAATATAACTTATGTACAAATACAAATTTGTAATATTCTGCAGGAATAAATAAAACAACATAAATAAAACAAACTATTTTATTAATAATAACACTTACCAAATTTTATACCTCACAGGTTCATAAATTAACTTTAATCTTAATTTTTTTAACCAGTACCTTTTGACATTATTTTTCTGCAGTACTAAAATCCATTATTTACCTATCGTGCGATGTCGATATTTTACAGCTACTCCAGTTTTTAGTATGTGTTTAGAGTATGGTCCTTCTACCATATTCGAGATGCACTTATCTACGACGAGATGGTATACGAACTTTATTGATAGTAACTTTATTGGTGTATCTGTATAAGACTTTCTGCCTGGGCAGCGAGTATTAACCATAAACGGTGCTCTGGGTTCTACTGTTAATTTTCACTCGATTTTTCCTCCACTTGACTTCAAAAGACACAAAACACACGTAATAACACGAATCAAAATGCATCGTCTTCCAAAACGCAGGGTATTTGACAAGAGTTGTCACAAAATTATAACCTATAATTTGGCAAGACTTTGACAAACGTCAAAAATCTAAAGGCGAGTTCATACGCATCGGCGTCCGTTTGTCATTCATCGTTCCGTCAAACCAATTAAATTGAAATACGATCTGTTCCTTTTTGAAATAAACCAATAAAACTGGTTAAAAATAACAAGTGACGACGCATGACGAATTTATATTTAAACCCATCCATAGTTAACTTAAAAATTATTAGAAACTTTTTTTAGTAAAATAAATAGATTGGTATGGGACGTCATCTGCTTTTATTCAGTCATCGCCTGTCGAATTCTTACTTGAGAAAAAAAACAGAGTATATTATATTTTACCTAATAAATGGCCGTTCCCATACATGTCAGCGACCCTGTATTATACAATTTTGTACTTGAAAGTTATTGAGAATCTAATATCACTTGAAAACGTTGTACACTATTAAAAATAAAGGATATAGAAATCTAAAAATCAATATTTTATTATTGTATTTACATTTTGGTATTATAGCGATATCACAATTCAAGAATCTTAGTATGCTAGAAGATGATTTTTTATGATGTTTAATATTAGGTTAGGGAAGTTCAGAACCTGTCCCAAAATGGTTCCAGAGGCAGCCAACAGAGTTCAGTTGGTCGTAACGGAAACATTACTGCTTTTTCAGAAGAATTACCAGGTGGATTGGTCAAAGTAGGCAAGATTACCTTCCATCCAGAACAGTTATTAGGCAAAGGGTGCGAAGGAACATTTGTTTACAGGTAAAAAAATAAGACATACAACAATGTTCACATATTTTTTGACAAATTTGTGTTTAAACCTGAATAATATATATAAGAATCGCTTTTAAATCGTCCTTCGACGTTGTGCGATGCCTGGTCGCCATTGGTTTCGTTCATTCCTGTCTCCGTCACGCAGATCCCTTGAGCTCATCACCTTCTTGACACCCTCCATCCAGTTTGTGCTCGGTCTTCCCTGTTTCCTTCTCTTTTGTGGAAGCTAGTTCTTTTGTGGAAGCCATGTCCATACTACTTCAGTTGGGCACTCTATTTCCTCTACTATGGTTTTCTGTCTACCCATTTTAGTCCTGATTGTCTCATTTCCTACTCTATCCAGCCTTGATGTTCGTGCAGATCTCCTTATCGCGTCCATTTCTGCCGCCAGTAATTTTCTTTTGTTATTCTCCGTTAACCTCCATGTTTCCGCCCCAAATAACATATTGCTCTTGATTATCGCATCATAAATCCTTAGTTTTTTGTCTTTACCTATTTCGTTACTCCAGAGTATGTTATTCAGACATTTTATTGCATTTCTGGCCTTGACTATTCTCGAGCTTATTTCGTTGATCCGTGCTGGCCACGATTCACTGTGATCCGATTCAATTCTCAGTATTATTTTTTACGGCTCATCGTTCAAATCTTGTGGATCCGTGCTGGCCACGATTCATTGTGATCCGATTCAATTCTCACGATTCTTTTTTACGGCTCATCGTTCAAATATTGTGGATCCGTGCTGGCCACGATTCATTGTGATCCGATTCAATTTCAGGATTCTTTTTACGGCTCATCGTTCAAATCTTGTGGATCCGTACTGGCCACGATTCATTGTGATCCGATTCAATTCTCACGATTCTTTTTACGGCTCATCGTTCAAATATTGTGGATCCGTGCTGGCCACGATTCATTGTGATCCGATTCAATTCTCAGGATTCTTTTTTTACGGCTCATCGTTCAAATCTTGTGGATCCGTGCTGGCCACGATTCATTGTGATCCGATTCAATTCTCACGATTCTTTTTTACGGCTCATCGTTCAAATATTGTGGATCCGTGCTGGCCACGATTCATTGTGATCCGATTCAATTCCTCAGGATTCTTTTTACGGCTCATCGTTCAAATCTTGTGGATCCGTGCTGGCCACGATTCATTGTGATCCGATTCAATTCTCACGATTCTTTTTACGGCTCATCGTTCAAATATTGTGGATCCGTGCTGGCCACGATTCATTGTGATCCGATTCAATTCTCAGGATTCTTTTTACGGCTCATCGTTCAAATCTTGTGGATCCGTGCTGGCCACGATTCATTGTGATCCGATTCAATTCTCACGATTCTTTTTACGGCTCATCGTTCAAATATTGTGGATCCGTGCTGGCCACGATTCATTGTGATCCGATTCAATTCTCAGGATTCTTTTTTACGGCTCATCGTTCAAATCTTGTGGATCCGTGCTGGCCACGATTCATTGTGATCCGATTCAATTCTCACGATTCTTTTTTACGGCTCATCGTTCAAATATTGTGGATCCGTGCTGGCCACGATTCATTGTGATCCGATTCAATTCTCAGGATTCTTTTTTACGGCTCATCGTTCAAATCTTGTGGATCCGTGCTGGCCACGATTCATTGTGATCCGATTCAATTCTCACGATTCTTTTTTACGGCTCATCGTTCAAATATTGTGGATCCGTGCTGGCCACGATTCATTGTGATCCGATTCAATTCTCAGGATTCTTTTTTACGGCTCATCGTTCAAATCTTGTGGATCCGTGCTGGCCACGATTCATTGTGATCCGATTCAATTCTCACGATTCTTTTTTACGGCTCATCGTTCAAATATTGTGGATCCGTGCTGGCCACGATTCATTGTGATCCGATTCAATTCTCAGGATTCTTTTTTACGGCTCATCGTTCAAATCTTGTGGATCCGTGCTGGCCACGATTCATTGTGATCCGATTCAATTCTCACGATTCTTTTTTACGGCTCATCGTTCAAATATTGTGGATCCGTGCTGGCCACGATTCATTGTGATCCGATTCAATTCTCAGGATTCTTTTTTACGGCTCATCGTTCAAATATTGTGGATCCGTGCTGGCCACGATTCATTGTGATCCGATTCAATTCCCAGGATTCTTTTTTACGGCTCATCGTTCAAATATTGTGGATCCGTGCTGGCCACGATTCATTGTGATCCGATTCAATTCTCAGGATTCTTTTTTACGGCTCATCGTTCAAATATTGTGGATCCGTGCTGGCCACGATTCATTGTGATCCGATTCAATTCTCAGGATTCTTTTTTACGGCTCATCGTTCAAATATTGTGGATCCGTGCTGGCCACGATTCATTGTGATCCGATTTAATTCTCAGGATTCTTTTTTACGGCTCATCGTTCATCCGTGCTGGCCACGATTCATTGTGATTCGATTCAATTCTCAGGATTCTTTTTTACGGCTCATCGTTCAAATCTTATACTAAGGGTTGACATTTCTGGTCTTGGGTGCCGGTTCATGTGTACGAAGAGTACGGTCAACACGCTTAGTAAAATAAGATCTACTGAATAAAGACAGAAGACGAGTATTCTCCCAAGCGCATGGAATCTAGCGTCAGATTAAGTAGTTATGTAATATATACTTCGTATTTTTGCTCATGCCGACTTATTAGATTGATTGTCATAACCGATACAAAGGTTCGCTTGCCAGCAGGGTAAATCCTGCTGGGTAAATCCGGATTTATCGAAAGTAACACCTAGGTATATGTATTCGTTATCCAGTTTTATTGCTGTTTGATCTGATCCAATGCAGAGATATTTAGTTTTTGTGATATTCATTTCCAGTCCCCAAACCTGGTATTGTTCTTTAAGTTTTCGTGTCATATATTCCAAGTCATCTTTGTCTCCTGCACAAATAACTTGGTCGTCAGCGAATTGCAAAGTGTATAAGCAAGAATCTTCACTTATTGGTATGCCCATGCCTCTACACTTGCTTTTCCACTGCTTTAACACTTGGTTGACGTATATTTTAAATACAGTTGGTGATAGGGCCACACTCTTGTCTTAATCCTTTTAATATTTTATTTCCAGTTTTTATTGAGGAACAAGAATAAATTTTTCAATTTGTAGACAAAGGTAAACTAACAAACGAAGTAAAAAAACAAGGTACACAAACAAACAAACAAAAGATAATACAAAACATTATACAAATAATATTGTCAGTCTTATTGTTAAAATAAACATTTATAAATGTTTACAATGTCAAAGAACAAAAAAATAAAAATAATATTCAAAAATATTTAGCTAGTTTATAGTAAAATATCAATGACCTCTAAATAAATTCATTTCGATGGCATTAGTAAATATAGCAATAGCAAACATTAGACCAGTGTTTACAAGATCAAATTTGATTTTCAAAATATAATTCATTTACGGCGTAGAAAGCCTTGTGTAGTAAATAAGAGTTCAATGCTTTGCGAAATGAAAAAAATGATGTTATGGATCTGATTTCAAATGGCAGGTGATTGTGCATTTTTTTCGAGTTGTATAATATTGAACTTTTAACTAACTCTGAGCGTGGGGTAGGTAGATAAAGATCTTGCTCCGCGTTCCTGAGTGGATAAGTGTGAGATGGCCTTTCTTGAGAAGCTGATACATGTTTACGTATTAGGCAAACGGATTCAAATATAAATAAGGAAGGAAGAGTCAATATTTTTAACTCTTTAAAAAAGTCCCGGCAATGAGTTCTGCTGTTTAGTCCCAGTGAATATCGAACAGCTCTCTTCTGGAGCTTGAAAATGCGGCCAAATTGAGTCGCACAACACGTACCCCAGAATGGAAGGGCATACCTGAGGTGCGACTCAAAAAGTGCATAATAAACAGTTCTAGCCACTGACAAGTTAAGCTCCTTAGAAACGGACCTTAATGCAAAACAGGCAGAGCTCAATTTTTTCGACAAAGCTTCGATATGTATGTCCCATCTCAGAGAATTTTCCACAACAGGCCCTAAGAATTTTACAGATTTTACGACGTCAATGGTGGTGTTGTTAAGTACAAAAGGCTGCAACGAGTTTTTATACGACAAAGCTTTAGTTTTAGAAATGTTGAGACTCAGGAGGTTCGATTTTTTATATATTTTTTGTTTTGCTGTTATAAGTGTGTGATTTAATCTGGTTAGTTTAAGAGATTCCCACAGTTTGGTGATAGGGACGCTATCGTAAGCTTTCTGGATATCGACAAACATTAGGTGTATATCTTCATTTATAGCTATTTTATTTCTATGAGGAGTTTCAAACAGAATATATTATCAGTGCAGGATCTCCCAGCTCTAAAACCCGATTGTTCTTCTTCTTCTTGATCTTTGTATTCATCTTAATTTAGATCTCTCTACCAGATATTCTGCAACCTGAATAAAACACTATAATTTCTGTTTTTTTTTATGAATGTACTAGCTAACAAAATAAAAAATAAAGTTTCTTAATCTGTGTGGTAAAATAAAACATTTTGTTTAGGGGTGAATTTGATAATAGAAGGGTGGCAGTAAAACGACTCCTTCCCGAGTGTTTTACCTTCGCAGATCGCGAGGTGGCGCTACTAAGGGAAAGTGACGCTCATCCGCACGTCATAAGGTACTACTGCATGGAACAAGATAGGATGTTCCGATATATCGCTTTGGAACTGTGCCAAGCAACATTGTCTGAGTATATGCAAGGAGATTGCGATACTACGACTATCAAGCCTTTAGAGATATTGGAGCAAGCTACTATGGGATTGGCACATCTACATTCATTAGATATAGGTAAGGTACATAGACAAACTAACAAAAGCAAGACTTTTCAAAGGATTGAGGAAGTCGAATTATTGTTTTTGCGCTGGCCAGTTGAGTCAGAAATCATCGCGCAGTCGCACTCGTCAAACCTAACCTAAATAAAACGAAAAACGTTTTTGTCTTGAACCATCCTTGAACGAACTGTTGAATTCCTGATTTTGCGTTTTGTTTGGTTATTACTATTATTTTATTAGCGTACAAAACGAAAACAAATAATTTAATACATTTTACATTTATGAAGAACATAATAATTACTATGATTATACATATTATTGTGATTACATCGCTAACGTAGACAAAACGAAGGTCCTACAAATTGACTGTAAGTTATAAGAATCTTTATCTTTTTAATCTTTTTATGATTTGAATTTTCGTGCTTTATATTTTATAATAGACTCGAAATGTTAATATTTTTGCAAATTCTTGTGAAAATGTGAAGTTTATGTTTTTGTTTTATATTTGAAAAAGTTTTATATTTTTAAGATGTTTCTTGTTGTTCCTATTATTAATATTATAATATACATAATTATTTTTTGTACCTTTGAAGAATATTGCTTTTATTTCGTTTACCATAACTGTTGTTTTTTTATCATCTTTTTGTTATTTTAATAAGAGAAATACGTTTTCGTTTATTTAACTTTTGTTTTTATATCTGTTATGTCCAGAAATTATTGTTGATTTTACCGATGGAAATAAATTTATTTGATTTTAATAAACGCTTTTTTAATTAAACATCCTTGTCTATAAGGTACTACTGCATGGAACAAGATAGGATGTTCCGATATATCGCTTTGGAACTGTGCCAAGCAACATTGTCTGAGTATATGCAAGGAGATTGCGATACTACGACTATCAAGCCTTTAGAGATATTGGAGCAAGCTACTATGGGATTGGCACATCTACATTCATTAGATATAGGTAAGGCAGCGAGAAAAATCCGTTGTTTTTATTTTAAGAATTTTATATTTATGTTTCACATAATTATTTGCATAAAAACAATTTAAAGGTGTTAAATAATTACTAACTTGATAAAGCAAGGGCTATACAGGCTGTCCCAAAAATAAGTGCAAGCATTTTAATTGGTAGTATATTACGGCCTCAGAAACACGCCTATGAGGTATTTTTTGCGAAAAAAATTTTTTTGGGAATTTTTTGAAAAAAGTTTTAAAAAAGTAGTTTTAAAATTAAAAAGACATAATTTCTTGATGATATGGCAACATAGGTGGTAGCTTAAATTTACAGAAAGAGAAGATCCAGTGGTTCTCAAAATTTTAGCAAAAAATATTTTTTTTTTGGAAATTTTCAAAGTAGAATAACTCGATTATTTTGGACTTATTTGAAAAACGGTACAGAGAAAAAATGTTTCTTTTGACTACTTTTGGTGATCTACCACCCCTTAAAGTACTTGCACTTATTTCTGGGGCACCCTGTATACAGGGTGTCTCAAAAAACATGTACCATCTCTCGTAGGGAGAGCCCTCACATAAAAATAACATTTATTTTTTACATCGACATAGGTCCGATTCTGCTTTGTTTCGTAGCTACAGGGTGTTAATGTCTTAATAATCTTTCGATTTATTATAATTTTCTTTCAAGTACTTTTAGCGTTTTGAATGAAATTTTGAGGGTAAAAGTTACTATAAATACGACATATTTTAAAGCTAAAAATATGTCGATATATTCATCAGGGACTAGGTTATCACTGGAATATTTTTCTAAAAAAAGCGTGTACGCCACAGAATTTTTTTTCTCTTGTCGACGAATAGTGTAAGCAGTTTAATGTCGATTAAAAGTTGTCTTTTGATATTTTGTCGATTTCGGCCTCCTTGATGAGTTAAACGCAATTTTATTAATTTGCCTTCACCCAAGTCTAACAGCAACCTTTAAAAAAATAATATCATTAACTTGCGAAAGTTTTAAATAAGTACTCATTGATTCCTCATTAAAAAATATGAAAAACAGTTCCTATAAACATGGGTATGGAAATATTGAGTTTTAGAGTTACAGGATGTTAAAACTTTTTAAAATTAGTTTTTTTGTAATTATCTTAAATACCATTATTTTTTATTTGAAATTGCTGTAAGCTGGACTAATAGTAATAATAACTAATGGTAAAAAATGTCTATATAGTCTGTCCAACGAGAAGATCCTTGATAGTGATAGATGTGTCTGTCATTTTAATTTCAAAGTAATTTATTTTATTTTACAAAGAAATAAGTTGGTACAACTGGAACGCATAGCGGGAAATATTTGAAGTTTGACTGACAAGTGATTACTTCAAAATATTGTGAAAAAAACTGCATAAAACTGAAAAAATGTAATCCAGTTATTTTATTTAATCAAAACGGTATGTGTTAATACAAAACAAACACGAACAAGACACCATATACCAAAAAAATAGAAAAAAGAACTATTTCTTACTTTCAAGCTTTATGAAACTTCCCGCATTTATGATTATATTTATCAATATAACTTATACCGTATGATCGCAGTAAAAATTTTAAAGCTTTATTTCTCCAAGGGTATCAATGTTTTTAATACTAAATATTTAATGAAGTTTATTTACTGATCAGTTATTGTGAATAAAAATAATACTACCTTATACAGAGTGTCTAAAAATTTATTTTAAATAATTATTAGCTTCATACGGCAATAACTTCTTTAATTTAAATGGAATGCCCTGTATATTTTAGGAGAATCAGATGCACAATTAAATTGTCTATCAAATTGTATTATACCATTTTTTACCTATCCCTTCAAGTTTTCGTATAAAATGCATTTTCTTATAATTTAGACCTCATTTATCAATATATCAATGGAATATTGACATTTTAGATTGTTTTTAAAGCAACAAATGTACAAAATGTACAGACTAGTAATATTATCGTTTTTAGCAAAACGATAATATTACTAGCCCATTTGTATGCAAAAAGAAAACTATTTAAATCTTTATAAAAGAGTATACCATTAATTAAATATAACACCATTATTTGCGCCCATATACTAATTAATTACATACTTAATTGTGTTCGTTATTAAATTATTATAAATAAATGTGGATTTGAGTCAGAAATCAATATAATAATAAGTTATCAAATTAAAGTCTCTGTAGTTATAAATAAGCATTTATTAAAAAATGAAATATCATTTTTAAGGTGTTACTTTTTATCACACTGTCTAATGCCCATACAAAATTCAGTTTTTTAGTATTTGGAGCAATTATTATTAATCAAAGCAAACAGTCAGTTAATGTTGTTTGAATACTGGAATCATATTAACTGATCCTCTTTAACAAATATTTAAACAGTTTTTTTTTATTTTTTAATGAAATAAACGAATTATATCGACAATATTAATATTTGTGCTCTTTAAAAATTTGGTACATCTTTAAAAATAATCTAAAATGTCAATAGTCCATGGGTATATTGATAAATAAGTTCTAAATTACAAGAAAGTGCATTTTCTACGGAAACTTAAAGAGATAGGTAAAAATGGTATAATATAATTTGATAGACAATTAAATTGTGCATCTGATTCTCGTAAAATATACAGGGTGTTCCATTTAAATTAAACAAGTTATTGCTGTTTGAAGCTAATAATTATTTAAAATAAATTTTTAGACACTCTGTATAAGGTAGTATTATTTTTATTATTGCAACACAATAACTGATCAGTAAATAAACTTCAGTAAATATTTAGTATTAAAAACTTTGATACCCTTGGAGAAATGAAGCCTTAAAATTTTTACTGCAATTTCACAAAATTGAAAATATTTCAAAAACGGTAAGGTAAACGCCCTGTATGATTTTTTAAAAAATTTCATAATATGTAAAAAAAACAAATAATAAATTATGCTTGTCCAAGCGTTTTCCCGAAAGACTAACCGTTTTTTAAATAATAAATATTGTAATATTTGAGGGACGTTTTCACCCTCTTGGAATTTGAGATTCGAGAAATCCCTCCATATCGAACCTCTACACCCCACAGTCAATCCGTTTGCCAAAAATCGGCTTTAAACGTCAAGCAGTTTAAGCAGAATCGTGATTACTCAATGGTCATATTTTATGAAACACCCTGTATAAATTTATAAAAAATCTTAAAATATGTAAAACAGCAAAATAAAATATACGTGTTTAAGAGTTTTTCCGAAAAGCTCACCGGTTTTTTCCGAAAAACTCACCGGTTAACCTCTACACCCTAAAGTCAATCTGTTTTCCAAAAATCAGCTTTTTACGTCAAGCGTTTTAAGCAGGATCGTGATTAATCAATGACCAGATTTTTCGAAACACCCTGTATAGATTTTTAAAAAATCTTAAAATATGTAAAAAATAAAATAAAATATACGTGTTTAAGCGTTTTTTCTGAAACTTGACCGTTTTTTAAATAAAAAATATTGTAATATTTGAGGGGTGGTTTCACCCTCTTGGAAATGGAATTTCGAAAAATTCCTTATTATCGAACCTCTACACCCTAGAATCAAGCTGTATGCCAAACTTGAGCTTCTTACGTTGAGTGGTTTGAGCAGGATCGTGATTAATCAGTATGTCAGTCACTTAAGGATTTTATGTATTAGTATAGATTTTTATTTTAATTTTATTAATTGTGATTAATAAAATTGAGTTTATCTCATCAAGGAGGCCGAATTCGACAAAATATTAAGAGATAACTTTTAATTGGCATTAAACGCAATTTACGCAATTTTGATATCAAAAGAAAAAAGTCAGTGGCGCTGTTTTTTTACTGGTTGGTTTATTTTTCAGTTCATCGAGATATAAAACCTCACAACGTTCTAATATCCGTTCCTAACTACAAAGGCGAAGTAAAAGCCATGATCTCCGATTTCGGTTTATGCAAAAAACTCCAAGTTGGAAGAGACTCATTTTCACGTAGATCTGGAGTCACCGGAACAGACGGCTGGATTGCTCCAGAAATGCTCACAGGAACGGGCAGAACAGTAAGAATTCCTTCAGTTACCTTAACATTAATTTTTGGACTATTTTAGAATTATTATTTTTTGACAGACTGCATCTGTAGACTTATTTTCGATGGGTTGTCTATATTACTACGTCCTCTCCAATGGTTCTCATCCTTTTGGTGACGTTTTGAGACGTCAAGCCAATATTCTTAATGGTACTTATGATTTGACTCGTCTGCGTGGTCAAGATTGGGAGACTGAGTTGCAGAAAACCCTTTTGGAGGCGTTACTGTCTTCTGACCCTGATGAAAGACCGACTTGTGATGCGGTTTTGTCCCATCCTATTTTTTGGAAGAGCCAAAAGATACTGTCATTTTTTCAGGTAAGGAAATATATCCAATAGTATTGCGTGTTTGATATGAAATTGTGACTTCATAATTCTGCATATAAAGTTATGATTTTTTATAGTTTTTATTCAAGTTTTGTAACTTGAATAAAAGTAAAAACTATTATATTTTTGTTGTTTTTCGTTGGTAGGATGTCAGTGACAGGGTTGAAAAAGCTGAACCTGATGATGATGTGCTTTTGGAATTGGAGGATAATGCTTCTCCAGTAGTTAAATTGGATTGGAGGGTGCATATTCACGAAGAGGTAGCCAAAGATTTGAGAAAATACAGAACATATAAGGGAACCAGTGTTAGAGACCTTTTGAGAGCTTTAAGAAATAAGGTAAGCATAGAGTTCATTAATTTTATAATGTGTTAATTTTATACCGTATGATCGAATAAAAACGGCGTCAGCGATGGCTATGAAATGAAGATCGCTGTCATTTTATATGTGAATTTATATGGGAAATGTCATCGATCGTCATTTCCCAGCCAACTGGACGCCGTTTTTTTTCGATCATACGGTAGTAATGTTAGTGTAAAATTACACTAACATTCAACTAATCTTATTATTATATCATCAATCTCGTTATCTTATACTTCTTTCTCTTTCATTAGTTAAGTGTAATTTCATTAGTTAATTGTATTCAAAATCGATATCTTCTTCCATTTCATTCTCAGCAGCTTCTACAATTCATGGATGTTCTTCTCCATTTAGTAAATTTTAATTATGGGCAATATACACTCACAGGTACGAAAAACGGGCACCTTAAAATTTTAATGTATTTTAAAGTATACAGGGTTGTTCACCACATACGACACGGAGTATTGTAGCTAAACGATGAGATTTTTACAAATTGTAAGTTTTGGGTTCGATGAAGGACTATTAGAGGTACAATTTAAAAATAATTTTACAAGATACAGAGTGTCCAAATAAGTAAAAAATATCAAAGTTGTATTTTTTTAAATGGAACACCCTGATATTATTACATTTTTATTTCTACGATTAAAAATAAAGGTAAATTTGATTAAGATTTATTATACTTAAAACTTACCGTTTTTGAAATATTTTCAATTTTGTGAAATTGCTGTAAAAATTTTAAGGCTTCATTTCTCCAAGGGTATCAAAGTTTTTAAAACTAAATATTTACTGAAGTTTATTTACTGATCAGTTATTGTGTTGCAATTATAAAAATAATACTACCTTATACAGAGTGTCTAAAAATTTATTTTAAATAATTATTAGCTTCAAACGGCAATAACTTGTTTTATTTAAATGGAACACCCTGTATATTTTACGAGAATCAGATGCACAATTTAATTGTCTATCAAATTATATTATACCATTTTTTACCTATCTCTTTAAGTTTCTGTGGAAAATACATTTTCTTGTAATTTAGAACTTATTTATCAATATACCCATGGACTATTGACATTTTAGATTATTTTTAAAGATGTACCACATTTTTAAAGAGTACAGATACTAATATTGTCGATATAATTTGTTTATTTTATTAAAAAATAAAAAAAAACTGTTTAAATATTTGTTAAAGAGGACCAATTAATATGATTTCAGTATTCAAACTACATTAACTGACCGTTTGCGTTGATTAATAATAATTGCTCCAAATACTAAAAAACTGAATTTTGTATGGGCATTAGACAGTGTGATAAAAAGTAATACCTTAAAAATGATATTTCATTTTTTAATAAATGCTTATTTATAACAACAAAGACTTTAATTTGATAACTTATTATTATATTGATTTCTGACTCAAAAATCCACATTTATTTATAATAATTTATTAACGAACACATTAAGTATGTCATTAATTAGTATATGGGCGGAAATAATGGTGTTATATTTAATTAATGGTATACTTTTTATAAAGATTTAAATAGTTTTCTTTGCATATTAATGGTTAGTAATATTATCGTTTTGCTAAAAACGATAATATTACTAGTCTGTACATTTTGTACATTTGTTGCTTTAAAAACAATCTCAAATGTCAATATTCCATGGATATATTGATAAATGAGGTCTAAATTAAAAGAAAATGCATTTTCTACGATAACTTGAAGGGATAGGTAAAAAATGGTATAATACAATTTGATAGACAATTTAATTGGGCATCTGATTCTCCTAAAATATACAGGGCATTCCATTTAAATTAAAGAAGTTATTGCCGTTTGAAGCTAATAATTATTTAAAATAAATTTTTAGACACTCTGTATAAGGTAGTATTATTTTTATTATTGCAACACAATAACTGATCAATAAATAAACTTCATTAAATATTTAGTATTAAAAACATTGATACCCTTGGAGAAATGAACCTTTAAAATTTTTACTGCAATTTCACAAAATTGAAAATATTTCAAAAACGGTAAGGTTTAAGTATAATAAACCTTAATCAAATTTACCTTTATTTGAATCGTAGAAACTAAAAATGTAATAATATACAGGGTGTTCCATTTAAAAAAATACAACTTTGATATTTTTTATTTATTTGGGACACTCTGTATCCCAAATATATCCTAAATATATATTTATATATCTATATAAATATTTTTAAATTGTAGCTCTAATAGTCCTTCAACGAACCCCAAACTTACAATTTGTAAAAATCTCATCGTTTAGCTACAATACTCCGTGTCGTATGTGGTGAACAACCCTGTATATTGTGTTCTAGTGAATCAATTTTGATGAATTTTTAAGCAGTTTGTAGCTAAATTATTTGACTTTTTAATATCTCTTTCTAAATTAAAAATGAAAGTATTCATCTGTCAATTATACGGAGGAAAACAAAACGTTCATATTTTGGTGAAAGTTTGAAACACCCTGTGGAGTACAATAACAAAACAAGAAATTTAAAAATAATTTTGTCATCTAGGTATATCTTTTCTTGATAGTTTTTTTATTCATCTTAATAGCTTTATTTTTTTTGGGAGATATTCGCTTTTAAAGAATACACTAACATATTTTCGAATTTTTTACATTAAAACCATACTTTTGCTTTTGGTCCTAGTCTACAGACCTATAAAATAGTGTTTATGATTTATGGAATATGGCAGTCTTTGACAAATCTTATTGTCTGTTGGACAGTTACTCCAGCAAATATGGTTTCAAGTCCTAAAGTTGATCTCTACCATGATCAATTAAAGCAGCAATAGCCGATATTTTAGAACCTAAACCCATCTCTACTAGAGTAAACTCCAATAAACAATAATAATATGACTTTTCAATGATAGTGACATTACAAAAGCAATAATACTATTTTAAAAGTTAAGGGATAAGGACCCAAAATCAATGCTGTAATGTATATTAAAATTGCTGTAAATCGTTAATCTTTTATTCAAAAGCGAATATCTCCAATAAAAAATAAAGCTATTGAGATGAATCAGAAAACAAACTAGCGGAAAAAAACGTACCTAGAGAATAAAATTATTTTTAAATTCCTTATTGCTTTGTTAACATATTAGGGTGCCTGTTTTTCGTGTCACTGTAAGTCTATTTCTTCTTGGCCGATGAACAAGTCCATAAGTACTAAAGGTTCTTTCGGTTGCGGTCTTTGACGAAGGTAAATTTAAAATGTCTACAGCCAACAAATATATTATAAGAATATATTGCTAGTAAGGAACAGAAATTGAAGCCAAATTTTTGAGACGGAGCTATACAAAATAGAGGTGGGAATTCTAGTTCCTTGGGAGGAACTAGTTCCTTAGTTCTAGTTCCTCCAGAGGAATAGTTCCTTGAACTAGGTCTTTAGTTCACAATAGTTCCCGACTAACACTGACATTCCCGTTGCTTGCTAATGGGTTTCGTTGTCAGTCAGAACTATTCACAGTATGATCTGTATAATTTTTATAATATACGAAATATAACGAGACGTGTAATTGTGTATGTTAAAAACATATAGGTAAGTTTTATTGCAGATAAAAATAAATAAAAAAGAAACTCAAATAAGAGTTGAAAAAACTATATCACAAATCAATTGGAGCGAATATTACGAAAATATGACGAAAAATTACATTTTTCTCACTTTCAGAATATACTTCGTTTTATAAGATATTTCTTAATTTTATGGACCTAAAGTAAAACATTTCCATAAAATATTTAAAGAACAAACTAAAAATCAAAAACAGTATCTACAACAATTTTCTGTGGTAATTACGCCGGCTGGCTGTGGCAATAGACAAGGCCGAATCCATCGTCGTTGCCTTGTATTATATCTCGGATCTGCCGACTGAATAGATTCCCGTGACCTAGTCTTTTAATTAGTTCCTCTAGGTCCGGATCCGATAGCCGATAGCATTGTAAGCATACGGCTGGCACTCTCCACGCCTGCCGATCCGTACGTAAACTAGTCTTTTATTTAGTTCCTCTAGTTCCTTTAGGTCCGGATCCGATAACATACGGCTGGCACTCCCCACTCCTGCCTAGCATCGATCGCGCTGGCCGATGAGCCGATCCATACGTAAACTAGCCTTTTATTTATTTAGTTCCGCTAGGTCCGGATCCGATGACATACGCTGGCGGCTCTGGCCAATCCGTCGCATATAGGACCTGAGGAACTAGTTCTTTGAGAAACCAGGAACTAGTCGGAATAGTTCACTGGAACTAGTTCGTTCACGAACTACACACCTCTAATACAAATACAAAATCCACATAAGTCGATCCTTTTCGTTCAACATCTTTGAACTACGCAAGCGTGAGAAGTGCTTCTCGATTAGTTGATTTATTTCATACTAACCAATAGAAGTAGTTTTCTAAGTTTCTATCTACCCCGTAAATCAATTTAGCGTCTGACTATTCACGCCTTTACTTATAAATTTAAATTTCAAAATAAGAAACGGATAGATATGATGAATATCTAAAATAAGAGGTCGAAATAATGCCATTACCAATAAAAAAATAATATATTAAACGTTATTAATATTTAGAGTTTATAATAGTGCGCGGGCAGGTGACTGCGAGACGAATCAGCTCGTTTTATTGGGTCCGTACGCACGAAAATCCTGTTGAACGAAAAGGATAGACTTATGCAAGATTGATATTCCTATTTATTTTCTTTGGCTTCACTTTCCACTCATTGTGTAAATGTGGTACTAGCAATATATTCTTAAGGTGCGTATTCATTATCCGAACGAACGAACGAACGAATGAACGTGCGGTATATTTAGACGGGGACCGAACGCATGCGGCCGTTCGTTCGTTCGTTCGCTCGACCATCCGTTTCGAGTCGGTACATCAAAGGCGTTAGCCAACAAATGCCTCCGGTCTTCTCGTGCGGTCCTATCGTGCGGTCCCCGTCCATACCACTAGCGTACGTTCGTTCGTTCGTTCGTTCGTGCGGATAATGAATACGCACCTTTATAATACATTTGACAGCCAACATACTCATTTTGCCCATTTACATCACTATCTGTGCCACTCTCTGTTTTTCCAGTGGACGGTCTGCTTTTCTCTAGCCAAAAAATTGTTCTAAAAGCAATAAAAAGTGTTGTTAATCATTAATAGTTTTTTTTTTCATAAATATTTTTCTATTTCAGAAACATCATTTTCGAGAACTGACCAAAGAAGCTCAACAATCGCTTGGGGAAACCCAGGAAGCTTTCGCTCATTACTGGACCAGCAGATTTCCTCTTCTTCTCGTCCACGCTTATCTCACCATGCAGTGCGTTTCTCACGAGAATACATTTCACAATTACTATCCCAAATCCTACAAATACTCTGTCTCGAATTTCAAGAGACAAGCCTTAATCTATCTGGATCAAAATCCAGTAATTTTACCTGATGACGCGAATTTAGATCATTTTGAAAGAAAGAAGGAGTTTTATAGTGAGAATAACGAAAACTATCGAAGTTACAGTGCGAGAAATAGTCCAAGGAAGAGGTATAGTCCAGCTCAAGAAGCTAGCGGGGGACTCTATAGAAATTTAAACCAAAAACCGGTAGATGTAAGTGAGGTTAATATTAGTTTTAAGGAAAACACTGATAAGAGGTTTTACCCAATGAGAAGGTCGAATAAGAAGAAAAAGAAGGTGGATGAGCCGTTGGTTTGGGCTATAAAAGATGACAAATAATGTCTGGATTGTTTTTTATACTGGTGGTAGATCTCTGTAAGTAAAAGACTAATTTCAATAATTTACCAAAATATTAATAAAAGTCCAAAATTATTAGTAAGTTTGGAGATTTGAAAATGACTAATCATATATTGTGAGAAAATGAAATGATTAAAATAAATTTAGTTTGAAGGGTCAAAGAAAAGAGACTATAACAAATTTTTCTCTTCGAGGTGGAATATCAATATACAGGGTGGTCCGAACTGTATTCCGGAAATTTCGGCAGCATATTCTGCAGATAAAATTAAGTAAAAAAGTTCGTAGAAGTTTCATTTTTATTTCGATTTTTTCCAAATAATTTCTGCATTAACGTCAATATTTGGATGAAAATTGGCGTCTGGGAGTTTTTTGACATGACAAATTTGATTTTGATGACGTTGCTTCAGAAATTGTTTGGAAATAATCGAAATAAAAATGGAACTTCTACACCCTGTATCTCCGAAACTAAGCATTTTAGGGCATACATTTATAAGAACTTTCTTACATATTTTTATCTGCAGAATATGATTTCCGGAATACAGTTCGGACCACCCTGTATATTATATATTTGACTTGTTTGAAAATCCCCGACCGGTTCGAGGTTATTAAAAGGTAAGGTTGTCTTGTAACTCGATCCACCATTATCGGGCACATCTTGGACACAAATTGCAGAAAATATTTCGAAACATTTCCCCGAAAAGTTATAGTAATAAAGCCATATAAAATATACAGGGTGTCCCAGAAATAAGTGCAAGTAGTTTAAGGGGTGGTAGATCTCGATAAAAGAAACATATTTTCTCTTTATCGTTTTCAAATAAATCCAAAATAACGGAGTTATTTTACTTTGAAAATTTCCAAAAAAAATGATTTTTTGCTAAAATTTTGAGAACCACCGGATCTTTTCTGGATTTTCTTTCTTGTAAATTTAATCTACTACATATGTTGCCATATTATCAAGAAATTATTTTTTTTAAATACAAACTAAAAAAAATTCAAAAAAAGTCAAAAAATTTCGAATTTTCAATTTTTTTTTCGCGAAAATAACCTCATAGGCGTGTTTCTGGGGTTGAACTATACTACAAGTTAAAATACTTGCACTTATTTCTGGGACACCCTGTCTAGATTTCGAAAATGTTTCCATTTTGTGTCAAGAAACAGACACGATTATTAGAAACATTACCTAAAATGTATCCAAAAATGCTACTTGGGCGGTGCACTATGGACGAACCTTTACATTACAACGCTCGCTCTTCGCCTTTAAAGTTGAGATTATACCGTATGATCGAAAAAAAAACGGCGTCAGCGGTAGCTATGAAATGAAGATCGCTGTCATTTTATATGTAAATTTATATGGGAAATGTCATCGATCGTCATTTCCCAGCCAACTGGATGCCTTTTTTTCGATGATACGGTATTAAACCGTTTTTTATTTTAATTTGAAATTTATAATTAAGAGATTATTTTACAAAAAAAGTTTTATTTAAATTGTACTCAATGGGAGACCTAGATACAAGTGATTTTTTGTTTGTAAATATTTTTGACTAACCGTTTTTAGGTGAAAATTATACAAAATCCCGCATTTTTTTGCTAAATTCAAATTATTTTAAATTAGTTCAGTAATTTTTTATCTAAAAAATACTGTATTTGACTTTTTATCCTTTTTTTGGTTCACCTTTCTTTAGTCCTTTTGTTAGCCCATACCGTGCTGGTAATTCTTACTTTTGGGTTGGTATTTACATGTGTGGAAGTAAATCGCATAGGGATCTTATTAAGTCGGAGTGAGAGAAATGCGACGGTGTGCAGTTGCGGCGTTGCCACATTTCTCCGGCACGCCTTTCCCTAAGCAAAGAGTAGATAAGACAAGAGACGACAATGAACAAAGAAGTTGAATTTCGCGAGAGAGACGCAGATATATTAAAATTTAAAGGTCCCATCAAGTCCCATTTTGTCTTTGTTGCCAAGTATATTTCTTTGAAAAATAAACAAGATTTTCTGAAAATAAATTAATAATATAAGAAGGATATAAGTAACGTATGTTAACACGGAAATGTAAATTTTTAATTTAGGTTGATTTAGGTTCTTTTTTCACAATGTACTGATAATATCAAAGAAACAGAATGACTTATAAGTTGATCGATTTCAAAGATAAACAGATAAAATCTCAAAATCTGACAACGGCGTATTTTATCTAATCTAACCTATGATTTTAGGACGCTAATCAGCTGTGCTAATCAGGCTTAAACATAAACAAATCTGATTAGTTGTTTTCTTTGCATTTTGCCTTTTAAAGTGTGTTTTCAGAGTTTTTCGATATATTATCGTTTTGAGAGTTTTTAAGGTTTAATTTTAGTATCGTTTTTGTTGCGTACTAATTTGTAAATATTGTTAAATATGAATACTGAACAGGACACGAGTAGCAGGAAAAAACGAGATGGTGGCAATGTGTGTGCTTATAAAGACTACAAAAGTAGGTCTTATTCTTCGACAAACATAATATTTCACTCTTTTCCAAAGGATCCTGAAAAGTATTTTTATAGAAATATACTATATAATTATGTTATTAAACTAAATGTAATCCATAGATCGAAGACATGGTTAGAAGCTTGTAATATATTTAAAAAAAATTGAGCAACTCTGTTTTTTTTGTACATAACCTCCACATTGTGATTTTACACTTGTTCAAGTCCATATGTAAAAAAAATACACGTAAATAAAACATTTCTTACAAATCGACTTGGTCACTTTATCTTGTTTACCAACGATATACAAAATATTGCTTTTATTATCTTTATTCCCCGACAAATATGTTTCTAATTATAATTTATTTTATATAATATTTAGAAAACTCACTTTTTTTCGTTTCTATTTATTTCTTTACCCATACAGTACCTAACTATTTATAAGGTATACAAGCAAGTTTTAATAATAGTCTGTTTCAAATTTCCCGCGAAAAAATTACGAAAATTAAAAGGGACAAGCGAGACGAGGTCACTCTCCCCACCACTCAAACATGAAAGGTACCGCGCGAACTGTCGTCTCTTGTCTTATCTACTCTTTGCCCTAAGGTAGGTAAGTAAAATCACGATCGCAAACCGCTTATTTTTAAAAGACTTTTTTTTCGAAAATTTAACTAGATAAAATCATTAGATATGTTTCTGGGCATCTGAAATGGAATTATAAGGATATCGTTAAGGTGTCTAAACTTCAGTAATCGCGATACTTTAAAAACTCAACTTTTTAACACATAACACGCGATAACTCAAGAACCACTTTAGATATTAAAACTTTTTTTATTTTGAAATTCGGATCTTTTACAAGATGTTTAAATAAGAAAAATCCGATAGGCTTGTTTTTTTTTCATTCAAAATTTTAAAAAAACCCATCCATTTACTTTGAGTGCATATCAGTTTTCAGCAATCATGTAACTTTTTTATTTATGAAGATTTTCACATACTCTCTGCGAAGAAAATATAGCAGAAATATTTAGAAAGTTTTTGGCAAAAAAAACTATAGTAAACGCCACGAATGTTTGAGAGTTTATCGGTCGCTACCATGTGAACTAATCTGTTCAAGGTCACATAAAACTTAATTCCAGTGCCGTGGTGTTTCAAGTCATTATAATAATCAATATATAATCTGTTGTAATCTTTGAATAAGAAGACTAAGGAAGGAGCATAGTGCTATCCATGTATTCATGCATGGTGGGCGGAAAAGGCTCCATAAAAGCTCTCTAGGGTGGGGATCCTTGACGATTCATTTGACACGTTTGAATTTGATTTGAAATTTTGTGGATTTGTCAGTCTTTAGGGAGCTTATTTTATGTTATTTATTATTTATTCTACTACTGATAGTTGTATAAAGGTAGTAAATCTAGATGGAAATTGTGGCAGAACTTAAATTAACAATGACACTATCGCGATTTATCGAAAAAGACTCTAAAATAGTTGGTTGTGTAGCGTGCGGTAGATCTCGGTAAAAATTGAGTGAAATAATGGAACAACTTTTCGCGAGTAAGTGACTATATAATATACATACGTGTAGTAAACCGATCATTTATGAAATTCACTTAAATTAACTAAATTATATATTTTTCTTGCATTTTAGCTTTTATTTATTACTTGTCAAAGATTAGATGTCAAAGAATTTAGATACGTTAATTTGACTTACCTGCTTCAGTAGCGTATCGGATATTTGTGTTAATAAATACTTATTATAACTTATCTATTTTTATTAGAATTATATATTTTATAACAATTTTAATAACTACCAACATTTATTCACAACGTAAAATAAAACAACAAATTATTGAGTCTACCCCACGTCTACCCTACATCATAGTTTTACATTTTTTAAATAAAATGAGAACGGCACTGATAAACCGGAATTTAAGTCGGCCATATTTGAGGCCCATCGCGGTGTACCTAAGATTTTTGATATGCTCCTTCCTTAGTCTTCTTATTCAAAGGTTGTAATTTGTTGTTTTAACTGTCAAAGTCTTGTCAAAACATATATTTGGTTATAAATATAAAATGGAATGCCCCATTGGTCGCACTGCAAGCACACCAATGGACTGACGCACAAAAACGAATCAATCAAAGAAACGCGATATAGTATCGTCTTTGTCAATCACGCTAACATTTTAGAATAAGGAGGAGCGCAGGCAGATGATTAGACCGGGTCTTTAAAAACCTACGTCTGCGGTAAAAATTTACGTTTTTAATGTAAAAATGATTGCGCGCGTGTCGATTCTAACTTCATCAAGCGACGAATCACTCCCAAATATTCGTGGCGTTTACTATACAATCAATCGTTTCTAATGGATTTCGAGATATCGATTTCTGAATTCAGCGTTCTAATAGCGCGACCACTGTCGAACACCAACTCAATTCCACAGTGCAGAGTTTCTCGTTTTATTTCATACGTTTGGCAACGTTTTTACTGTTCTCTCTCTGTTCAGTACACTATCAACACGTTGTACTTTTCTTACACACGGAAATCTCAACCCAAGACTAACCTTTCCCATCAGCCCCTTAGTATATTTTATACTTTCATAAGTAACATTTCTTCAAGTATACTTCTGTAAATATGTTAAAATAAGAAATTGTTTTATCCTCTAAAAAAGTTATTATTAAATGAATCTATTTGTTAACTAAATGTCATTATAGGAAGGAGTTAAATAAAGTATAGTATACTTATTCCTTAACTATTAGTTATTCCTTATGTTATATTGTATATATTTTTGAAGGAGACTACATATTTATAAAATGGCCTGTATACATTTAAAACTTTTATAATTAATATACATAGTTTTAGGTTCCAGTATTTCTTTATGTATAAACTTCTACTATTTCTTTATAAGTTAATCTAAACTTTGTTATGACAAACTAAAATAATTGTAACTTTTTCTTCTTATATTCGTGTATGTTCAACCTTTTTTACTGTGATATGTGCCTTCATTCTAAGCACGATATAATATTTAAGTTAGATAGTTGTATGTATATGAAATTGTTGGTTATGGATGGACCAAATAAACTATTTTAAATATGAACGCTGTTTGTTTATAATATCCTAAGAATATCCTCAGAAATTCTAGAAAAGGTTCTAAGTAAATAATAAAAAAAGTCAATTTTTCTATACAAATAATTTATTTAACCGGGCCATACTTTTTGTTCTATCCAATCCAAGAATGTGTACACCCTTGTGTACACACCCGGTATTTTAGTGCCACAGCCAATCCCGAAGGAGACGATTCCTACTATTCCATAGGCGCCATCTTTTCTAACCACCTGTAGCGGTCCACCTGAATCACCCTGTAACATAAAAGAAAAAAAAAATTTAAATGCAGTTTTCACAAGGTATAACTGTTGTATAACTGGAATTAATATTCTAGCTTGAGATTAGATACACGGTGGTGCATTTTCAAACTTGAATAACTGTGTTTCTTTTATCCAGTGAGGAACTTACCTCACAAGCATCGCTTTCTGAAATAGCGCAGATTTGGGTATGCATTATCACTTTTGGGGAAACCTTATCCACTCTTGCGAAGGTGCTGTTGCATTCTGCCACTTCAACTGGTGCAATTCTTGCTTGCTGCAACACTGCCGGGCGTACATTCCTTTGCGTGTTTACTACAGAGAGAAAAAAAATGAATATATTACAAAATGGAGGGTCATAGACTTAACATTACTTATACATTGATTCTGTACTACCAGAAATCAAAGAAGAGTCATTTAAGTTTCATAACAAAAGCACAGTGATGTGTAAACCGCATCTTTGAAAAGCTTTACTCTCCCAAGCAGCATTTGGACGTCGGGACAACGTTGTGTCACGCGACCAAACGTCGGGGCGCAACGTCGGCACAACCTCGTGCCAACCCTAGTCTGCACTAGTTTGGAGAATAATTTTTGGGTCGAAACGACGTTGGATACCGACGTTGGCTAGAAGCCTAATTTAGTACAAACTGCAACGTTGTTTAAAATCCTAATTCATAGAAATACAAAACTAATATGGCGTCTAAGTCGCGTTTTATCCTAAATTGGGATAATTATAGTAAAAATATTATTTTTATGATTTAGTTAGAGACATATGTCAGATGACAGTGAAGGAAAACAAAACAAAAGTATTTAAGTGTGGAGGATGTTTGAAGATCATAATTATTGAAACACTTTTAACCGACTCTGTAACTCGTTACTCAAGGCAAAAAGTTAAACGCAAACAACTTTATTGATAAATGTATTGTTTCTACTTTAAAAAATACTAATGGGCCTTAAAATTAAAGAATTTTTAAAAAATTCTTGAATTTTTTTAGTAAAATGAGGATAATTTATTCGCAGTCGAAAAAATTGTTTCCGCGTGTTGTTTAGGCTCAAATATTTCAAGTTAATGTATTCAAAAAGCAGGAATTGCTATTTTAGGAACGAAACATTTTCTTATTCAACAACATGGCGGCTTTCACTTTGTTGTTTTGGAGATTAAGATGGAGTAGTTCGAGTAGTCGCATACTGAACTAATAAAGTCGCAGTTCAGCCTTAACAGGTAGTATATACTGATTGCTTAATTTAGTCATCCTAGAGTCTAGCTTGTGCCGCCCTCTATATTCTAAATAAACGAGGGAGTAGATAAAGTGTCGGTAATATGTCGATGTATATTTAAATTTAGTTTTATATGTACCTTTCTTATGTCCCATTTTAATTAATTTTTTTTTATAAATACAAAAATAGCACTGAACTGTCTGACTTAACAGAACAATGAAGTGAAAATTTAAGATTTAAGGTTATGATTCAATACAGTTGCAAAAGGTAGTAGCTCGACGTCCTACCAACGTAAGAATAAGGAAATCTTAACAACGTTGGAATTAGTAAAACAGACGACGTTTGCATAACGTTGGAATAGGTCCTGAAAGTGACGTCGGAAAACTCTTTATTGCCCAACATTGTAACTACGTTGTCCGAATCACCTAAATATCACTTAAGCAAAAAGGTTACAAGATAACGTTTATTCGACGTCGCAGAAGCTTTTACTTTGTTGTAGTACTAGTTCAACGTCGGCACAACGTTACAACAACGTTTACATTTATTTTAATACCCAAGCTACGGAGCTAACTATTTTTTGTAACTAATCCAACGTTGCGTTTAGTAAACATGTGGTCGCAAATCGTGAAAATGCTACTTGGGCTACTAAATGGGACACATTTTATATTGTTCTGTAGCCATTATATTACCTGTATTTCCCCATCCAGTTATGATCAAACTAATAGGATCATCAGGCGAGGTATACAAACAAGCTGGATAGACTGTCCTGGATGTTGTTACGTCCTTCATCAGCTCGATCAAGCTGATATCGTTGTGCTTTGACGTGTAGTTGTAATCTCCCAGTATTATGTTTTTTACTTCTATATCTTGTGCGTCCTTAGTATCACTAAAACCGACATGTTTTTAGTTTTCATAATATGAATATGAATTAAATAACGGCGTCAGAGATAGCTTTGAAATGAATATCGCTGTCATTTTATATGTAAAATTATAAGCCACCTGGGCGCTGTTTTTTTCCGATCGTACGGTATGTTCTCAGTGAGTACTATCAAAGAATATTTTACTTTGGTACTATATAAATTTTTGCGATAGTTGATTCAAGTGTTTGGTAGATGATTCTTTTAATTTTTTATTCTTGAACTAAAAAGAGAGAAATATAAATACAGGATGTTTCAAAAATCATGTGCCATTTCTCGTGAGGAGATTCCTCACGTAAAAATAAGACTTATCTTTTACATCAACAAAGCTCCGATTCTGTTTTGATATACAGGGTCGTTGTTATGTATGGAAACGGTCCATTATTAGGTAAAATATAGGAGGTAGCACAAAATGTTAAATATAAAAGTTATAGAATTTTTAAATATCTATGAGCGAGTAATAAATTCATGTATACAGGGTCGATTACAGTTGAGGGTTGGAACCTTTGGTGTTACACAGCAAAATAAAAACACTAAATCACCACAATACACCAAAACACTTTTAGTTTTACACTGGACGCGCGTTTCGCTAACCATGTTAGCATCATCAGCAGATGATTATAAACTAAAGTACAATCTACAAGTTGAGCGTTTATATACTCGCTCAGTGGGCACCGAGTGGGCGTGGCAAAATCTAGCCAACTGAGCGTAACAGTTAGATTTCCGCCACTAGAGTAGTAGGAACAAAGAACTTGAAGGAATTGGACCGTTGACTCTGTTCATACTATCTTTACATTTATTAATTCTGATGCTTTCATATGCATCTAATTGCCTGTAATTTGAGAAATTATTAAGATCTATACAATGTTCATTATCAACAATATGTTCGGCAACGCAAGATTTATCCGGTCTACCATATCTTATCTGAGCTAAATGTTCTTTAAAGTGTTTTGTTCGTTTAAAATGTTCTTTTAGTGTTTTTATTTTGCTATACAGGGTCGGTCATAAGTCGTGGCACATCAAAGTTTTTTTTTAAATAGAACCTCCTATATATTAATGCATATTTCAATTCTTCCTTCAATTCTAAAAAAAAATCGAAATACACACAATGTACCTCAAACCAACCTTTCCCGAGTTATTGACTTTTGAAAATATCACTTGAAAATATACAATAATATACAGCAAGTCTCATTTAATAAAAATAAAGTTTGATGTGCCACCACTTTATGATCGACCCTGTATATTTAAATTTACTAGTAGCTAATAGGCATTTAAAAAACCATTGCAATAGTATCACAGTTTCGGCAGAATGACATCATTAAATGAAACTGAACATATCAATATTAAATTTTCAATCGAATTGTTTAAATGATGTTCAAAAGTCAATAACTCGGAAACAGTTGGTTTGAGGTACATTACGTGGTTTCGATTTTTGCTTAGAATTGAAGGAAGAATTGAAATATGCAATAATATACAGAGGGTTCCATTTAAAAATATGAAACTTTGATGTGCCACGACTTTGTGACCGACTCTGTATACATGAGTTTATTACTTACATTACATTACTTACATTACATTTCGATTTTAAAAAATCGAAATAAAAATGAAACTTCTACACCCTGTATCTCCGAAACTAAACATTTTAGGACATACATTTATACTAACTTTTTTACTTATTTTTATCTGCAGAATATGCTGCCGAAGTTTCCGGAATACAGTTTGGACCACCCTGTATATGTATATCAAGAAAAAGTACGAGAAAACTAACCCCACCCTACATAAATTTTAGTATAAATATTTTCCAACTCCACCGACGACCGATTTTGACCGTTCAAATTTATTTTTAATTGGTGCCCTCTAACGGATAAACGAAGTACTTTTGTATAGAGGTAAATAGTGCGCAACAAACTTATGTTGATTCAAAAAATACGTAGTTGTTCGATGTCCACGGAATATTGGGACACCCTGTATCCTTTACTTACGTGATGTTGATCACTCCAAACCGAACCAACACTGGGTTTTTACAGATGGCACAGAACATACAGTGGGCCGCTGTTAGGACAAATTTGGTTGAAATTAGTGATCCCGAGCATCTGTTGAATTCTATTATATTCTCGTCGGAATCGCTTCGAAAACCTAAAGCGGCCTAAAATAAAATAAAATAATTCAGAATGTTGATTTTCCTATTTATGAATTTTGTCCCGACTCCCTTGAATTTTAACCCATTATTTATTTAAAATAGTCATTAAAAAAGTTGTTTTTTAAGCTTTTTAGGTACAATATTGTTATTATTGTTGAGTATAGAACAAAAAAATCTTACCATATGGGGAAATCTGCCAATTTTAGCATCTTCTCCGTTGATTATATGGAAATTTATCTCGGGTTTTATCTTATATTCTTTTATATATTTGTCACACACTGAAAATAATTAAACAAATTGTAAATATACATAAAATAATTAAGAAGTTACTGATTTAGGTTTTAAGTATACGATCGAAAAAAAACGGTGTCAGCAATGACTATGAAATGAAGATCGCTGTCATTTTATATGGGAAATTATATGGGGAATGTCATCGATCGTTATTTCATTTATAACACATATTAGCGTAAAGACATATTTAAAAAAATCGAATATGTTGATATATTTTTTATTTATATTTTTGAGATAAATGAACCTATATTCGATACCAATTAAGCTTTTAATTACGTCATCGAAAACCCGATTTTTAAATTCATTGTTGCCCACCATCAACTTATTCGACGCCGGCGCCGGGCTGACTAAAGGTATAGTACATAGAGACATACACTGATAAAAAAGGTAGACTTGAACTAAAGTCGTCATCGTTCTTGAAAAAAAAATTAGTGCCAAGAGAATTTATTTTTGCGTAAAAGAAAATATTTTGCCTGAAGAAAAACTCTCTTAACTCAAGAAAACTGGTTCTCTTGAAAAATTCGAAAATTTCTCTTGAATCTATTTTCATTCAACCAAGTGCAAGTTACTTTGTTTTAAGATAATAAGAAAAATACGCTAGGAAGTACTTCATTCAAGAAACATGGCCATTTTTCCAATAGCTAAATACTCTTTTGATGAAAAATAGTAACGTCACGCAAAGACGATGACGAAGGACGGTATATACAATCAGTTGGCAGTCCGATCAGTCGTACGTCGCATTTCATAGGTCGCACATCATAGTACGCACGGGTTTTGTTGCTTGGAATTTTCCACTTGGAATTTTGAATAATTTGCTTTTTAAACGCATATCGTATAACAATTTAGTGATCGTTATTAACATGCATTTGTCATTTTTTATGGACAAATTTTAGGATATATGGATTCTTTAAAGGAGTTTCTGAAAAAATGGAAATTAGAGCATTTATTTGCTATATTTGAAGGTAAGAGACATTTACCTAATGCACTTGTTTAGATAATACATGCGTGACTATAGATAGAATAGAATATAGGAATCGATTTTTTTATGCAAATAATTACAAAAATTCTAGAATTTCTAGTCGCCGTATTAAAAATTCAAAATGTGACCAAAGCGTATAATTTTAATAATTTATTTGCTTTACTTTGATTAATCGTGATGTAACATTTTTTGTAATTTGTAGAGTGATGAACCACCCCAAAAAATACCAAGGAGTGAAGAAGCAAAATAACTACTTATCGAATCGAGGAAAATAATATCACTTTACTTACTACAGACCAGGAAAACCTAAATTTATCAGAAAACAATATACCTCGTAATATGCCTGTATATGAAGTATAGACTTCTCTTAGATCAAAATAAATTTTAGTTGAGTCAATAGTATTCGCTATTGGTTTAAGAAAAGTGTTTCTTTAATCAAGAAATGTCCCTTTTCAATCAAAAATTTTGTATGAATCAAAGAGGCTATTGTTCTTGTAGCAAGAGCTTCTTTGCATATTCATTTTGGGTCAAGAGTGAAATACTTTGGACAGATAGATTCTTCTATTCTCTAAAGTAATTTTTTAAAGCTTATGAAAAGATAGTTAATGCTTTGGGTAAAGAAACGTCGTTCGTGGCCCTATTGAAAGCGCCAATCTTTTGGGTCAAAGTCATATTCATTTCGACTGAGAGATCCTTTTTTCAGCGTAGCTACTTTTGTTGCGCAGCTTTGTTAAAACTGCGCAACTTGATCTGCTGCAAGTATGAATACCTAGGCAACCTGTAACGTTGTGATCGCAGCTTGGTTGCGTAGGATACTTTTTGTTGCGCGCAGTTTAAGAAATAGCCGTGTGTGAACATTTGTTGATGAAGGTTGCAAGTGCAGCAAAAAGATTACTAATCAGTTGAAACTTTTACTGCGGACATTGGTGCAGTATTCTGTTGGTATGCCCGAAACGTATATACTTTTTTTTCAGTTAACTCCAGGATTTATATGTGGTATTTAGTAAAGAATTAACCGACAAATTATGATGTTGTCGAAGTCAAAACAAGGGATTTGGAACAGAGAACAAGTAAAATGTTTGATAGAAGCGGTAGAAGCAAGGGATGAGTGTTTATGGAACGTAAAAAGTCATTCTATCACATCCAAACGAAAAGACGAGCCGCTATTTCGGAAATTTCTTCTGAATTACATATACCCGATATATATAGGATCTCCTACGCGGAGCAAAGGGCTTCAGTGAAAGCTCTCCATCGGGTTCTGTTTTTGGCAGTTGTTTTTGCTTCCTTCCATGTTGACCCTATTTGTTGAAGCTCATCCAGTATGGAACGTCTCCATGTTTGAGCAGGTCGTCCTTGCTTTCTTTTTCCTTGGGGATTCCACTCCAACGCAGATTTCGCTATATTACTATCAGGTTTCCGCAAAGTGTGACCTATCCAATCCCATTCTCCTTCGCGGATTTCAATGCCTACCTCTTGTTGGTTTGTAAGATGAAGCAGGTCGGTGTTACGTATAGTGTCTAGCCAAAAGATTTTAAGTATTTTCCGCAAGCAGCGATTGATAAACACCTGTGGACGGTTGATGGATATTTTTGTCACTCTTCATGTCTCGCAGCCAAATAATAAAACTGGTATGACGTTGGAATTGAATATTCTTAATTTTGTTTGTATGGAGAGTTGACGGGACGTCCAAACCGATTTTAGTTGGCCAAAGGCTCGCTGCGCCTTCCTGATCCTGCTGACAATATCCGCGTCTGCGCCACCGTTTGCTGTTACAATACTTCCCAGGTAAGTAAACTCTGTTACATTCTCGACATGTTTGATTCCTACATTGAATGGAGTGCTGTTGTTTGTGTTAATGCGCATTGACTTTGTTTTGTCGATGTTTATGCTTAATCCTACTTTGTCTGCTTCTGTTTTTAGACGTGTGAGCATCACTTCCATGTCTTTGAAGGATTGCGTTGTGAGACAGATATCATCAGCATAATCAAGATCCGTCAGATGCGATGTCAGAGTCCATTGTACTCCCCTAATGTTTGCTGTGGCTTTAGTCAAAACGCTGTCGAGTACGATATTAAATAGTGCAACCCTGCTTTACTCTTGTCCCTAAGTTAAAACTGTCGCTTGTTCTACCGTTGTGCAGCACATTGCATTCTGTGTTTCTGTAGAGTTCCTTGATTATATTAATTAGTTTTTCCGGAACACCTTTTTCTTTTAGAGTTTTCCATACCATCGCATGGGGGATACTGTCAAAAGCTTTGACGAAATCTATGAATAATAAGAATAAAGGTGACCTAAATTCTATTGACTGCTCTATGATAATGCGCAATGTGTTAATATGGTCAATGCACGAGTGGTTCGGTCGGAAACCAGCTTGGTTCTCTCTCAGAGGCTCTATATAGGAGTTTAACCTTAAATGAACTATAGAGGATATTATCCTGTGAATGGTGTTTAACAAAACAATACTCTCCAGTTGTCACAGTTAGTGGTATCTCCTTTTTTAGGGAGTTTAATAATGAGACCCTGTTTCCAGTCATCTGGGATGATGTTAGATACCCAAGCTCGTGTAATTAGAGGATGCAGTATATCTGCTGCTGTGCTAGGATCTGCTTTAAGGAGGTCTGCAGGGACGCTATCGGGGCCGGCTGCTTTATTGTTCTTAAGAGTTTTAATAGCCTTTTGTATTTCTTACATATACCCGATGAAGACATAAAAAAGAAAATTCACATCGTCTTCCAAACGGTACACACACGATACCTTGAGCTGTGGGTGGTGTACTGTCATGTACTGTTGAATGTTGCCCCTCCAAGGCTGCGGCTACAAAAATATGTTGCAAAAGTAGCGCTTTGGTTTGAACATATGAAAACTTTTTTAGGCAGCTGCTGCATTTCGTTTTGGGCTACTTTCTGCTGGTGTATGAACACTGTATGCAACTTTTGCAACGACTAGCGACTGAAAAAAAATTGCGCAACAAAAGTAGCTGTGTCTGATACTACCATAACTGGGATTTAAATTTCCTGCTGTAGATTCAGGTAGCTCCCCTGTAAAAAATGCCAGGTTGCCACATTTATTTATTTATTTCCTGACATTTTTATTCGTTTTGACACTTTAGTTTTGTATTACGAGTTTTTGATTTAAATGAATTATTGTGTTGTGATAATTTAAGCTTGAAAATTTTTACTAGCAGACCTTGCAGTCGAACATTGTTCTTTTTACAACCTCTTTTAGTGCGAAGTGTAAAAGATAGCTTAATAGCCGTAAAAAACTCATCGCAACTTTATTAGAATATTTTGGCCGGAAAGGCGGTAGATGGCCTTATATGAACTATACTTACTTCTTTCACTCATGCGTTTCCCGTTTGGTTTTTTGCCATCATCAATGTCATTAGTGCTCCACACTGTTCTACTGTCTACTGTCGTTCTTTCTATCGTAGGATTTCGGTCAAAAAAGAATCCATGACAGCAAACCACCTAAAAAAATTGTAATATTTTTATAAAGTTTTGCAATATTCTTGGAAATGTTGGTAGTACTTTTGACAAACTTATCAATAGAGTACTAAGACTTTTTTAAAAAATCTTTTCGATTGATTTTTCTCGGTAAATTTGAAAATACCTTATACTTAGTAATTAACGTAAAAACACTGTCGATAACTAAAATCATCTCTTAAAATATTAAAGATGTCATAATTTGGTATTTAAAGTGCTCTACGTAAAGTGCTTGTAAACAGAAAAGAGAACCTTGAACGAGAATAACTTAATAGGTAAAAGTATCATTCTACACTGAAGATATTAACAAAGTGACTTGTCATTAACAAATCGCAACAATACTAAAGTTTTGATAGGTATGTTAAGAAATATTCTAAAATTATTGGGGAAAGATTTTTACTCCTCTAATTATAATATCAATCATATTAGTCGAGATATGGAAACTGCCTAAAATATAAATCTTTCCCTTATCATTAATAAATAAAAATTACTGTTAATTATCAAATAATCTACAGGGTGTTCCGAACTGTATTCCGGAAACTTCGGCAGCATATTCTGCAGATAAAAATAAGTAAAACAGTTCATATAAATTAATGTCCTAAAATGCTTAGTTTTGGAGATATACAGGGTGTAAAAGTTTCATTTTTATTTCGACTTTTTCTAAATAATTTCTGAAGTCACTATTTGGATGAAAATTGGTGTCTGAGAGTTTTTTGCCATGAGAAATTTGATTTTGATGTCAATATGACTGCTGTTTGTCGGGAGCGCCACCTACGTGTTTTTTAACTGTTTTGAAGAGTAATAACTTTTCGTCCGTACCTGTATAAAACTACTGAGTGAAAAAAATTACATTTCCGTGATTTTTTACGTAAAAAATATCTCTTGGTAAAAATTGCTACGAGCAGTCGTTTTAATTATATGCAATACATGTTATTATTGACAAAAAATAAACATGCTGAGTAGATAGTTCTTTGACTGAGATGATAAATTTGAAAACTTTTTATTTTTTTGAATTAATCATAGATTTGATGAAAAAATAATGATAGGTACAACCTTTGAATAAGAAGACTAAGGAAGGAGCATAATGCTATCCATGTATTCATGCATGGTGGGCGGAAAAGCCACCATAAAAGCTCTCTAGGGTGGGGATCCTTGACAGTTCTGTTTGACGATTCATTTGACACATTTGAATTTGATTTGAAATTTTGTGGATTTGTCAGTCTTTACGGAGCTTATTTTATGTTATTTATTATTTATTCTACTACTGATAGCTGTATAAAGGTAGTAAATCTAGATGGAAATTGTGGCAGAACTTAAATTAACAGTGACACTATCGCGATTTATCGAAAAAGACTCTAAAATAGTTGGTTGTGTGGCGTGCGGTAGATCTCGGCAAAAACTGAGTGAAATAATGGAACAACTTTTCGCTAGTAAGTGACTATATAATATACATACGTGTAGTAAACCGATCATTTATGAAATTCACTTAAATTAACTACATTATATATTTTTCTTGCATTTTAGCTTTTATTTATTACTTGTCAAAGATTAGATGTCAAAGAATTTAGATACGTTAATTTGACTTACCTGCTTCAGTAGCGTATCGGATGTTTGTGTTAATAAATACTTATTATAACTTATCTATTTTTATTAGAATTATATATTTTTATAACAATTTTAATAACTACCAACATTTATTCACAACGTAAAATAAAACAACAAATTATTGAGTCTACCCCACGTCTACCCTACATCATAGTTTTACATTTTTTAAATAAAATTAGAACGACATTGATAAACCGGAATTTCAGTCGGCCATATTTGAGGCCCATCGCGGTGTACCTAAGATTTTTGATATGCTCCTTCCTTAGTCTTCTTATTCAAAGGGTACAACAGTTTCTGTTGAACTTTTGACACAAAATCATTTCAAACTTATGGTTTTAGTCTAATAATTATTTAGTCAATATGTTTAATTTATGACAATGATGACAGGTATTGATAATTTCAATTCCAAATATCTCTAGAACCACTACTCGTAGCGATTTTTACCAAGAGACCTTTTTACGTTAAAAATGTCGCAAATGTATATTTTTTACTCAGTAGTTTTATACAGGTTGGGACGAAAAGTTATTGCTCTTCATACCAGTTAAAAAATAAGATGACGCCCTCCACAAGTAGGAGTCATATTGACATCAAAATCCAATTTCTCCTATCAAGTTTTATACAAATATTGACGTTTCTTCAGGAATTATTTGGAAAATATTATCAAAATAAAAATTAAACTTCTACACCCTGTATCTCCGAAACTATGTATTTTAGAACATGCATTTATACGAACTTTTTTTACTTATTTTTATCTGCAGAATGTACTGTCGAAGTTTACGGAATACAGTTCGGACCACACTGTATATTATATCTACATCAAAAATGAAAATACCGTACCTATACCTGATTAGGTACTACCGAGTACTACACTAAACTGACCAGATTTTGACTCAACCAACACAAGCAAGGCAAATAGCTTGTAAAAAAATAGCCGACACATTTTTCTTTTTTTTTAGTTAGAAGAAAAAAAAAACAATAACTTAAAAAGCTTAGAAAAACATAGGTATTCAAGCATATTTTCGGAGTAATGAGTAAATTTTGATTTATTTTGGAAGACTGTGAATATTACCTACCTCTTCATCTTTAACAAATCCACACCTCAAAAGGTCATGCTTCCCATGTCTTTTCAACGAATCCATTGCTTCCTCGCACTCTGTTATCCTTTTGCATATCCCAGGACTTCCTAACTGAACACATGATGATCCTTCTGCAAGAACAAATTTAAAATGAAAGTATTTGTTAAGGCATAGTTAAGATATTTTAGATTAAATGAGAATACACCCTATGCAAATTTGAGTAGTAATTTAAGAAATAAACGAAAGAAGGGTATATTATTTTAAAAATATCAGAGTATTATATATCTTGAACATAAAAGTGTGTATAAATATTTTGTTTTATTTGATATTTCCCGATTTAGTATGTTTTGGGTTTTCTATTTTGTTGATAATAAATCACAGACATTGTATCTACCAGATGTTTCATTAAATTCCATACTTCCGAGTATTGGAATAAACAAACTGTAAACAAATATCGATCTCTAACTAAAAAAAAAATAATAGTAAAGATAAAATAATAACGACAAAAATAATTAAGCAGTATTAAATCTTGTACCTAGGTTTGCGTCAGAGAATTTATTTTTATAGGTAAGTTTGTATCTCTTTCATCTTAAGGTATGATAATATTATTCAATAATTAGCGACAATTTAAAATGTAAATACACAAATGCGTTTGTTCGGATTCCTCTAAATTAATGCAAATAAAAAAAAGTAACAGTGTATAGCATATTGTTTATTTTTAGTACCTATGTATACAGGGTTGTTCACCACATACGACACGGAGTATTGTAGCTAAACGATGAGATTTTTACAAATTGTAAGTTTGGGGTTCGTTGAAGGACTATTAGAGCTACAATTTAAAAATATTTTTACAAGGTACAGAGTGTCCCAAATAAATAAAAAATATCAAAGTTGTATTTTTTTAAATGGAACACCCTGTATATTACAACATTTTTAGTTTCTACGATTAAAATAAAGGTAAATGTGATTAAGGTTTATTATACATAAACATTACCGTTTTTGAAATATTTTCAATTTTGTGAAATTGCAGTAAAAATTTTAAAGCTTCATTTCTCCAAGGGTATCAATGTGTCTAATAACTATTTAGTCAACATGTTTAATTTATGTCAGTGATGACAGGTATTGATAATTTCGATTGCAAATATCTCGAAAACCATTACTCGTAGCGATTTTTACCAAGAGACCTTTTTTACGTAAAAAGCGTCGTAAATGTATATTTTTTACACAGTAGTTTTATACAGGTACGGACGAGAAAAGTTATTACTCTTCAAAACAGTTAAAGCACATGTAGGTGGCCCACCCTGCAATTAGGAGTCATATTGACATTAAAATTTCTCATATCAAAAAATTCCCAAACACCAATTTTAATCCAAATATTGACATTACTTTTACACCCTGTATCTCCGAAACTAAGCATTTTTTGACATACATCTATACGAACATTTTTACTTATTTTTATCTGCAGAATATGCTGCCGAAGTTTCCGGAATACAGTTCGGACCACCCTGTATACTATGAAGTCATAGCAAGAGTAATTATATATAAAACAACAACCCCTGAGTTCCCAACTGACAAAGGGATACGACAGGGAGACGCGATATCCCCAAAGCTGTTTACAGCAACACTAGAAGAAATCCTCCGTCAACTGGACCTGGACCAACAAAGGATTAAAAATAACCAACCACACAGCGTTCAATGGGACGAAATATGCTGGGAATAACCAAGAAAGACCGTAAAAGAATAGAGTAGATACGACAAAAGACCCAGGTAATAAATGTCAACAGAATCAAATCCCTCAAGGGGAATGGGCAGGACACCTGGCAAGAAGGACGGACAACAGATGGACCACAAAAATTACAGCATGGTACACACGAGAAAATACATACAAACATGTAACGAATACAAATACCTAGGCGTTACTTTCGATAAATCCGGGAAACATGAAAACGAAATAAGCTCGAGAACAGTCAAGAAATGCAATAAAATATCTGAATAATATACTCTGGAGTAACGAAATAGGTAAAGACAGAAAACTAAGAATTTATGATACAATAATCAAGAGCGATCTGTTATTTGAGGCGGAAACATGGAGGTTAACAGAGAATAACAAAAGAAAATTACTGGCAGCAGAAATGGACGCGATAAGGAGATCAGCACGACCATCAAGACTGGATAGAGTACGAAACGAGACAAAATGGGTAGACAAAAAACTATAGTATAGGAAATAGAGAGTGCCCAACTGAGGTGATATGGACATGTGAGAAGGATGGACAACACGCGACTGCCTCAGAAGGTACTAAACTGGCTTCCACAAAAGAGAAGGAAGTGGGAAAGACCAAGGACAAACTGGATGGGGGGTGTCAAGAAGGCGATGAGCTGAAGGGATCTGCGTGACGGAGACTGGAATGAAAGAAACCAATGGCGACTAGGCATTGCACAACGTCGAAGGACGTTTTAAAAGCGATTCTTAATATATCCACGAGGAATTAAGATACCTAGAAGAAGACCAAACCCTGAGATGGGACCATGATTTTAGGAAATTAGTAGGGATAACATGGGTCCGCATAGTCAACAATAGACAACAATGGGCTCACAAAGAGAGTATCTACAATGGGCTACAAAGAAAGTATCTGAACATGAGTTGAGTAAGCTCAAAATGATAAGGATGATGATGCATTTTGTACTAAATAATAAAGAGATAGCCAAAGAGTTATAGTTAATGAAATTTTGCATTGGGTGGTTTCAAAATATACAGGATATTCCATTTAAATTAAACAAGTTATAAATGGGTAGTAGTACCAATTTTTTAATTGTTGCAGTATTTTAGTAGGGGTATTTAGTAAATAAATAAAACCTCAATGCATGGTTTTGTTTTAAAAACTTAAATATACATAGAAAAATAAATGAAGTATTAAAATAGCCCTTCTTTATAAAAATGTAAATATTTCTTAGATAATAAAAGTAGGTAATTTCTTAAACAACATTATTACCTCGTAAATTTGAATCGTAAAAAGCAAAAATATAATAATATACAGGATGTGTCATCTAGAAAATACAACTTTAGTTGCTTTTTATTTATTCGGAACCTTATGAAAACAATTTTAAATTATTGTAGCTCTATAGTAGATCATCGAAGTACACCCAAGCAATAACAATTAATGAATATCTAATCATTTTAGCAACAATATCTTGTATCGAAAAGTCTCAATATCCTTGTTTAATTAAATCCAAAAAATGATTATTTTTGAAGAAATTCAAATGCAAATTATCGATTGTTACAAACTCATATATCATTGTTATTCTTTCATTCACTCTGTATATCCTGTTAATGTATTGCTTGTTTGCGTGCATGTCATTTTGAACAAAAAATAATGATTATTAATATTATTTATCTCATAGTTTGTAGATAGATCAGTTCAGATGGGTCAGAATACGTACAGAAAATTCCGAACATAACTTACATATCTTCACATATTAAAAAAAACTACAGAAGAAATAAATAAAAACTAAAAATACAAAACATATAATGATTTTTTTTTACTCTTGATTAAAGTAACACAAAATTTACCTTCTTTATATTCGTAACTATCACCACAAATAACACAGATAAAGTAAAAATACAAAACACACAATGTCCTCTTCATTGTTCTCTTCCTTTATGATCACTTGAGCACTTGTTAAAGTAATCTCTAAACGTCTAAGACAAAATGAAGAAAATCTTACATTTTTATATGTACAGGAACTTTGATTTTCTTAGGATAAAACCACAAACTTCTCACAACGTCAAGTGCGTCATTGAATTCATATAGGAATCGACATTTTTAGCGTAAAAAGTTAATTTACCCTGACGAAAAATTGCGCAAATTTTAAATGATCCGCACTGACAGAGAGTCGGTCGCGTTGGAACTGGTTAAGTGTTGGCATCTTTGGTAAATAAACTTGGACAATTTGAGTTTAGTCGTGACCAATTATGTTGGTAAATCGGCCAGAGTATTTTGCATTTACTAAGAAAATTATTAATTCATACAGATGTTTTATTACACGCTTTGATTAAATTGCCGTGTTAGTTAGATTGGGTCAAATCTTGTGATCTTGTGATCTTTAAAATTTTATGTTTCTTAAGGGGCGTCCAGACCAGATGAGTGAGCAGTAACGAGCGCGAGCAAACATTTATTCAAATTCGCGATTTCTGCTGCTCTCGAGTACATGATCAGCTGCCTTCCAGACCTAGCGATTATTTGTATGTTCGGCGTTAATCGGTGTGTGGCACTTCATATTCATAAGTTTATAATGTCGGAAAAAATATTGCTGTGCGTCTTTCACTGTATTTTATAAATTGTTGAAACGTCAAAAGAGAAAAAGACTGCAGAGGAGATTATTTTTAAAAACCGAGTTTCTCATGGTGGTAACAATTTACTAAACAATGCTGAAACAGAAGATTCTGGAAAATTTAAGAACTTTTGTCGGATGTCACTTACAGATTTTAATACCTTATTAGATTTAATTGACATGAAAATAATGAAAAGTGATACCAATTACCGAAAAGCAATTTCACCTAGAGAAAGGCTAGCTATAACCTTACGGATCTTGACGATTTTTGTACTCCTCTATTAGTTCTAAAACAACTTCATTCGGTCATTCCATTTTTGATATTCGATCGCAAACGTGGTAAACAAAATCCCGTCCAAACCGAACGTGCAATAGCGCGAATTTTCTTTGATGTACCGACACGGCGTGGAACAGCGTCGAGCGCGAGCAAGCAATCATTCGCTCGCTCGCAGAGCCGTCCACACCAGTTAGGCGTTCCTATAGAACATACCCGAATTCTTGCTCGCTCATCCGGTCTGGACGCCCCTTTAGACTCTTACTTTTAACGAAGTTTTATGTATTTTTTTCTCAGCCATTATAGAAAGGAGAACGAGTAGAATGGGAGTTAATCACCGCGACCTTAAAGATCTATTGTGTCCCCCTTTCTTGAATTATAACTCTTACAGTCTATAACTCATTATACATGACAACTCTGACAACAACTGTTCATCCTCCGAGGAGTGGACATGTAACTAACAAAAGCCTTCGACTCTGTGAACAGAGATGCGCTTTGGGTAATTATGAGAAAGTTCGGAGTGCCCAACAAATTTCTTACAGTGCGTAAAAGCCTCTACATAACAACAACAAGTCAAGAGTGTCACATCATGGATCACTGAGCGATCCCTTCCTAACAAACACAAGAGTTAGGCAGGGATGTGTCTTAGCGCCTCTCCTATTCAACATATTCATGGCAGCGCTCTCCATTATAGTGGACAGCAAACTGCAGGAGAGAGGGTTGGTTATTAAATACTAGACACAGATACGACGGCAGTCCCCAAGCAGCAATTGGACGTTGGGACAACGTTGTGTAACGCGACCAAACGTCGGAGCGCAACGTCGGCACAACCTCGTGCCAACCCTAGTCTGCATTAATTTGGAGAATAATTTTTGGGTCGAAACGACGTTGGATACCGATGTTGGCTAGCACCCTAATTTAGTACAAACTGCAACGTTGTTTAAAATCCTAATTCACAGAAATACAAAACTATAGTAATATGGTGTCTAAGTCGCGTTTTATCCTAAATTGGGATAATTATAGTAAAAATATTATTTTTATGATTTAGTTAGAGACGTATGCCAGATGGCAGTAAAGGAAAACAAAACAAAAGTATTTAAGTGTGGAGGATGTTTGAAGATCATAATTTGAAACACTTTAACCGGCTCTGTAACTCGCGTTACCCAAAGCAAAAAAGTTAAATAACGCACACAACTTTATTGATAAATGTATTTTTCTACTTTGAAAAATACTAATGGGCCTTAAAATTAAAGAAGTTTTTAAAAAATTCTTGAATTGTTTTTTTTGGTAAAATGAGAATAATTTATTCGCAGTCGAAAAAATTGTTTCCGCGTGTTTTTTAGGGTCAAATATTTCAAGTTAATGTATTCAAAAAGCAGGAATTGCTATTTTAGGAACGAAACATTTTCTTATTCAACAACATGGCGGCTTTCACTTTGTTGTTTTGGAGATTAAGATGGAGTAGTTCGAGTAGTCGCATACTGGACTAATCAAGTCGCAGTTCAGCCTTAATAGGTAGTATATTAGTCGCAAGATTGTCTAATTTAGTCATCCTAGAGTCTAGCTTATGCCGCCCTCTATAATCTAAATAAACGAGGGAGTGGATAAAGTATCGGTAATATGTCGATGTATATTTAAATTTAGTTTTATATGTACCTTTCTTATGTCCCATTTTAATTAAGTTTTTTTTATAAAAACAAAAATAGCACTGAACTGTCTGACTGGACAGAACAATGAAGTGAAAATTTAAGATTTAAGGTTATGGTTCAATACAGTTGCAAAAAGGTAGTGGCTCGACGTCCTACCAACGTAAGAATAAGGAAATCTAAATAACGTTGAAATTAGTAAAACAGACGACGTTTGCATAATGTTGGAATAGGTCCTGAAAGTGACGTCGGAAAACTCTTTATTTCCCAACATTGTTGTCCGAATCACCTAAAGATCACTTAAGCAAAAAAGGTTACAAGACAACGTTTATTCGACGTCGCAGAAGCTTTTACTTTGTTGTAATACTAGTTCATCGTCGGCACAACGTTACAACAACGTTTAGGTACATTTATTTTAATACGCAAGGTACGGAACTAACTATTTTTTGTAACTAATCCAACGTTGTGTTTAGTAAACATGTGGTCGCAAGTCGTGAAAATGCTACTTGGGTCTGTTCAACATAAAAAGACTCAGGTACAAAATTCATCACAGAACTTCAATACGCTGATGACTGTGCTCTAGTTGCAAATACGTTACAGCAATGGCAATAAATGTTGAACACATATACCTGGGCATACGAGGCTTTGGGACTTAAGTTGAACATCGATAAAACTGAAATGTGTACTCCCCCGGAAGTTCACAACAATGCTATAAAAATCGGAGAACAACTATTGGAATATGTAGCACAGGATTCAGCACAGGATTAGCAGCGCCTCAAGAACATTCTGGAAATTAAAAGACAGGATTTTTTACAATCATGACTTGGGCACAAAAACGAAACTTGCAGTGTACTGAGCAACAATAATTCCCACCATGTTATATGGAAGCGAAACCTGGGTGCCGTACCGTCGAGATATGAACGCATTAATCAAGTTGCAACAGAGACATCTTAAACAACTCTTAAGAATCAAATCCATCATGTCTCAAACGTATCAGTTCTTGAAAAGCTAACTGCGAGAGTATTGAATGATTACAAAGTCCCGCTTAAGATGGGCTGGTCACGTATGCAGAATGCAAGAAAACCGCATACCAAAATATCTGCTGCACTGAGCTTGTAGACGGTAAGAGGAGGCCGGGTGGACAACTCAAAAGGTAAAAGAGTATTTTCCACGAAAACTTAAAGCATATGCAGAATGAGTGGGAAGAAGTAGCTCACAATAGAACGGAATGGAGAAGGATTGTAAACTCGGAGTGCGGTAGACAGATAACATCACGTATCGGGCTTTTTAGTCACAGAAAAGCTCATGAAAGAAAACGTTTTGCGTAACTATTTTCTGATGCTTGTCAAATACTCGTCAGCGAGTAATGGCAGTATGTATGTATGTATGGCCATCTACCTCCTAGGAGGGTATTGAAAACAAAACACATTGAAAAAAAATACACTTAATAACAGGTTTTGTTCGTACTATTTCTGAAAACAGTATCCAATAAATTTACATAAAACAAGAAGTGTAGAAAGTGCTCTACGGTCGGTTTGTATACATAGTAGGCACCAATTAAAGCAAATTTCCGTAATTAATATAGTATATACGGCTGGCTATATGGACAAAAAGTGGTATTTCGAGTTATGCCTTTCCTGATTTAAGGTATTTTTTCAAAACTATCCTTAGTTGCAATTACTGTGAATCCCCATTCGGTTCAGAGTGACACAGAAAATATATGGAAAATTTTCTTTGAAAAATAATAAGACAGTGATTTTGATTGCCTATGATAGAGATTTAACATACTGTGTCTGCTGTTAGGTCAAGGTTTAAGTGGTTTAAGGTTACTTCTTCGAATAAATTTCGATAAATCCTTGTTATGATTTATATCTAGCAACATTCCTCAACCAGTAATTTTAAATTATTATAAAATTTTTTACCTATTTTAAACTCTGTGTTATTGTCATCTTTATTGCCAAAATTATTGCATATATCGTTTAAAAATATACGGAAAGGAATTTAAAGAATCTTTTTTATATATAGCTTTGATAATCTGTAATAAACATTTTTTTGTTAAAATGGATATGGTAAACAATGTTTATCGTTCAGACATGGTTCAGATCCAATTATTTCAAATTCTTGCACATTTCGATTTGTCGTTTCAAACAACAAACAAAACAAACAACGCTTTATTGTGCAAAAAGCCAAAACAGCTTCATCGACAAAGCACTCACAAACAACAAAATCACAAAAAAAATACAAACAACAAAAAATACACAATACAAATAATACAATTCAAAAAAATTTAAGTCTTTAAAATTACAAAAAGAATATACATGGACAATTTTAGAACAGTACGCAGTAAATAGATATAATTTTAAAGTTATAAAATATTAAATACTTGACCTTTGACCAGTGTGTGAGATGATCAAAATTTTAAAATTCAAAATTGTTCGTTATTAAACATCAACAAAAAGTCGTTTACCGCATATAGGGCTCTCTCAGTAGGTATGATTTTAGAGCTTTGCGAAATGCGGGAAAGAATGAAAGCGATTTGATATTCAAAGGCAGATGATTGTACATTTTTTTGGCATTGTACAGTATTGAACCTTTAACTAGTTCTGAGCTCGGGGTTGGGAGATAAAGATCGTGCTCTGCATTCCTAAGTGGATAGTTATGAGATGGCCTTTCGGGAATAGCAGATATGTGCCTGCGGATTAAGCAAACGGATTCAAAAATGAATAAAGAAGGAAGAGTCAGTATTTTCAAATTTTTAAAGAAAATCTGGCAGTGAGTTCCACTGTTCAGTCCCAATAAATATCGAACTGCTCTCTTTTGAAGTCTGAAAACAAGATCAAATTTTGTTGCGCAGCAAGTACCCCAGAATGGAAGGGCATAACGAAGATGTGACTCAAAAAGGGCATAATAGGCTATTCTATAGGTTGAGAAGTTAAGTTCCTTAGAAACTGATCTTAGCGCAAAACAGGCAGCGCTTTGTTTCTTTGATAGAGCTTCAATGTGAAAGTCCCATTTTAACGAGTTGTCTACAAGAAGTCCTAAGAATTTCTAAAAATTTCACGTGAAAAATACTAATGGGCCTTAAAATTAAAGAAGTTTTAAAAATTTTCTTGAATTTTTTTTTTAGTAAAATGAGAATAATTTATTCGCAGTCGAAAAAATTGTTTCCGCGTGTTTTTTAGGGTCAAATATTTCAAGTTAATGTATTCAAAAAGCAGGAATTGCTATTTTAGGAACGAAACATTTTCTTATTTAACAACATGGCGGCTTTCTCTTTGTTGTTTTGGAGATTAAGATGCAGTAGTTCGAGTAGTCGCATACTGGACTAATAAAGTCGCAGTTCGACCTTAACAGATTAGTCGCAAGATTGCCTAATTTAGTCATCATAGAGTCTAGCTTGTGCCGCCCTCTATAATCTAAATAAACGCGGGAGTGGATAAACTATCGATAATATATGTCGATGTATACTTAAATTTAGTTTTATATGTACATTTCTTATGTCCCATTTTAATTAATTTTTTTTTATAAAAACAAAAACAGCACTGAACTGTCTGACTGAATAAAACAATGAAGTGAAAATTTAAGATTTAAGGTTATGGTTCAATACAGTTGCAAAAAGGTAGTGACTCGACGTCCTACCAACGTAAGAATAAGGAAATCTAAACAACGTTGGAATTAGTAAAACAGACGACGTTTGCATAACGTTGGAATAGGTCCTGAAACTGACGTCGGAAAACTCTATATTGTCCAACGTTGTAACTACGTTGTCGAATCACCTAAAGATCTCTTAAGCAAAAAAGGTTACAAGACAACGTTTATTCGACGTCGCAGAAGCTTCTACTTTGCTGTAGTACTAGTCCAACGTCGGCACAACGTTATAAAAACGTTTAAATTTATTTTAATACCCAAGGTAGGGAGCTAACTATTTTTTGTAACTAATCCAACGTTGTGTTTAGTAAACATGTGGTCGCAAGTCGTGAAAATGCTACTTGGGTATATTTACTAATAAACTTAGGAGACAATAATTTAGTAAATATAGTAGTATTACCTAATACTTTTTAGCAAAATTAAACTATATAGCTATAGTTCATATCAAATAAATTTTTAGTCACGTGATTAAGCTTGACTGGCACAGAGTTGCCAACTTTTACTAATTTTCTTTTAATCAAAATATTTTATGAAACAAAAATACATAAATTAATTATAAATATACAAAGAATTATTATTTACATCAACAAAACTCACTTTTTTAACAGCACTTAAAAGACATAAATGGTCATTATTACCGTTTTCTCGTTCAAAATATTCTAATAAAGTTGCAATGATTTTTTTACGGCTATTAGGCTATCTTGTACACTTCGCACTAAAAGATGTTCTAAAAAGAACAATGTTCGACTGCAAGGTCTGCTAGAAACATTTTTTGGATTAAAATATTACAACATTATTTATTTAAACCAAAAACTCGTAATACAAAACTAAAAGTGTAAAAGCGAATGATAATGTCAGGAAATACTTGACATTTTTTACAGCAGAGCTACCACCTGAATCCCCAGCGGGAAATTTAAATTCCAGTTAGTCAGCCCGGCACCGAATATGTCCATGGTTGGCAACAATGCATTTAAAAACCGCGCCCTCGATTACGTAACTAAAAGTTTAATTGGTATCAAATATATATATCTAGTATTGTGGAAGAAAATTTGTATTAACACGCTCAACTGCATTATTTAGTACTCTGAGCTTTTAAAAGGCTGGCAAATAAATAATGTTAGTAAAATAAGGCGGGGTTCGTTTGTAATAAGAATGGATTGTTGTGTGTTTAACGTTACAACGTTTATTTTTATATTGTTTATGGACATTTTTTTTCCTGATTTATTTTATCAACCATACAATTATGTTGAGCAAATTTGTTACAAACTCTTTATAATAAATAGTCAAAGCTAATTGAAAATAATAATCACCTATACTTATTAAGTATTTTTTAGTTTGTATATTTTACATAGGAAAATAACAAGTAATAGTGTACTAAAAATAATGAAGTGAAACAACTTGAGGAATTATTATCAAAAAAATAGTTAGTTATATTTTTATTGTTCCTTGTTTTATTTTAATTTTCATTCTCAATTACTTATTTTATTTTTTTAAAAACGTAATTTAATAATATATAATTAAATTTAAGGTTGTATTTGCCATTTTACTCTTGCGGTTTTTGGATTTTTCAACAATGAGCTTATTAATGTAATAAAAATGCATAAATATTATACTAATATACATCTACTAGCGTGTACCAGCGACTTCGTTCGCGTCGAATTAATCATTTGTAATGGCGATGATAAAGCAAAGCAAGAATTTCCATTAACATACAAACTGGATAAAATTTTCTCACACTTATGTCAGCATGAGAAAAAAACAATATGGCGATATTATTATATAACTTGGTAATATTTGAGGGGTAGTTTCATCTCGTTGGAATTTGACTTTCGAAAAATCCGTTTGCCAAAAATAAGCTTTTTACGTCAAGCAGTTTAAGCAGAATCGTGGTTAAGAAATTACCCAACTTGTTGGAACACCCTGTTTGATTTTTTAAAAAATTTAAAAATATGTAAAAAAACCAAATAAATTATGCTTGTCCAAGCGTTTTCCCGAAAGACTAACCGTTTTTTAAATAACAAATATTGTAATTTTTGAGGGGCGTTTTCACCCTCTTGGAAATTGAGATTCGAGAAACCCTTCCTTATCGGACCTCTACACCCCACAATCAATCCGTTTACCAAAAGTCAGCTTTAAACGTCAAGCAGTTTAAGCAGAATCGTGATTACTCAATGGTCATATTTTATGAAACACCCTATATAAATTTATAAAAAATCTTAAAATATGTAAAACAGCAGAATAAAATATACGTGTTTAAGAGTTTTTCCGAAAAACTCACCGGTTTCTAAATAAAAAATATTTTAATATTTGAGGGATAGTTTCACCCCCTTAGAATTAGAGTTTCGAAAAATCCCTTCTTATCGAACTTCTACACCCTAAAGTCAATCTGTTTTCCAAAAATCAGCTTTTTACGTCAAGCAGTTTAAGCAGGATAGTGATTAATCAATGATCAGATTTTTTGAAACACCTTGTATACATTTTTAAAAAATCTTAAAATATGTAAAAAAACAAAATAAAATATACGTGTTTAAGCGTTTTTTCGGAAACTTGACCTTTTTTTAAATAAAAAATATTGTAATATTTGAGGGGTGGTTTCACCCTCTTGGAACTGGAATTTCGTAAAATCCCATCTTATCGAACCTCTACACCCTAGAATTAACTTGTATGCCAAAATTGAGCTTCCTGCGTTGAGTGGTTTGAGCAGGATCGTGATTAATCTGTATGTCAGTCACTTTTGGATTTTATATATTAGTATAGATTCCAATATTTTTAACTCTATGATTGCATCACAGGAGCCATGAGAACCTGTCCAACAGCAGCAATGGAGGTCATTCTAGATATAACACCACTGCACATTGTCAGTGGTAGATATGCCAATGCGACAATGATTAGAATGGTCACTAACGGAATCAGTACTGAGAGAATTGTCAGATCAGGGGCTTGGAACACCCTCAAAAAGGAAATACCACTCCTGCAACTCCCAGTGGACGAAATGCCAAGAGCGTACACCTTTGAGAAACATCTCAATGTAGTATTGAGCAATAAAAAGGATTGGAAGAGAGAAACGTCTGCCCAGCAGTTAAAAGACCATACCATAACTTGGTATACTGATGCTTCCAAAACCAATGCGGGAACAGGGATCGGAGTATTTGGGTCGAGAACTAAATATTCCGAACCAACGGGCACTTACCCTAGCATTCTACAGGCAGAAATCTACGCTATCGAAAGATACAACTTATCTTAGATAGGAACTATCGGAAACAAGAAATAGCCATCTTATCTGATAGTCAAGCAGCGTTAAAAGCGATCAACTCAGTATCAATCAATTCGAAATTGGTCAAAGAATGCATAGAGAAGCTGAATAAATTAGGCAAAGAAAACAAAGTCTTCCTACTCTGGGTGCCTGCTCACCAAGGGATAGAAGGCAATGAAAAAGCAAATAATCTAGCTAGAAAAGGAGCGAACACTCCATCAACTGGACCAGAACCGTTCTGCTTTCCAAGTGGTAACCAACTCAAGGCGGAACTCAAGTACTTGGAAGACTCCATCCGCAACCTGGAATGGGAATCTTGCAACTGTCTAAGACACTCGAAGAAGTTTCTGAGGGCTTACGATCAAGAAAAATCAAAGATCTTTCTGGGTTTAAGTAAGAACAATCTTCGGATTGTCACGGGGTTTTTAACAGGACACTGTCTCCTCAATGATTGAAACTAAGAAGAAACGGCGAATGCAGATTCTGTGGGGAAAGTGAGGAAACACCAGTACACCTCATCACTGAGTGCGCCCAGACGACAACCATTCGTACCATGAACTTTGGTACGACTGATATTAGAGATGGAGAACTACCCTCTATAAAACCGTCCCAGATACTGGCTTTTGTCAAAGCCCTGGGACTGTATGATGAGTTATAACTCAAGAAAGGGGGACACAATAGATCTGTAAGGTCGCAGTGATTAACCCCCCTCTCACTCATTCAAAATTCTAAAAAATTCTAACTCTATGATTCCAATGATAAAGCTCAAAGTTAGGACGCCCCGTACATATGATATTAGAATATTAGTCGATAGCATAGGTCGATAGTATAGTGAAATAAAATTTTCGAATTTTAGTACTCGTAATATGATATAAATGCATGTATAGTTTTACGAGTAATTATCAAAACAAAAACAAAAAACGCCATTTACATTTTAAATTTTAACGATTGTATGTACGAAAAAAATAGATAAAAGCAAATTTATTGAGTTCCCTAATCAACAAATTTTGTATTAAAATACGTATTGCCTTTAAAAGTATGATATTTCAAGAGTTTATGTCTATTTATTCTTATACACGATAAGCTAGTTGGAGTTGGAGTATCGCATTTTTAAAATGTGGTTCACTGTATAGTCTGTCCAATAAGAGGATCATTGATAGCGACAATTGTATCTGTCATTTTAATTCACAAGTATTCTGTAATTACTGTAATTTTTTGAATGTCGTCTATCGAAATTTTTCTTGACTCAATTGGGCAGACTGTAGTAATCGTAGACATGTATAAAAGATATACTAGCCATATACATTGACTTCTTTTTTGGTCAAACATCATATCATCATCATCATTTTCAGCTTATTCAACCGTTTCCAATTATGGTGTAGCCTCCCCCATATATTTAGATACTGTCTTTGTAATTGGGCCCATTGTTATATATTGTTCGTTATGCGGGCCCAAGTTATACCTGCTAATTTCCTAATATCATGGTTCCATCTCAGGTTTGTTCTACATCTAGGTCTATTTAATTCTTCGTAAGTACCATGCTGTAATTTTTGTGGTCCATCTGTTGTCCGTCCTTCTTGCCAGCTATCCTGCCCATTGCCACTTGGGGGATTTAATTCTATTGATGACGTCTATTATCTAGGTCTTTTATCGTATCCACTCTATTCTTTTACGGTCTTTCTTAGTTATTTCCAGCATATTTCGTTCCATTGAGCATTGTTCCACCTGTAGTTTCCTTATAATGTCCGTTTTAAGTGCCCAAGTTTCGCATGTATAGGTTATGACTGGTAGCACACATTGGTCGAAGGTTTTCTTCTTTAGATAAAGTGGAATTCTAGATTTGAATATGATTGATTTTCTTTTATAAGTACTCCATGCTAACTTAATTCTTCTGTTGAATTCTGGTAGTAGAAATCCCGAGCTGTGTATTAGTTATCCCAAAAATATATATCCTTCTACTATTTTCAGTGTTTTGTTATTTATTAGAATGTCTCTTCTCAAGCCAACATATACAAGCAGAATGTAAATAACTGCTTGTGTATTTACAGTTATTTGATCACACTTGACTTTATATAGAAGATTTGTCAACGCCATTGGCGTAGTTTTAGGGTACTCATATAAACAGGAAAGATTGTTAAATACACACACCGGAAAAATCTAGGGATAGGGATATCATTTTATTAAAGTTAAAAATAAATGTTTTAAATAAACAACCACATATTTGTAGGCCGATTCTTTCTACTTCGATTGAAACGAAGTAGTCACATTAGTTATTTCTAAATTTGGGATATTTGCAGAAGTGTTTGTGCATTTTTTGTCAAATGTATAAAAAGCACCTAGCATCAATTGTTCGAATTTAACCTGTACTGGCTATGTTTTTATGATAACTGGCCAAAATTCATTCAAATAACTCTGTTTAGTATTAAACGACATTATGGAGCGTAGACATCTTAACAGAGACGAAAAAAAGGGCCATGGGTATGCTCGAAGCTGGAATGCGCCAAATCGACGTAGCTAGAGCATTAAATACAACGCAAAGTTTAATATCGCGATTAAGTGCACGCTACCGTGAAAGTGGTGATGTTGCTGAAAGGCACACAGGGCGACATCGCATTACTGCCCCTCAGCAAGATCATTTTTTACAATTAAATGCTCGACGCCGACCGACTCTTACAGCACCAGAGCTTAGTTTAATTCTCCAGGAAACACATAATGTAACCGTTAGTCCTGACACTGTTCGCAATAGATTAAGAGAGGTCAACTTAAGAAGCAGACGCCCCTGGAGAGCTCAACCCTAAACGAGAGGAAATCGAGAGGTACGATATTTGTGGACTCAAGATCATGTTCAGTGGTCGAATGAACAATGGGCCAATGTTCTCTTCACGGATGAGTCAAGCTTTGGAATTCATCCGGATTCAAGAAGGTTTGAAAGAGAAGAGAAGGGTATGGAGAGAACCGGGAAATTTTATTCGGTTGGATCATGTTCAGGAAGTGCACCCTTATCAAGGTGGAACAGTTATGGTCTGGGGAGGAGTCCAGTTAGGCTGAAAAACCGATCTCGTTTTTCTTGAAAGGTTTCTAACAGGAATCACATATCGTGATTTAATTCTTGAGCCTGTCGTGTTACCATATGCCAATGATTTTGGGAGAAACTTCATTCTCATGCATGACCATGCACGGCCTCATACAGCCAGAGTGGTAAGTGAGTTTATCAATGCTCATCAATTAAAGATCTTATCCTGGCCGGCACAATCTCCTGACCTCAACCCCATCGAGCACGTATGGGAAGCGGTCCAAAGAAGAATTTTGAGAATGAGTATGCCTCGTGAAACTTGTAGGGATCTGGTTCGGGCCGTGAATGCAGCGTGGCCGGCTGTACCTCAAGAAGAGATCGACAACCTGATCAGGAGCATGGCGAGACGATGTAGGGCTGCAATGAACAGTAGAGGAGGCCATACCCTTTATTAATTAAAAAAGGTTTAATCTTTTTTTTTAATTCACAGTTTAGAATAAAAAAATGTGTATATTTTTTAGAGTTCGATAAAAATCAAGGTAAATTTGAGAAATTCCGCAAATTTCGCATTTTTATTTCCAATACGTTCTGTAAACTATTTGTATATTTTAATTTTATTATATCAGAAATGCAAATAACAAAATTACTGACGATAGCTGGATAAAATTGTAATATTCCTAGATTTTTCCGGTGTGTGTATATTAAATGTCTCTACTTATACACCAAATGCAATTAAGAATTACATAAAGTTAGAAGTTAAATAACTATGATAATTATAATATCTATAGAAAAAATACTAATTCATATTTTGTAATAATGTACAATATTTCATGTGCTGTTTACCAAGTATCTGGTAATTTACTTTGTAATTACTTTTTTTATCAAACGCTTTTGCATCATTAAAAATCTATGGTAATGCAGTAAAAGCTTAATTTAATACAATAATTATGATACATCCTTAAAAAAGACCGATTCTGATTAATTTAATGTTACGTCAATAAATGCAAAATTATGATTATTTATTGAGCATAATTTTGCATTCTGAGTAAACAGTTATTTGTATCTAAAGTCATCTAAAGTCGACACTACACGAAGTTGCACATTCTTCTTAATTATAACAGCAATAAATTAAGTACTTTTTACATTATTTTATATGGTTTTCAGGGTTTATTTTAATGTTTATTTCGGTAATAGCCCCCCCCCTGTATAATTCTTTTTTCATTTATTTACTGTACAGGGTTAGTTTTAAATAAATGTAAATATTTTTAGAGATAGTATATTTCGAGCTCAGAAACACAATTATGATTTTTTTTTGCAAAAAAAATTTTTGAATTTTTTTTTGTTTAAATTTTGTTTTTTTTTAGTTTTTAGTTACTACATAATTTCTTGATAATATGGCAACATAGGTAGTAAATTAAATTTACAAGATTGAAAACTGAGAAAAGATCCAATGGTTCTCAAAATTTAAGCAAAAAAGCTTTATTTGGAAATTTTCACTTATAATATCACAAGAGCTTAAATTATTTTCGGAAATTTTTTTGAGGGCACGAATATTTTGAAAATTATCCCGAGTCGAAGACGAGGGATAATTTTCCTAAAATATTCGTGCCCGAAAGAAAATTTCCAGGAATAATTTAAGCTTGCGTGGTATTCGGTAAGAAAATTTCACACCTAAATTTGAAAAAAAAAAATATTAATCCAACATGACATTTTAAAATAATTTCAACCTTTATTAAACCTTTTCAACTGTCAAAAAATTTCCACTAAAGTTTCGTGGCGCCTCGAAAAAATTTCCGGAAATTTTTTCAGTTGCCATGGTAACTAGTCAACATTAAAGCATGTTATTGGTTGAAAAGTAGAGGTGTGAAATTTTCACTTATAATATCACAAGAGCTTAAATTATTTTCGGAAATTTTTTTGAGGGCACGAATATTTTGAAAATTATCCTGAGTCGAAGACGAGGGATAATTTTCCTAAAATATTGTGCCCGAAAGAAAATTTCCAGGAATAATTTAAGCTTGCGTGGTATTCGGTAAGAAAATTTCACACCTAAATTTGAAAAAAAATATTAATCCAACATGACATTTTAAAATAATTTCAACCTTTATTAAACCCTTTTCAACTGTCAAAAATTTCCACTAAAGTTTCGTGGCGCCTCGAAAAAATTTCCGGAATTTTTTCAGTTGCCATGGTAACTAGTCAACATTAAAGCATGTTATTGGTTGAAAAGTAGAGGTGTGAAATTTTCACTTATAATATCACAAGGGCTTAATTATTTTCGGAAATTTTTTTTGAGGGCACGAATATTTTGAAAATTATCCCGAGTCGAAGACGAGGATAATTTTCCTAAAAATATTCAAGCCCGAAAGAAAATTTCCAGGAATAATTTAAGCTTGCGTGGTATTCGGTAAGAAAATTTCACACCTAAATTTGAAAAAAAAAATATTAATCCAACATGACATTTTAAAATAATTTCAACCTTTATTAAACCTTTTCAACTGTCAAAAAATTTCCACTAAAGTTTCGTGGCGCCTCGAAAAAATTTCCGGAAATTTTTTCAGTTGCCATGGTAACTAGTCAACATTAAAGCATGTTATTGGTTGAAAAGTAGAGGTGTGAAATTTTCACTTATAATATCACAAGAGCTTAATTATTTTCGAAATTTTTTTTGAGGGCACGAATATTTTGAAAATTATCCCGAGTCGAAGACGAGGGATACCTTTTCCTAAAATATTCGTGCCCGAAAGAAAATTTCCAGGAATAATTTAAGCTTGCGTGGTATTCGGTAAGAAAATTTCACACCTAAATTTGAAAAAAATATTAATCCAACATGACATTTTAAAATAATTTCAATTTGTTAATAATATTAACAAATATTATTATATTTTTAATTAGTTACATCAAATGCTAAAACTCAAATGGGTAATATTTCAATATATAGACATTGTAGTTCATTCACATTATGATTGTAGATCTTATGTTTACCTTTTCAACTGTCAAAAAATTTCCACTAAAGTTTCGTGGCGCCTCGAAAAAATTTCCGGAAATTTTTTCAGTTGCCATGGTAACTAGTCAACATTAAAGCATGTTATTGGTTGAAAAGTAGAGGTGTGAAATTTTCACTAAAATTTATCCGTTGCCATGGTGATTTGTCAAAAAACCACGTTTTGATTGGTTAAAAATTACAGGTGTGGAATTTTCACTAAAATTTATCCGTCGCCATGGTGATTTGTCTTTTGTCTTTGAGAATATCTTTTTCTATTGTTTATCTTGTTTCTTTTCTCGAGATTTACCAGCCCTGAAAATATTTGCACTTATTTAAGATTCACCCTGTATATGTACTATACATATACAGAAGAGAGGTCCATGGATTTGTATATCTATCCGGAACTACTCATCTCTAGTGTAGATCCACCTTTACATAATATGGCTTCTGATTAGCTTCTGAAAACAATTATGCGGTTAGCTCTAACATCTTACAGATTAATCTTAAAGTATTTTTTTTTATTTTATTACACAAATCGTGGAATTAAAATAAGAATGAGTAATTTTATTTCCGCTGTATTATTAATTTATTCCAAATAACCATAAACGTGTAAATATTGACAGTCTCGTTTTCCTTATGAAATACTCTTTAATAATTAATAATATATTTATTATATACAGGGTGTTTCAAAACAAATGCGAAAAACTTTAGGGGGTAATTCCTTGTTCAAAATAAAGGGTAGTTTGCTTTATAAACGTTGGGTCAAAAGTCAACCATTAGGGAGATATCGCGGTACAAAGATGGCGGAAAAATAATGTTTTTATTTTTTATCTTGAAAACGAAAAGAAATAGACTAATGAAATTTTATGGAAGCATTACTAAGTATAAAAACACACTTTCAGGTAATTTTTTTACTTTTTTAAAATGAGTTGAAGGGGTTGAAATAAACTACCCCTATCATTCTTGTTAACGAAATTTAAAGAAAAATCTTATCAAACACACGCAAATGGATAGTTTAATAGCACTTTAATGCACCAAATAGCACTCTAATTTGGATAGTTTAGGTTGTTTAGAAACTTTTTTACCTCTTGTGTTTTTTTGATAAAACTCACCGATTGGAAATTAAAAAATAAAATGTAAAGCATTACATGTCTGGACAAAAAACATTTTTAGATTAAGAATCTAGTGATAATAACGAGAATAATAATCATCTAGATAATAACGTATTGCAGTAGAGTAATGTCAAATAAAATAATATTAGGAACATCCTAAAAGTAACAGCGGCCGACTAGATTTTTCCCTAAAAAATTACAGCAGCCCACTAGATTCTTTATCAGAAAATGTTTTTTGTCCTGACATGTAATGCTTTACATTTTATTTTTAATTTCAAATCGGTGAGTTTTATCAAAAAATACAAGAGATATAAAAGTTTCTAAACAAACTAAACTATCCAAATTAATTTTTTGCATGTGTTTGATAAGATTTTTCTTTAAATTTCGCTAACAAGAATGATAGGGGTAGTTTATTTCAACCCCTTCCACTCATTTTAAAAAGTGAAAAATTACCAGAAAGTGTGTTTCCATAACAGTAATGCTTCCATAAAATTTTATTAGTCTATCTCTTTTCGTTTTCAAGATAAAAAATAAAAACATTATTTTTCCGCCATCTTTGTACCGCAATATCTCCCTAATGGTTGACTTTTGACCCAACGTTTATGAAGCAAACTACCCTTTATTTTGAACAAGGAATCACCCCCTGAAGTTTTTCGCATTTGTTTTGAAACACCCTGTATATAAGTATGGAAATAATTGTAAATGTTTTATTTTCAACTAATGGGTAATGATCAAATCAAATACAAAACGATACATAATAAACAGAGTAATTATAATTATTTAAAAAAGTTCTTCTGTAATATTTTTTCTTTAGTATATGTTGATGAAATTGATCTAAAAAAAATATAACTTAATAATTTTATATTTTATAATTTGTTGCCAGACAATTAAAAGAAAAATGTATAAATACTAGTTGAAGATTATGGTTGAAGCCTGGCGCATCCGCCACGACATTAGGAAAAAAATACTTTTTATTTTATTTTTTAATTAAATGAAAAACAAAAAATCCGGCTACGACAGTTTAGCTATCTTTTAGTAAAAAAACAACTTTTTAGAGCAAGTCGTTAATTGAGTAGAGACGCACAGATAAACATTAGCATTTTATATATGTAGATTTTTTTTGCAAAATATTTATTAAATTCCTTCACCAATTTGTCAAAAAAAATTAAAAAATTAAAAATGAAAAAACTAATACCTTTTTTTATCTACATATTAAAGACCAATATATTAGAAACGAATCCAACAAATCATTAAAATCGGTTCAACCGTTCTTGAGTTATAAATGATGTAAATATATAATATATACAGGGTGAGTCTTAAATAAGGGTAAATATTTTTAAGAGTAGTATATTTCGACCCCAGAAACACGACTCTAAGGTTTTTTTCTCGATTTATTTTAATTTCGAATTTTGTAAAAATTTGGAATTTTTTGAAAAAAATTTTTTAGTTTTAAAAATAGTTTGTGAATCATAATTTCTTAATAATATGTCAAATTTTTACAAGAAAGAAAACACAGAGAAGATCCAGTGGTTCTCAAAATTTAAGCAAAAAATATTTTTTTTTAATTTTCAAAGATAACTCGGGTTTTTTTTAGATTTATTTGAATAACGACAAATAGAAAATATGTTTCTTTTATCGAGATCTACCAGCCCTGAAAATATTTGCACTTATTTAAGACCCATCCTGTATATAAACCAACCCGATTTTATTTTTAATTATTTAGACTAAATCATATTAACCCAAGTAGCATTTTCACGACTTGCGACCACATGTTTACTAAACACAACGTTGGATTAGTTACAAAAAATAGTTAGCTCCCTACCTTGGGTATTAAAATAAATTTAAACGTTTTTATAACGTTGTGCCGACGTTGGACTAGTACTACAGCAAAGTAGAAGCTTCTGCGACGTCGAATAAACATTGTCTTATAACCTTTTGCTTAAGTGATCTTTAGGTGATTCGGACAACGTAGTTACAACGTTGGACAATATAAAGTTTTCCGACGTCAGTTTCAGGACCTATTCCAACGTTATGCAAACGTCGTCTGTTTTACTAATTCCAACGTTGTTTAGATTTCCTTATTCTTACGTTGGTAGGACGTCGAGTCACTACCTTTATGCAACTGTATTGAACCATAACCTTAAATCTTAAATTTTCACTTCATTGTTCTGTTCAGTCAGACAGTTCAGTGCTGTTTTTGTTTTTATAAAAAAAACTTAATTAAAATGGGACATAAGAAAGGTACATAAAAAACTAAATTTAAATATATATCGACATATATTACCGATAGTTTATCCACTCCCTCGTTTATTTAGATTATAGAGGGCGGCACAAGCTAGATTCTAGGATGACTAAATTAGGCAATCTTGCGACTAGTATACTACCTGTTAAGGCCGAACTGCGACTTTATTAGTCCAGTATGCGACTACTCGAACTACTCCATCTTAATCTCCAAAACAACAAAGTGAAAACCGCCATGTTGTTAAATAAGAAAATATTTCGTTCCTAAAATAGCAATTCCTGCTTTTTGAATCCATTAACTTGAAATATTTGACCCTAAAAAACACGCGGAAACAATTTTTTCGACTGCGAATAAATTATTTTCATTTTACTAAAAAAAAATTCAAGAAAATTTTTAAAACTTCTTTAATTTTAAGGCCCATTAGTATTTTTCAAAGTAGAAACAATACATTTATCAATAAAGTTGTTGGCGTTTAACTTTTTTGCCTTGGGTATCGAGTTACAGAGTCGGTTAAAGCGTTTCACTAATTATGATCTTCAAACATCCTCCACACTTAAATACTTTTCTTTTGTTTTCCTTCACTGCCATCTGACATATGTCTCTAACTAAATCGTAAAAATAATATTTTTACTATAATTATCCCAATTTAATATAAAACGCGACTTAGACGCCATATTAGTTTTGTATTTCTGTGAATTAGGATTTTAAACAACGTTGCAGTTTGTACTAAATTAGGCTTCTAGCCAACGTCGGTATCCAACGTCGTTTCGACCCAAAAATTATTCTCCAAACTAGTGCAGACTAGGGTTGGCACGAGGTTGTGCCGACGTTGCGCCCCGACGTTTGGTCGCGTGACACAACGTTGTCCCGACGTCCAAATGCTGCTTGGGAAATAGAACACCTAGTATTTTCTACTTAGATAATTTTTATAGTTAAACTACCCACAGTTATTTAAGCACTTTAGAATTCATTGACAAATTATAATTTGATATATGTTATCTATCGAAAATAGTTTGTTGCTAATCTATCTTCACGTTATTATTATATAAAAATAAAAATAGCGTCAATATATATTTACACTCCAATCAAATATTTGAATTTAATAAACTACTTAAAAACTTGTGGAAAATGTTTATTACAAATATTTTATTTTAACACAATGTTATCTTTATACTATTCGCACAAATATCGCTAGGTACATACAACTAGTACATAAAAGGTACTTAAATACCGACAGAAACCTATCTGCATTTTTAAATTTAATTAATTTTTCATTTTATTTCCTTTCACCTATTGATTTACTACTGGAAATAAAGTTGTGTTTTTTTATTTAGAACCTTCACCAAATTGTCAAAGCAAATAAACATGTGGTCATCATATCCAGTAATATTATGACTATTAAAATATTTTTCTCTCTTATAACCTTAGATCTAATAATCTACGTGGATAAGTAAATGCACTTCATTCTTGTTGAAAACATATCATCGACATTTGGTTATCTGACCGTCTCTCTCTTTGACACTGAGTTGATCTATCATCTGTCTTTCTCTTGTGTATATAATGTTATTTTAAAGAAAGCAACTTAAATTTTAGCCAGATAATCATACTAATATGGACAAAAATTATTGTCATATGAGTTATTTGTTGGATATATGTATTAACTGGAATGCTAAGACCACGTGACAAAAAGGCAACAGACGGTATGGAAAAAGTAAAGCCAATTAAAGCAAATCTTTTCAATATCAAACATATTTTTATGTTTTGCCAATTCATCGTACCTAGCTGTGTAATATTTAAAACCTGTTTAAAACACAAATCAAGATTTTAAAAATAAATTTTAATAAAAAATAAAAAATACTAATTAACTACATACTAAATTGTGTTCGTTAATAAATTATTCTAAATAAATGTGGATTTGAATCAGAAATCAATATAATAATAAGTTATGAAAATGAACGTCTCTGTTGTTATAAATAAGCATTTGTCAACAAATTAAATATAATTTTTAAGGTGTTACTTTTTACCACACTGTCTAATACACATACATAATTCAGTTTTTTAGTATTTGGAGCAATTATTATTAATCAACGCAAACAGTCAATTAATGTAGTTTGAATACTGAAATCATATTAATTGGTCCTCTTTAACAAATATTTAAACAGTTTTTTTTAATGAAATAAACGAACTATATCGACAATATTAGTATCTGTACTCTTTAAAAATTTGGTACATCTTTAAAAATAATCTAAAATGTCAGTATTCCACGGGTATATTGATAAATGAGTTCTAAATTACAAGAAAATGCATTTTCTACGGAAACTTGAAGAGATAGGTAAAAAATGGTATAACACAATTTGATAGTCAATTAAATTGTGCATCTGATTTGCTTAAAATATACAGGGTGTTCCATTTAAATTAAACAAGTTATTGGCGTTTAAAGCTAGTAATTATTTAAAATAAATTTTTAGACACTCTGTATAAGGTAGTAAAGTTTTTATTATTGCAATACAATAACTGATCAATAAATAAATTTCAGTAAATATTTGTTATTAAAAACTTTGATACTATCGGAGAAATGAAGCCTTAAAATTTATACTGCAATTTCACAAAATTGAAGATATTTCAAAAACGGTAAGGTTTAAATGTAATAAACCTTAATCAAATTTACCTTTATTTTAATCGTAGAAACTAAAAATGTAATAATACATAGGGTGTTCCATTTAAAAAAATACAACTTTGATATTTTTTATTTATTTGGGACACTCTGTATCTTGTAAAAATATTTTTAAATTGTAGCTCTAATAGTCCTTCGACGAACCCAAAACTTACAATTTGTAAAAATCTAGCCGTTTAGCTACAATACTCCGTGTCGTATGTGGTGAACAACCCTGTATAACAAAAAAAATTATAAATTACGAAAAAGCAATTTTGGGGATTTATTTTGAATGTGCCCTATATCATTATATTTTTTCCTCATCTATTTGTTTTAGATTATGTCATTTTAAGTATTTGTTTAAGTTGAAACGTTCCAGGAAACATATGCAATAAAATGAATTTATTGCATTTTAGTTGCGAAATTTTGAAAATGCAGTATTACTTAATGCACTTCAATTAACTGTAATAGGTGATATAATTATAAAAGAGTGCTCGTTGGTGATATGCTATCTGAAAACAGTTTGAAACACTTTTATGCAATGTGTAGTGTTTATTAAAAAAATATGTGAAATACAAATTTTAGTAATTGGGATTTCCAATTAATTAATGAATTAAAGAGCAGATTATACAGGGTTGTTCACCACATACGACACGGAGTATTGTAGCTAAACGATGAGATTTTTACAAATTGTAAGTTTGGGGTTCGATGAAGGACTATTAGAGCTACAATTTAAAAATAATTTTAGAAGATACAGAGTGTCCCAAATAAGTAAAAAATGCTATAGTTGTATTTTTTTAAATGGAACACCCCGTATATTATTCTATTTTTAGATTCTACGATTGAAATAAAGGTAAATTTTATTAAGGTTTATCACACTTAAACCTTATCGTTTTTGAAATATTTTCAATTTTGTGAAATTGCAGTAAAAATTTTAAGGCTTCATTTCTCCAAGGGTATCAAAGTTTTTAATACTAAATATTTACTGAAGTTTATTTATTGATCAGTTATTGTGTTGCAATAATAAAAATGATACTACCTTATACAGAGTGTCTAAAATTTTATTTTAAATAATTACTAGCTTTAAACGGCAATAACTTGTTTAATTTAAATGGAACGCCCTATACATTTTCGGAAAATCAAATGCATAATTTAATTGTCTATCAAACTGTATTATACCACTTTTTACCTATCCCTTCAAGTTTTCGTAGAAAATGCATTTTCTTATAATTTAGACCTCATTTATCAATATACCCATGGAATATTGACATTTTAGATTGTTTTTAAAGCAGCAAATGTACAAAATGTACAGGCGAGTAATATTATCGTTTTTAACAAAATGATAATATTACTAGCCCATTTGTATGCAAAAAGAAAACTATTTAAATCTTCATAAAAGAGTATACTATTAATTAAATATATCACCATTATTTCCACCCAAATACTAATTAATTACATACTTAATTATGTTCGTGAATAAATTATTCTAAATAAATGTTGATTTGAATCAGAAATCAATATAATAATAAGTTATAAAAATGAATGTCTCTGTTGTTACAATTAAGCATTTGTCAAAAAATGAAATATCATTTTTAAGGTTTTATTTTTTAATGAAATAAACAAACTATATCGACAATATTAGTATCTGTACTCTTTAAAAATTTGGTACATCTTTGAAAATAATCTAAAATATCAGTATTCCATGGGTATATTGATAAATGAATTTAAAATTACAAGAAAATGCATTTTCTACGGAAACGTGAAGCTATAGGTAAAAAATGGTATAATACAATTTGAGAGACAATTAAATTGTGCATCTGATTCTCATAAAATATACAGGGTGTACTATTTAAATTAAACAAGTTATTGCCGTTTAAAGCTAGTAATTATTTAAAATAAAATTTTAGACACTCTGTATAAGGTAGTATAATTTTTATTATTGCAACACAATAACTGATCAATAAATAAACTTCAGTAAATATTTAGTATTAAAAACTTTGATACCCTTGGAGAAATGAAGCCTTAAAATTTTGACTGCAATTTCACAAAATTGAAAATATTTCAAGAACGGTAAGGTTTAAGTGTAATAAACCTTTATCAAATTTACTTTTATTTTAATCGTAGAAACTAAAAATGTAATAATATAGAGGGTGTTCCATTTAAAAAAATACAACTTTGATATTTTTTATTTATTTGGGACACTCTGTATCTTGTAAAAATATTTTTAAATTGTACCCACTAGTAGATATAAAAAGCATTTTTGGTAAACTCTGTCTCTAATAGTTTCTGAAAAATAAAATTATTTTTTTTAAAAATGTCCGATTAAATTAATATCTCCGAAACTAAAGTTCCAAAAAAATTCGTAATATTTCTACAAATTCATTTACCCACTAGTAGATATAAAAAGCATTTTTGGTAAACTCTGTCTCAAATAGTTTCTGAAAAATAAAATTAATTTTCTTAAAAAGGTCCGATTAAATTAATATCTCCGAAACTAAAGTTCCAAGAAAATTCGTAATATATCTAGAAATTCATTTACCCGCTAGTAGTTATAAAAAGCATTTTTGGTAAACTCTGTCTCTAATAGTTTCTGAAAAATAAAATTATTTTTTTTAAAAATGTCCGATTAAATGTATATCTCCGAAACTAAAGTTCCAAAAAAATTCGTAATATATCTAGAAATTAATTTACCCACTAGTAGATATAAAAAGCATTTTTGGTAAACTCTGTCTCAAATAGTTTCTGAAAAATAAAATTAATTTTCTTAAAAAGGTCCGATTAATAGGTCCAAACCAAAATAGTACCTCTAGTAGTCCTTCAACGAACCCCAAACTTACAATTTGTAAAAATCTCATCGTTTAGCTACAATACTCCGTGTCGTATGTGGTGAACAACCCTGTATAATAAAAAATGTTTATTGGTAATATTACTATGTATTATGTGTCTCTTTTAATAATTAATATGATATTATAGAATAAAAATATTAATATTAGGGCACAGACATTTTGTAATACTTTTATTAAAATTTTCTTATATATTTTTTTAAGTAAACACGAATTTATAAATTTAATAATAACTATATAAATAAATATGCTTGCTGGTTATATTACTAGCTACCTAATTATAAAGCCATTCTTACACGATGCGTTCAACGTTGGTTCCAACGTTGGAACCAACATTTGACACAGTTTTCGACAATGTTATACAATACACATATTTCGCAAGTGTGGCATATTATTGTCTTTTTCTTTCTCGTTTTTTTAGGGTTCCGTACCCAAACGGTAAAAACGGGAACCCTATTATTATTAAGACTTCGCTGTCCGTCCGTTTGTCCGTCTGTCACAAAGGTCTATCTTATGAACCGTTATAGCTAGACAGTTGAAATTTTTACAGATAATGTATCTATGTTGCCGCTATAAGAACAAATACTAAAAACAGAATTAAATAAATGTTTATAAATAAAAAAGTACTTTCACTAAACATTATCTTTTAAGTAAGAATTTTACATAGAATCTTTCCATAGAATATGACATTGGAGCCGTAGTAAGGCAGGTTCGAATCCTAGTCAAGGCGACTTTTTTTTAATCGTTTTTTTTTTAATTTTTACATATTTTTACATATTTATTGTTGATTAATATCTACAATTTTTAGTAATGTGTTTCTTTATTTTTTTTAAATTACTTATACGCGCATTCAAAATTTCAGCTAAATCTAAAAAAGAAGTTTATAATAATATAGTGTCTAATGTCGTATAGATAATGAATGGTACGGAACCCTTCGTGCGCGAGTCCGACTCGCACTTGATCAATTTTTTATTTATTTATAATTTTTATACTTTGAAATTGAATTTATACATACATTTTAAAATTTTATCAAAAAAACTTTAAATTATATAATTAAAACGCTTGTGATGGTATTACTACCTAATTACAACATGATTGGCAACATAACATATAAAATAAACAAAAAATATTAGATTTCTTTAGTTGTTTCTTTTAATTTATTTATTTACTAATTTTTTTTTCCTTATTTTTATATTTATAATATTTACTTTACAGAGAACTACGTTTATATGTTTTAAAATTCCTCAAAAAATCCTAAATCTTTATATAATAAAAAAAACAATATCTACTGGTAACATTACAAACTAAGGACAATTATTATATTTGTATAATATGATTGTAAAAAATTATTTAAAAAAATTAGAACTATGAAATTATAGATTAAAAATATCATTATTAGGCCGTCAATAATTATTTTAATATTAGTTTTATTTTAATTTTTTTCTTATATATTTTTTTATTTTTTATAATTTTTTTATTATTTCTTTTATTTTTTTTTATTTTTTTTCCGTTTATCATAAATCAATATTTATATGCATTTTGGTTGTTTTTTCAACAAAAATAAAGAAGCAACAAGAACACAGTTCTTTTTTTTTACTAAATTTTTTTGTTTTGTAGTGCAATATTTTATATGTTATCCAAATCTATGGATTATAGAGATAATTCCTGCTCACTATACAATATATATAGCTGTATATTTATTGCAGTAAGCGCTTCGCTGCCCCTTGCCACGGCTGTCAAGTGTTGTCGAAACGAGAAACTAAAAGCAAAGCTTTAGCTTAGCTAGTCAGTCGCTCCAAAGCTAGCCAAGAGAGAGTATAGCGTGTTGCCCGACTACTTCCGAGCTTATTCGCGTATACTTTTGCCGGGTTATTCAAACACAAACCCTTATTTTGCTCGTAACAAAATGTACTTAAAAATTAAACAGAAATAAAAAGGATTATAAAGTGTGATAAACAGTTATTAAATTCCCGGTTTCAAAATGTGGACGATGTTGGTGCTGGTTTTTGTTATAGTTTTGGTTTGTTTAGTTCAGTTATTTAGCTGTTTTAACATAGAAAACAGGGACCCTTATGTGAAAAAAGGTCCTGACAGTGGCATAAACAGTTATTTTGGATTTAGTGTGGCTTTGCATATGACTAAGGAGAATAGTAACAATATAGCTAATAATTGGTAAGATACTTTGAAAAATTTTCCAAAAAAATTGAATGAAATATGCAGAAATTCACTTCAAATGTATTAATTTTAAAAAATATATTAAAACAAATATTGGTAATTTTTTTAATTTTATTTATACACAAAAAATGAAGTTTTGAGTTTTAAGTATGTATATTGTTAGTTCCTGTATATTAAATAGTGCGTTTTTGCATTTATTTTTGTTAAAAAATTATTAAAATTATTTCATATTTCGAAAATTTGGGTTGGGTTTAAATATACAGAAAATTTAGTTTGTTGTCTTATTTGAAAAACTTATGGTATAGTATTTTTAGTTTAGCTATTTTATGGCATGTATTTTGACCAAAAAAAATAGAATTTTATTAAAAGAACTACAATTTTATCGTGAACATAATTTTAAATCAAACTACATATTAAGAGAAATTAAGAAAAGTTAAAAAAAACTATAAAAATATATAATTACAGCACTTATAACAGATTGTGTTAAATATATAGGGTTGTTCACCACATACGATACGGAGTATTGCAGTTAAACGATTAGATTTTTACAAATTGTAAGTTTTGGGTTCGTTGAAGGACTATTAAAGCTACAATTTAAAAATATTTTTACAAGATACTGAGTGTCCCAAATAAGTAAAAAATATTATAGTTGTATTTTTTTTAAATAGAACAGCCTGTATATTATTCTATTTTTGGATTCTACGATTGAAATAAAGGTAAATTTGATTAAGGTTTATCACACTTAAACCTTACCGTTTTTGAAATATTTTCAATTTTATGAAATTGCAGAAAAAAATTTAAGGCTTTATTTCTCCAAGGGTATAAAAGTTTTTAATACTAAATATTTACTGAAGATTATTTATTGGTCATATATTGTGTTGCAATAAAAATTTTACGACCTAATACAGAGTGTCCAAATTTTTTTATTAAATAATTACTAGCTTTTCTTCTTTTACCTTCAACAAACCCAAAACTTACAATTTGTAAAAATCTAATCGTTTAGCTACAATACTCCGTGTCGTATGTGGTGAACAACCCTGTATTTAAAAAATATACAAAACATGTTTGTGTTTTTAGTTTAATATACAAAATGTCTTAAATATACATATAATGAACTACAAAAAGAATAAGAAATTAAAAATATTAAATAAATATTAATCAAAAATAGATTTAACTGTAACAATATATATTATTATCTGTAAAATAACAATTAACATTAAAAAGAAATATAAATAAATTTGTGTGCTAACTTTGATGTAAACTGTTGCTGCTAGACATAAACTGATAGACTCCATAATGGGTAGTATAATACCATACCATCGAAAAAAACGGCGTCAGAGGTGGCTTGGAAATGAAGATTGCTGTTATTTTGTATGTAAAATTATATGGGGAATGTCATCGATCGTAATTTTTCAAGCCAATTGAACGTCGTTTTTTTTCGATGGTACAGTATAAATTGAAAGGTTTTAACTCATACAAATAGACTTCTAAATTTTGACGCAAAATTCATTGACATAATATGTAGGTATATTTTAGAGCTGTTAATAAAAATATCTAATGAATAACGTCAACATGTGGCTAAATAAAACTAAATCGCCAACGTTTTTACTATAAACTAAGGATGAAGTAAGTATTGTCAAATAACAGTCCTCATATAATGTCCTAAAAATTTTCTATAATGCTCCCAACATCATCCTTGTATTATCCTATTATCCTTAGGGATGTCTTGAAGATGACTTTTTTTGTCCCATCTGGATATACCACCAATATCCTCCTCTGGTTTTTGGATATCCCTAAGATATTTACTATATCCTTGTTGGATATCCTCAAGATATCTATAGGATTGTGTTGTGTTATATGGGTTAGTATCATCACTGTAATATTATTTTATTAAAGTCTGTAGAAAAAATATGCATATAATGCATATATTTTACTACGCATTTTATGTTTATTAGGTATGTAAATATAAAAAAAATGTATGTGCATATTTACTTTTTTTTTTTTAATTTCTAAAATTCAAAAATTGGTATGCATAAAATGCATATTTTTCTATTAATCGTGTTGGTTATAATTACAAATATATTTGAATAATTGAATTAATTACATAATTTAATGTAATTTTATTAGAAAATACCGTAAAAAATAATTTAAAAATAAACTAAACATGAAATAAGTATGTATTAATAAAAATATTGATACAAAAAACAAACATCTGTTCATAATTTTCCTTGTTATTATGTTTAAACTACGAACTTCATTTGAATACAACACATAATTGGACGCTTTCGTATTGCTTAATGATGACCTACATCAAACACTATTTTTAAGGAGTGATGTACATTTTCTGGTTCTCAAAAAAAACCAATAAAATAAAATGTGGGCTGGTATTATTTATGTTTAAGTGTCGTGACCTATAAAATAATAAAAAAGTACGTTTCAAAGCTCTTTAACATGGTAACATTCTAAAAAAAATTAATAATAATTAAAAAAAAGTTGACTCATTACAACGTCGAACATCCATCTGGGATATTTAAATTAATTTGTTTTAATTTCAAATTAAACGTTTAATGGTTGGTGGTAATTATTTAAATAATTAATTACAGTTAAACTTGAACAGTTATAGAATATAAACTAACCATATATAGGGTGAGTATTAAATAAGTGCAAATATTTCCAAGGCTGGTATATCTCGATAAAAGAAATACCATGTTAGCATCATCAGCAGATGCTTAATACCAACTAAAACTGTTTAATCTGCTGATGATGCTAACATGGTTAGCGAAACGCGCGTCCAGTGCAAAAGTAAAAGTGTTTTGGTGTATTGTGATGATTTAGTGTTTTATTTTGCTGTTGTTGATAACACCAAAGCACAAATTAACTACAACAGATGCGAAAGAACACCGAATTAAGCTTGTCGCCCACTTGTCCGGCACAGCACGGACCGTAGCTGCTCGTCGCCTGCAGGCGACGGAGAGCTTGGTCGCCCACTTTGCCGCAGGAAACCGGCAAGCCGTCACGTCGCGGTCGTATGTTGCGAAGATCTTTTTGTTTTAGTTTACATGTAGCAGTGACAGAGTCACTATGTGTGAAAGCAGCAGTTCTGATGAAGAAGTTATTGTAGCGGCCGCATTTTTGGCAGAAGAAGAAGAAAATAAATAGAAGATAAAGAGAAAATGTGGGTCCACCCCATTAATCAAAAGCGGACTGAACGCGGAGAGTCCCATCATTTATTTAACGATTTAATTTCCCTAATTTTTTTCTTAGGACTGCTTTCTCGGACTTAACAATAACAACTGCCAAAATAATTGCAAAAACATATATGCGATCGAAAGGCTTCCATAAGTTAATGCAGGCCAGCGCCGGCCGGCCGGCTCCGCGTACAGTTGACCGGCCCGTCCCGGCACGGACCGTCGTTTGACGGGGAGAGTCGGAGAGCTGGAATCTGTTCCGTCGACAGACTCGCCGTTCCGTGCCGTGACGGGCTAATGTGCGGTAGTCTATTCATTTGCATGGTTTTAATCCTATCCGTATTTTGACGGGCCGGAACGGGACGGGACGTGACGGCCAAGTGGGCGACAAGCTTTACGCGTTCAGGTTTCTGTGACCTTCAGAAAGAGTTCATAGACAATCCGCATCAATGTATAGTTTGGGTTATTATTTGTTTGGGTGAAAATAATCTGCATCAATATGTTATCGAGGCATACAAAAAGGTCCACAGACTTCGAGACATACGAAAAATCAAGTCCATTTTCTGCCTTAACTGCGTCGCAATTTTCACACCTTAAAAAATTAGTTTTTTATAGCTATAGCAACTGCAGCGACTATGAAAAAAGCTGTGTGATTTTCATAGAAAATAAGGGCACCTGTAATTCATTTGAGAATATTATAAATCGCTAAAAGAGGTTTCAAATCTCTTGGATTTCTATTAATATTAAATAAATTTTATTAAAAATTGAACTAAAATTGTTAGTATCATTAAAAACAATTCAAATTCAAAAATTGTATCAGTCAAATTCCCTCATTTAAGGCGAATATTAAAGTAAATATAAATACAGCTCATTCTAAACTCTACTTATCTTTAAGAAAAATTTAAATCATTGTTGCAATTGGGCCTTAATGCCATTTCGAATGAACAATAGTATTAATAATGTACATTATAATAATAATAAATTTTATATCATAGTGTGTATTAAAAGTACTAAAACACTTTTAAATTGGTATTATATTAACAACTTTTGTTTTTTAATCCAAAAAAAGTTACCAATTTTCTCAATCAAAATATTTGTCTAAACAAAACTGTCATTTTTGAAAACTTGTCAAAATTTGGATACACGCTAAATGGACTTGATTTTCCTATGTCTCGAAGTCTGTGGACTTTTCTGTATAATCTCGCAGTAATTTAATAGATTGCTCGTCATATTATATCAGCTCGTAGGAGATTAGGAAAAAAAAAGATATTTATAGTATAAAAAATTAATTTATTTAACAAAATTTAATTAAATATGTGACAAAACATTTCTCAGAGGCTGTTTGATATAATGAAAACTATAAAATTTGACCACCCATGTGAGAAATTTCCTCTTATTTACATCATTAAATGATTTATTAGATTGAAAATATTTGATGTATTAAAGTTTACAAATAAAGATTTATATAGTCGAAAAAAGTCCGATAGAACCAATAGAAAGGTAACTATTTTGTCACATTTTTAATTAAATTTTGTTAAATAAATTAATTTTTTATACTATAAATATCTTTTTTTCCTTATAAATAAACACATTTGCATCCCATTTTAAATAAGATATACAAATTACCGAAACTTAGAAATAACAGTTCAAAAGTTCAACAAAAATCCTACACGCGTTTTTAAAAAGAAACATATAACCATGCACTATGTCATTCCAGCAAGCGAATACGACACAGCATACTGTGGCATAGGTTTCCGGACTAAACGACTGGTGTGTTTACACCACTCAATAGGCGTGTCGGGTTTGCCGAGCGGTTTCCGATGCAGTCGCTTTCTTTCGCATCTGTTATAGGTAATTTGTGACCTAAGGTTCCAACCCCCAAGTGTAATAAAACAGCAATCTTAAAAAATCTCTATATTTCATCAATATAGAACTTCTCACACTCACATTCTATACGATTGATTTATTACATTCTTTATTACATGTAGTATTACTCTGTATAAATAAACATGAGTTGCTAAGCGTTGAAAGAAAAATTGGAAAAGCTGTCCAGAAAATTTAGAAATTCTAGGAAAACTGTTTAAATGAATTTATGTTCATAAGTCACGATATTCGAACTATGGTTATGAATAATTCTTTAAGAGTTCTATGTTATTAACTCTTTTTTGTTAGTACCAATTTTAGATAATAGGTACCTAAAAATTAGGTAGGAGTCTCTTAAACCATACTTTAATAAGGTAATAATACGTTATTAGTTTTTTTTTGTTCTTCGTTAGAGGGTACCAAAAAAACTAATCTGATAAACTTCACAGAAAGTGGTACTACTCATTAGGAAACCAGTTTTTGGATTATGTGGGTGGTTGAGTAGTGCATCGTGCATGTCATTCTTCAGTCAGATGTCAGATGAATCGATTTCAGCAGGAAATAATCTATTAAAGTTTAATAAATATTATTTATTACCATAAATAGATTTATAGTAAACTGTTGTGATTTGTGATATACCTACTTTCAAAACTAATTTCCTCAATTTCGATTGAAATAGATAGTTTCTGTTTATAAGAATCAATGATTTTTATTCTAAGAATATTATAAATTCCTACATATTATACAGGGTGAGTCTTAAATAAGTGCACATATTTTCAGGGCTGGTAGATCTCGATTAATGGGACATATTTTCTCTTTATCGTTTTTTAAAGTCCATAAAAGCCAAGCTATTTCACTTTGCAAATTCAAAAAAAAAATTCCTTAAAACTAATGGATTTTTTCTGTTTTTTTTTGTTTTTCTAAATTAATTCTACTACCTAATATGTTGCTATAATATCAAGATATTATTTTTTTAACTCAAAATTAGAAATAATTCCAAAAAATCTCATTTTCATAATAATAATAATATGTCTTTCGAAAAAAAAATTACAAAGTTTATTTCACGAAAAAAAACCTCACAGACGTGTTTTTGGGATCGAAATATACCACCCCTAAAAATACGTGCAGTTATTTAAGACTCATCATGTACATGTACAACGTTCTAGTGAGTAAATTTCTTCTGAGAATCTATTCATTCATGTAAAATGTTTGATGAATAATATTTGATTCATAATCACATTGTAAACATCTGTAATTGTGTTCCTATAAATAAGGAAAATTTATAACATAATAAAAATAAGATTTGATACCGGATGTTCTGCTTACTTGTCTTATATTCGGGGAAATTTTATTCTCTGTTAATTCACAGAAAATCTGTTAAAATATTCTCTTGAACGATTTCTCATTTGAAAAGAACATCAGAAAAGATGAGGCGAATAGTTAAAATATATAACATAAAAATTATTTTTGAATCTAGAACTACTTTAAGAAGCATCTTTACAAAAACAAGACCGCAAACATCGAAATAAAAGGAAGAGTGCATTTATCATTTATCAGATACCTTGTGAATGTAGTGAGTAATGTTGATACGCTAAGAGGTGAAACAATGAAGTCAGGTATTGTAGACCATGTCTTGGAAAGCCAGGGTTATTTACTAGGAGCATCAAGAAAAAGAAATTTAAAACTACTATAAATAAGACGTTTTTATATTGAACAGAATAAAAGTGGAACTTAAGAACCTGGAATACTCCATCGGTTACCCGGAATGAGTCTCACAAAGATTGTGAGGCTCAATGTGAGGCAGGGTTGCGTCCTGTCGCCGTTTCTTTTTAATATCCTTTTAGATGATATTCTAAAGAAAACAATTTCTAGGAATCAACGTGGAATATGGTGGACTCCCTTTAGCATATTAGAAGATCTCAGTTATGCATGACATTTGTCTCCTTTCTCCTAGTCACGCGGATATGGCAGCAAAACTACTTGACTTGGCAAAGGAAGATCGGATTGCAGGTCTTGAGATTAACAATATTAACAATATTAAAAAACTAAATCGATGAGAGCTTGTACCAACAACGTCGCTCCCTTTATCATTGGAACAACACCTATAGAAGAGGCAAATAATTTTACTTACCTAGGAAGTATAATCTTCGGCGGCACAGAGCAAGATATCATAAATAGAATAAATAAGGCCAGAATAACATTTGGAATGCTCAACAATATTTGGAGATCTAGACAATATTCTTAACTTACTAAACTTAAGTTTTTCAATTCAGTCAAGCCGGTATTGTTGTATGGGACAGAGATGTGGAAAATTACATCGCCATTAATTAACAAACTCCAAGTTTTCATAAACTGCTGTCTGCGAAAAATTGTAGGAATATTCTGGCCAAATACTGTCAGAAATGAGGATTTATGGAGCTTGACCAACCAGAGGCAGGTGTCTGATGTCGGAGATGAAGAACTAACCTCTATAATGCTAGCGTCCAGAGTTGATACCTCTGCCCTGGGTGAATATGTTCTAAAACAAAACTTAACGCACTGAATTTTGTAATTTTTCCTTCAAAAAAATATTCCTCTCTTTACGAAACGTATTTCATGTATTATTATATAAATTAACAGTATTAAGAAATGAAATCAAACTCTAAAAATAATGCACAAATACTAGATACATACACAAACACTCGCAACATGTATCCGAAAATATTTTTTGCCAAGCATCGGATTTAGATCGTTATTAATAGATTACGATTCCGTTGGGGAATGGCTGAAATAAAACAGTTTACGCAGAAAAGCTTTAGACCGCTAAGAGGCCAGACAACTGGAACCCCATATGGAAAACCATGCCTAATCGACTCTATCCAGAGTGTATTGAACTTGGCAAAAGCAGAATAGTACGTATAATTCTGCTTAATGCCACTTAAAGATTATTTTTATCATTTTGAGTGTGTTAATTGAAAAAAAAGCATTACACATTACTAATATTATCTATAATGACAGTTAAAATATAGTATTTCAGATATTTGAATTTTGAAAACGTTAACAATAGATTTTTCGTCTTATCAGACACTATCTTAAAGTAAAGGCAGGTTCTCACGTATCAATCTCACTAAAACTGCCTGAATGTGTGGAGCTTGTGTTTACACGTCTTATTTTGCTAGTTAATCACCTTGACCTAATTGATTTATTGTGTCCCCCTTTCATGAGTTATAACTCATCATACACTCTCAGGGCTTTGACAAAAGCCAGTATTTGAGACGGTTTTACAGAGCTTAGTTCACCATCTCCGATATCTGTTGTACCAATGTTTATGGCATGAATTCTTGTCGCGGCGCATTTAGTAATGAGGTGTTAAAAACCCCGTGACAATCCGAAGATTTAAAAATAAAACTTATACTAGGTATAAAACTTTACTAGCTGCTACTCTAAATAATCCATCTGTAGAAAGGGAAAATCACGTTCTGAGGTTTTCAACCAGAAGTAGACCATATCTTTTTTGGTTCCTCATTATGTATCCCAGATATTCTAATTTTCCTTGTTTGATAATGTCCACTATTTCGTTCTCCTTTTGAAGCATTTCTAAAACGGTACGTGGTCTGGATACGTGGTCTACCCAGGAGATTCCCAGAAGTCATCTGTATAACCACATCTCAAAGGCTTCAAGTTTTTTTGAGGACGCTTGTGTCAATGTGCCGGACTCAGGAGCACCATACAGGAGCACAGATCAGACATAACAGTTAAGTAGTCTCAGTTTGGTCTGTAAATTAAGATCTCTACATCGAAAGATTTTTAGCCGACCATACCATACCAAGGTATGGTAGGCTATTAAGATCGGCAAAAAAAAGTTTTTTTTAATTTCACTCAAAATGGTGTCTGCCTGTCTATCTGTCCGTCTGTCTGTAACACGATAACTCAAAAACCGCTAAACCGATTTTAACCAAATTTAGCTCAAAAATACTGTGGCACCCGAGAATCTGGCCATTAGTTTTCGGTGAGGGTGGGGTTTGGTAAGGGGGTATGGGAGGGGGTTAAACATTTTAAAAAAACGTTGACTCCAAAATTACGGTAGCTAGCGAAACGCGGTTTTTAATTTAAGGTTAGGAATAATATTTGCAACAAAATTTGTAATAACATTAAAATCAGTCAAAGTCGCAATTTTTGAGATAAAAAAAAATTGGAAAAATTCCTGTACTTTGAAACTAAAAGAACTGCCTACCAACTTTTTATTAACATATTTTCCCGGCGCCAATTTTTTTGAATTCTAACGCACTGACATTTTCCAAATAATAACTGTTTAATTTTTTAGATTTCTGTTTCAGTTGCAAACTAACCAAACAGTTTTCAATTTAGATCATTCATCTAACTGAATTATATTATGACCAAACAAAATTTTAACCAACGTAATATGATAGAAAAGCTGTGACAGAAAATTCCTTGTTGCACTAACTATGAGTAGCACACCTGTCCGAAACGTGGTATCCCACGTTCGATACGCCCAGCCTACCTAGAAAGCCGAGACGTTTCGACTGCTTGAAACTGCCCACCAGGCGCATTCTTTTGTTTTCGAGTGGACTTCGGGCTACCGAGTGAGCCTACACTCAGAGCGATAATAACATCGTAAAAATCTCTAAACATAACCAATTATTTCAAAATTAATAGATGTCATCATCATTTTCAGCTTAATCAACTAATTCCAATTATGGTCTAGCTTCCCCTAAATATTTAGAGAATCTCTTTGTAGGTGGGCCCATCATCCCTTTTAATATCATGATCATGGTCCCATCTCAGGTTTGGTCCTTATCTAGGTCTCTTAATTCCTCGAGGGTATCATGCTGTAATTTTTGTGGTCCATTTGTTGTCCGACCTTTTTGCCAGGTGTCCTGCCCATTGCCACTTGAGGGATTTAATTCTGAGGATAATATTAGTTCAGTCATTGGGGATTTTTGCTTGGAAAAAGTCCGGAAGTTTTGCAACTTTGCAGGTTTATAGATTTTGGAGTCCCTAACTAAAATCCATAAAATGCGCATTTCCAGCCGCCATCTTGCCAAGATGGCGCCCAAAATCGGTATTTTGTAAATATCTCGAAAACTATGCGTTTTTCGCAAAAAATTGAGGAGAGCAAAATTAAAGACAATAAAATTTTCTATAAAAAAAGTTCTATGAAAATTTGTGACACTACAGTGACATTGTCACAGGATTTCCCATTGCAGTATGCACAAATCACTGAACATTTTAATCCAGATTTTCTGCATCCACATGCTTTATCACAGTTGTTGGTTTTGCATTTACAGGATAAAAATGCCAATAGGGATTTTGGAGCTGGATCTGTCAACGTTGTGACTGGAATAATGCCTGTTTTTGTTTTCTTCCAACCCCATTCTTCGGCATCTTTGGTACAACCAGACCAATGCTGAACCTGGTGGTAAGTTGGCAATGAACGCTGTCCAGCACGACAATTAATTATTCATAAATTAATGAGCGAATTAATGATACGCCACTGTTTTATGACAAAAATGAAGAAACTAAAGTAAAACTAGTTTTAGTGAACCCTAATTGACATTTGATTTCGGAAAATCGACTATTCATATGTATATCATACTTTACGCAAAATTTTATTCTCTTTAATTTTTCTCTCTTAAAATTTTTACGAAAAATGCACAGTTTTCGAGATATTTACAAAATACCGATTTCGGGCGCCATCTTGGCAAGATGGCGGCGCCGGCGGCAAGTCTGGAAATGTGCATTTTATGGATTTTAGTTAGGGACACCAAAACCTATAAACCTGCAAAGTTTCAAAACTTCCGGACTTTTTTCCAAGCAGGCTCCTTTTTTGATCCCCAATGACAACTAATCTATTACAGACAAATCTATTGAGTACTTCTTTCTTGAGTTATAACTCATCATACTGTCTCAGGGCCTTGACAAAAGCCACTATCTGAGACGATTTTACAGAGGTTAGTTCTCCATCTCCAATATCAGTGGTACCAAAATTTATGGCATGAATTCTTGTCGTTTCTGCGCACTCAATGATGAGGTGTTCATTGAGACGACAGTGTCCTGTTGAAACCCCGTGATAATCCGAAGAGTGTCCTTACTTAAAACGATAGAAAACTTTGATTATATTCGGTCGTAAATCCTGAAAAATGTCTTTCTTTCTATATGGATAATAAATCATCAATTAAAAGAAAATATACTCCTGTCCAAAGCCTGGTAATTACAGCAGTTGTTCAAGATGAAAAGTCATCTTCATCATTGGATATGATACTAATTTAAGGTTTCTTACCGATCCTTATACGATTTTCGTACTTATTAAATTTATACGCCTAATTTTGGACGGCTGCACCAATCATTACAGTGCTTTTTTCGATTCTTTTAATAATAAAGTAGCAATTACTTATACCACTACGTCATGATGGAATTATTTTAAAAGATAATGAGGAAAGAATTCGATCAGAATGTGTTAATTGATTGAGATGTGTGTATTCTTTTATGAAATTTCTTGTATAAACCAATACTATTATATTTGTTGAGTAAATTTATTCTGAATCGACCTATTTTAACTTTAAGCCTAGCAAAACTAACTGCAAACATCCAACAGGAAGTTGAGAAATAAGTTTAAAAATCAGATTTTATGAATGCCTGCTTTATGTATAAACACTGTTGTCTTTCATTCAACTCTAGTAGGTTAATTCATAGGCTCAAACTAATTTTTCTATCTTACAACTTGAATGGGGTATTTCATTTCTGTATTTCCTGGGATTCGTTTTGATGTTACGTTATTTTTGTATTTACTGATTTTTCGAGTTTTTTTTTATTTTTAGGGTTCCGTACCCAAAGGGTAAAAACGGGAACCCTATTACTAATACTTCGCTGTCCGTTCGTCCGTCCGTCCGTCCGTCCGTCTGTCACAGAGGTCTATCTTATGAACCGTTATAGCTAGACAGTTGAAATTTTCACAGATAATGTATCTATGTTGCCGCTATAAGAACAAATACTAAAAACAGAATTAAATAAATGTTTATAAATAAAAAAGTACTTTCACTAAACATTATCTTTTAAATAAGAATTTTACATAGAATCTTTCAAGTCCTCGGTGCAGGGGCGGATCGTGAATTTGTGGGGCCCTGGGCTGAAACTACTTAGGGGCCTACATAAGTACTCAACTAATAGCCATATCAAAAAACTGTTTCTATAATGATATATTATTATTCTTCTTCTTTACGTGCCGTCTCTTTCGTGGAGGTTGGCGATCACATTGGCAAAATCTTCACGATTCTCGGCTTTCCTTATAAGTTCTTCAAAAGTTAGGTGAGTCCAGTTTCTGATGTTTCTCAACCAAGATAGTTTCTTCCTGCCGAGACCTCTCTTTCCTTCAATCTTACCCTTAACTATCAATTGTAAGACGTGGTATTTTTCATTTCTCAATATATGCCCTAAGTATGATGTTTTTCTTATTTTTATTATATTGAGCAATTCTCTTTTTCTGCCTATTCTGCTGTAGACTTCGGTATTTGTGATATGTGGATTTAAGTAACATAAATGTTACTTAAATCTACGCAAGTATTAGTTGTACAAAAGGCGACCTTATTGCTGTGGTAGCAATCTCTTCCAGGCAAACTTTGGGTGAGAGAGAAACCGAAATAGTGATATTTAATAAGAATATAAAAAAAACAATAAAACAATTTTATTTATTTACTTATTATGAATTAGTAAAAGAAATTGATAGGTTGTAGTCACAGAAATTGACAGTTATTTGGTCATCACATTCCAAGTCTTTTGATGGTCTTTTGTTAAATCACAATTTATGGAAAGAAGTGATAAATTATTTAGTCGATGGTTCGACATTGTTGTCCTATATTTATTTTCTACATAGGACATCTTGGAGAAGGAGCGTTCTGCTTCACAGCTAGTGATTGGCAATGTTAAAAAAATCTTTAAAATGGTATAGCAGTTAGGGAACATGTTAATAAGTTTATTTTCATACATGAGCATAAAAATGTCACTGCAAGAGGTGTAAACTCAGACATAGATTGGAGTAAGTACGATTTTAATTGAATGCACTCATTCACTAAATGCTCGTCTACGTCATCGGGATAGTAATCAATAATATGACGTGCAATTTCCAAATCTATGTTTTCGATATTTTTGTCTTGCAAATCCATTAAAAATTTGAATTTTTTGCTATATGTCTCATAGACTTGTCTCCTTTTATTTAAATCCATAATCAGCTTATCCAACGCAACTTTTAACGTGTCTCTTTAAATCTTTCTGCGCCGTATACTGAGAATTCACCTGTAGACTTATCTGAAAATTTTGGGATAATGCGTCTCTTGTTTATGTAATTGTAGTCTATTATTACACTAGTACTTAATTTTTTAGCTTTTTCGTCGTATTCCTGTAACATTTGATCTGATTGATGTCGTATGTTGCTCACAAAGTCTTTTAAAGAAACAATTAACTTGTTGCCTTCACAAATGTCTAAACCAGGGCTCTGTATTTTTTTATTAACTAAATGAAATCTCCCCAAAACTTCTTCCCAGAAGATAATCAAAATTGCAGTCTCGTGTTTCGCCATTTTATTGAATAAATTTCGTGCCTCTTTCCGGAAATCAAGTTTCTCAACCTCATTTTCGCTGAAACTTTTGAAAATTTTCATAATGTCATCATAATTATTTTTTAAGGCTTTGACAGCATCATAGTGGCGAGGCCATCTTGTCTGGCTTAAACTTTTAACCTGAATTTTAATTTTATTTCACGATTCAACAGTTCCCACCTATGGGACTATTGTTTTTCGCGGGACCTGGGGGCCCCTTGTAACCTCGGGCCCCTGGGCTGCAGCCCAAACAGCCCGTAGGTAGATCCGGCCCTGCCTCGGTGGCCGCGTGGTTAAAGCGTTAGGAGCTAGGACGTTGGAGCCGTAGTAAGGCAGGTTCGAATCCTAGTCAAGGCGACTTTTTTTAATCGTTTTTTTTTAATTTTTACATATTTATTATTGATTAATACAATTTTTAGTAATGTGTTTCTTCATTTTTTTTGGGGCAAAAATTTCAGCTAAATCGGAAAAAAGTTTATAATAATATAGTGCCTAATACAAATATAAATACCAATCTATCATATAGATAATGAATGGTACGGAACCCTTCGTGCGCGAGTTCGACTCGCACTTGACCAATTTTATATTTATGTAAATATATCTAGCTTTTGTAAATATATCTATCTTTATGGCAGGCAATGATATGGCTTGTTTCTTGTACTTACCAGTCAGTTAATTATACACCGTATTTCGTCTCTCCTGATAAAAAAATTCTGCAATTCATTTCATTCATGCGAACTGAACTGAATGAACCGGAATCTTTTTCATTCATTGCGAAATCGAGGCTGGCCTGGCGTATGCTGCGCTCTGCCTCCTGAGGTCAAGGCGAATCGAAACCTCGACTCCTCGACCACTTTTAAAGCCGGTCATTCGTTTGTTTTATTCGATTGTTTTCGTTCCCCCGTCACATGTGACATTAACATACAATCGTAGCCGACTTAGATGCTGGTAATAACTTTGGGATGGTCGGAGGAAGATTCTCTGTTCGATTGCTTTAGGGGTTTTCTGGTGAGCTTCGTAGGAAAATGGGAAGATTGGATGTATTTGAGAGTTATGAGTTAGGAGATTGCAATTATAGACGGTAGGAAATAAAATATCGGGGTGATTTCTGGCTTTGGGTGCCGGTGTTGGTGTGTACGAAGGGTACAGTCAATATGCTCAGTAGAATAAAATGTGCTGAATAAAGGAAGAAGAGTAAATAGTTCCCCAAGCGCATGAAATCTACTAGATCGCTATAGCAATTCACTCCTAGACGTGTAATCACTGATCTAAGACTTTGTTTTCCAATAGAGTATACAGGGTGTCATTGAAATGGTGTAAAAAAATCATCAATGGTGTAAAAAAAATCAACAATCTTCAACAAATAAAAAAATGGCAAAAGCCCAGGAGAAGATCGTATTACACCTGAAATGCTGAAGATGGGCGGAAAACCATTAGTGGATGCCGTGGAAGTATTGTTAAATAAATGTCTGATGGAGGGTAGAATCCCGGACGCATGGAAAAACGCAGAAGTTGTGCTATTATACAAAAAAGGAGATTTTACAAATATAGAGAATTATAGACCAATAAGCCTTCTCTCGCATCTATACAAGCTCTTCACTAGGATTATCAACAACCGACTGTCTACGAAACTAGATTCCTATCAGCCAATAGAACAGGCAGGCTTTCGAAAAGGTTTTAGTACCATCGATCATCTACAAACAATTAAAACAGTCATTGAAAAAACAACAGAATACAATATACCTCTACATTTGGCCTTTGTAGACTACCAAAAAGCCTTTGACAGCATCGAAACCTGGTCATTTCTAGCTGCAATGGAGGACGCGAGAATTGATTCCAGATATTATTCCATTATTAAAAATATCTATGATAGTGCAACCTTCCAAGTTAAATTAGATGATGACCTCAAAACAGAAAAAATACTACTCGGCAAGGGCGTGAGACAAGGAGATACCATCTCTCCCAAGTTATTTACACTGGCACTGGAAAATGTCAAGAAATTAGAATGGGAAAATAGAGGTCTAAACATCGATGGGGTACACCTTAGCCATCTGAGGTTCGCAGACGATATTGTCTTGCTGAGCACCGACATTCAAGAACTAAACACCATGCTAAATGAGCTAAATGAACAATCCCAGAAAATTGGCCTTAAAATGAACTTGAAGAAGACCAAGATAATGAGCAACAATATCCATAACATTACCGTAGACAACGTTATTATTGAAAACGTAGACCATTATATATATTTAGGTCATAAAATCAAGCTGGGCAAGGAAAACCAAAATACGGAGATCAAACGCAGGATCCATTTGGCATGGGTAGCATTTGGAAATATGAGCAATATTTTCAAGGATAAAAAGGTGCCCATGAAGTGGCAAGTCTGAAGTGGCAATGGATAGGACATGTGGCAAGACAGGATCCAGACCGATGGCCCCAAAAAATAATCCTATGGAGACCTAGGGGAACAACAAGAAGTGTGGGCCGACCAAAAAAGAGATGGGTCGATGACGTCAGGGCAGTGGCGGGAAGACAATGGATAAGATTGGCTAGAGATCGCGAAGCATGGAAAAACCTAGAAGAGGCCTATATCCAACACTGGATGGAACCAGGCTGAAAAAGAAGTAGAAAGAAAAGAAATTGTGGGCTTAAAAAAATGAGATAAAATTTCGAAAAAAAATGCTCTGCCATAAATTTTGACCCTAAATCAAATGGTGATACTGAAAAATTATTTGGAAAAGCGAAAAGGATAGTTTTTGCAAGGGTAGGGGGTTACTTCGTGAATAACTTTTTTGGGGTTATTTTTATTGCAACGTGGGTTCATTTTTTGAAAACTACATACTTTTTCCTACAAAAAAAGGTACTCTTGTTGTACATCGCCCAGAGCGATGGTTTTTGAGAAAATTGAAGGCAAAGAGTTTGCTCTGATGGGTTGCTAACTGGTTAATCAACATAAACTTATGAAAGTTATGGCGGTTCAAAAGTAACCAAGTAGTTATTAAATAATTAATTGGAAAATCAAAATTTCATGATTTTCAATGATTGAAAATGAATTGATTTCATGATCTACAACCGATGATGAATTTCATGATCTACAATTTCAAAACAACCGTTTTTTAAATTCACCCTTTCAGTCCCCCTAACTCCCTTAATATGCATTTTCCGCCCTGTACTTATAGGAAGAACTTTTTTTACTATTTTTAGGAGTACTATCACCCCCTGATTTTTTTACACCATTTCAATGACACCCTGTATATTTGGACTGAGAGTGTCTTTAAATTTGAAAACATGTAGGTATTATGCCGGGTCCAGACCAAGCAGACAAAACAACGACAAGCCAGAAACTTTCATGTTTTACGACAAAATTGCGACGAATCCAATACATTTCTGCGACATTTTTGTCTCATTTTTGTTTTCTTTCAGAATTCGGAGACTTTCCAATGTCCCGTCTCGAGTCGGTAAAGATCAAAGTGTCTGTTTTAGACAAAATCCAATATTTTACGACAAGTTGTCGGCACAGTATGGATGGCGTGTGCTGCCAACAGTAAAATCACACATGCTTAATAAAAATCATTCGAAACAACTAAACTTTTGACTTTGTTGTACTTTTGTCCTTGCGGTGTGGACAATTTGTCTCAAGTTTGCCTTGTCAGAATTCCCCATTTTTTGTCGCAAGTTTGTCTTGTTTTTGTCTCAAAATCGTGTTTAGTTTTTGCCGCCTTAGTCTGGATCTGGCATTAGAGAGACAAAAAATTATCTAAATATGATTTAAAAAGAATAAAAAACATACACGAATAGTTGAAAAAATAAAGTCTGGTATTGCGGATCAATTGTCGTCCAAACAATAATATAAAATGGTCTGAAGTCGATTAAAGATCTATGTTTATTTTTTACCCAAATTAATTTACTTACTAAATTATGATCAGAGAAGGCCTTCTGTATACAAAAAGACACCAACGCTTAGCCTTTGCAGATGATTTAGTTATCTTGGAAGAGATTGGAAAGTGCTGATTTCGGTGACCAAAAGACTAGAAGATCAAGCACAAAAAGTAGGCTTAGTGTTAATGAGAAGAAAACTAAGTTTATGGTTTGGTCAGATAGAGATTTTGAGAAGGGAAGATGTCTACAAATACACACACCGAAAAAGTCTAGGGATATTACAATTTTATCCAGCCATCGTCAGTAATTTTATTATTTGCATTTCTGATATAATAAAATTAAAATAAACAAATAGTTTACATGACGTATTGGAAATAAAAATGCGAAATTTACCGAATTTTTCAAATTTACCTTGATTTTTATTGAACTCCAAAAAATTCACACATTTTTTTTTATTCTAAACTGTGAATTAAAAAAAAAATAAAACCATTTTTACTTAATAAAGGGTATGGCCTCCTCTACTGTTCATTACAGCCCTACATCGTCTCTCCATGCTCCTGATCAGGTTGTCGATCTCTTCCTGAGGTACGCTGCATTCGCTGCATTCACGCCCGAACCAGATCCCTACGAGTTTCACGAGGCATACCCATTCTCAAAATTCTTCTTTGGACCGCGTCCCATACGTGCTCGATGGGGTTGAGGTCAGGAGATTGTGTCGGCCAGGGTAAGATGTTTAATTGATGAGCATTGATAAACTCACTTACCACTCTGGCTGTATGAGGCCGTGCATTGTCATGCATGAGAATGAAGTTTCTCCCAAAATCATTGGCATATGGTAACACGACAGGCTCAAGAATTAAATCACGATCCACTGAAACATTTCGGCCTGTAAAGGCCAGATTCCTACCTCTACCTATCTACGATAGTCGAGTCACCGCCTTCGCCGGACTGGTACCGATTCAGTTCGCGTACACCTTAAGGCTCCGCGCGCACTGCATCGGATCGGACCGACCAGCAAAAGCGACTGCTACCATCGTACATATAGATGGCGCCGGCGTCCACTAAAACATTTCGGCCTGTGAGGCCTCCTCAGATTCCTAACTCTTCCCATCTACGATAAGGGTGCACTTCGCCTGAACATGATCCAACCGGCCCGATCCGATGCAGTTCTCGCGGAGCTTTTAAGCCTTCTAGAATCCGGATGAATTCCAAAGCGTGACTCATCCGTGAAGAGAACATTGGCCCATTGTTCATTCGACCACTGAACACCATCTTGAGCCCAAAAATATCGTACCTCTCGATTTCCTCTCGTTAAGGGTTGAGCTCTCCAGGGGCGTCTGCTTCTTAAGTTGACCTCTCTTAATCTATTGCGAACAGTGTCAGGGCTAACGGTTACATTATGTGTTTCCTGGAGAATTAAACTAAGCTCTGGTACTGTAAGAGTCGGTCGGCGTCGAGCATTTAATTGTAAAAAATGATCTTGCTGAGGGGTAGTAATGCGATGTCGGCCTGTGTGCCTTTCAGCAACATCACCACTTTCACGGTAGCGCACTTAATCGCGATATTACACTTTGCGTTGTATTTAATGCCCTAGCTACGCCGATTTGGCGCATTCCAGCTTCGAGCATACCCATGGCCCTTAGCATTTCGTCTCTGTTAAGATGTCTACGCTCCATAATGTCGTTTAATACTAAACAGAGTTATTTGAATGAATTCTGGCCAGTTATCATAAAAACATAGCCAGTACAGGTTAAATTCGAACAATTGATGCTAGGTGCTTTTATACATTTGACAAAAAATGCACAAACACTTCTGCAAATATCCCAAATTTAGAAATAACTAGTGTGACTACTTCGTTTCAATCGAAGTAGAAAGAATCGGCCTACAAATATGTGGTTGTTTATTCAAAACATTTATTTTTAACTTTAATAAAATGATATCCCTAGATTTTTCCGGTGTGTGTAGATTCTGAGAGAGGGAAACGATACAAGTTTGGGGAAGTAGATACATTCACATATCTAGGAACAGTAATTTTAAGGAAACCAAATGTAACTCAGGAAATTGTGGCAAGAATAATGGCAGGAAATAGATGTGTTAGCGCACTACAGAAAATTATTAAAAGTAAGAACATCTCTAGAAGTTTAAAAATCAGAATGTACCAAACAATGATACGCAATAATGCATGTGAAACGTGGACGTTCAATGTAACGGAAAGTGCTAGAGATTTGGGAAAGAAAAATACTGAGGAAGATTTTTGGAGGAAAGAAGACAGACAACATATGGACCAGAAGAACAAATGAAGAGTTAAAGCAACTATATCGGGCACCGAGTATAACGGGAGTAGCCAGGGCACAAAGACTGAGATGGCTGGAACACACTGAAAGAATGGCTGAAGCAAGAGTTCCTAGTATGCATGAAGTTCCTACAACCAGATGGAAAAAGGATGTTAAAGAGGACTTGAGAAGGATAAAAGTGGATGGATGTGGAGAATAAAGACGAAAGACAGAAACAAATGGAGAAAGATAACCAATCAAACCATGAGTCTTTTAGGCTTTTAGAGCTATTACATTACTATTATTAAATTATAGACATTTTCACATTCAGTCAGAGTATTCCAATTATTTTTTCTTGGAACAGAGCACAGAACCTCCAAAGGTGCTAACTCTAATTCATATTTCTCGTTAACAATCGTTCTTCACCGGCACGGCTGTTCTGCCACCCACTCTTCCACGTTACGACATATTATATTTTAGTACCTCTCCTATAAAATTATCTCGGTTCTTGTCAGAGGCGTACGATACGGAGAAGCAGCGGTAAAGGTTCAGAAAGGGCGTTAAGCTGAACCGAGGCATATCTGCAGATGCATATAATGAGGCTTTGTTGTCGCCCACCGCTCTGTCTTTGTTGTCGCTGTGGGACGGACCTTAGAATCTTTTGAGTCAGTTGGAACTTCGCTGTTTTCTTTACATTTTAATTTAAAGTTTATTTTTAAAATGGAGGGTCCTAAATATATGGAATTACAAACAAAATGTATACTGTTATAGGATCCTACAATGTTAAGGCAAGTTTAGAATGTAAAAATTAGTGGTTTCAATTATTATACTTTAAAAATTTACAACCATTCACAATGTCTAAAAAATACAATCAAAATTAATAGAATACCCTAGCAACAGCTTGCGGTAGTCCATACATACAACCAAACTTATATAGAATCATCTCTATTATTTTTCATAATTTTTGAGATGTATGAACATTCTGTGTTTATGAATAAAACTAAGTCCTTACCAAAGACTTTTAATGAAAAATAATCCTTAAAAAAAAGTAATTGTAATTGTAATACTTAAAGTAATTTTACATTGTATTGAGGTACAAACTCTTAAAAACTGACCTAAATAATTTAAAAGGTTTTAGATAGAAAAAAAACTAACTCTTAATAAGTTCTATTCCACAAATCAATGTGCTTAAGTGAATTTATTAAAACTTGATTAAAATATCTGAACAGTTAAGTCATTTAATTCTTTTGGTTAAAAAGAAGATGTAAAATCTTCCACTTCAAAAGGAAATGTTCAAAACTAAGCTTTCAACAAGTAATGAATGTGCTAAGACTGAAGTGAGATATAGGCCTGAAAATATTAAAATATCTATAATACGACAGAGAGTACGTTATGTGCAGTTAGTAGCGCAGATGTTTAGCATAGCCAGAATAGTTGTATTCATACAGGCGTGAGTGCTTATGCCTCAGATATGTCACAACGATCTCTATATAACCATGTGATTTATGCAGCCGGGCTTTTCTTAGATATTCAGTCTATTCGTGTAGCAATAAAATAATCTTTAAGATGGTAGGAATTTGTAGCGAATAAAATTCTATTTTTATTGTTCTTGTTTCATACTAATATATTTAAATATTATTCTAAATTCTTTTAAAGCAAAACGAAAGTATTATTGAAAGTGTTTGGTGATTCCTAAGAAGAACAAAATTACAATAACCACTTAATTTTTTTTTGTATTGGTCTATTGTGGTGTTTATTTTGCAGCGTTTTTGTTCTTGATTCGAATTATTTCTAGGATTATTATAAAAAATAGGGGTTGATGGTAGAAGGGTGAAAATTTATGTATTTTTTAATGCCACATCATAAAGAAATAAAAAAAATGGGGTGGACCACCCTTATCACTTAGGGGTATAAAAAATAGATAACAACCTATTCTCAGACCTACCGAATATACATATAAAAATTGGCCCATACTAAAATATGTTAATAAAAAGTTGGTAGGCAGTTCTTTTAGTTTGAAAGTAAAGAAATTTTTCTAATTTTTTTTGACAGACAGACAGACAGACAGACAGACAGACAGACAGACAGACAGACAGACAGACAGACAGACAGACAGACAGACAGACAGACAGACAGACAGACAGACAGACAGACAGACAGACAGACAGACAGACAGACAGACAGACAGACAGACAGACAGACAGACAGACAGACAGACAGACAGACAGACAGACAGACAGACAGACAGACAGACAGACAGACAGACAGACAGACAGACAGACAGACAGACAGACAGACAGACAGACAGACAGACAGACAGACAGACAGACAGACAGACAGACAGACAGACAGACAGACAGACAGACAGACAGACAGACAGACAGACAGACAGACAGACAGACAGACAGACAGACAGACAGACAGACAGACAGACAGACAGACAGACAGACAGACAGACAGACAGACAGACAGACAGACAGACAGACAGACAGACAGACAGACAGACAGACAGACAGACAGACAGACAGACAGACAGACAGACAGACAGACAGACAGACGGACAGACAGACAGACGGACAGACAGACAGACAGACAGACAGATAGACAGACCATACCTATTGGTATATGGTCACAAAACTGTAAGTTCGTAGGCAGTTCTTTAGTTTTAAAGTAAAGAAATTTTTCTAATTTTGCCATAGTAATATAAAAATTCTCGTATACCATGCACAATAAAAATATTAAACGATAAGGTATACTGATAAAATATGAAGAAACGTCAGAATATACGTTAAATAAGACCACTCTGTTATTACGAGTGAACAATACTAGATAAAGTATTTAGATAATCTCAATTTACGATAAGGCTGGAGAAATATATTATTTCTAAAAATGTATAAGTTTATGATAGTAACTACGACATAATATAAGCAAGCGCACATGCATATTATGGGTCTGTGGTTCCAAGAAGTTGTAAAGATAAAAAGTAAAAAGCCTTACCCGACAGAAGATGTAAATTTGCATATTTAACAGCTTTAAAAAGTGATGTTTAACAGTAAAACCGAATAAGTGTTATTTAGTTTGCTGAGATTTTCAGCTCTATATTGCAACCTTTTTCCAACAATGTATTTTCCCCCAAAAAAATCCCTCTCTAGTTCATTTTCATCCTGCTGGGCTGAGCGATTGTTTTTTATTTACTCTACTTTTAACGCCAGATGCATTTTGTTGATACATCGATTAAGTAGATTTTGACAGCAGGATGTGCGATAAACAAGCCAAATATACCTATCACGAGATATCTTCTAATTTACTGATATTTATACTAGGAAGATTTACTTAATTTTGTTTATTATTGTTGATTTTATTTATAAATATATTAAACGAGGTCTAGTAAATAAGATAACAGATATTTATCAAATTATAAGTTATTTTTAATATATTTCCAATATAATGAATATAAATAGAAGGGTAACACGAAGATTATAATAAACAATATAAAAATTATGTACAGGGTGGGCCAAATTCGACGCTTTTAAATGGAAACAAGACAAAAACTAATATCGGTGTCTGGAGCTCAATTTGTGTTAAAAACATGATGGTGAAAACCGCATATCGATATCTGTTACTGTTTCGGAGTTACGAGATGTTTTTCAAAAAATGCATTTTTAACAAATCGCTGTAACTTTTTTACTATGGAAAATTTTGTATTGTTATGAAAACATTTCCAAAGCACCTTTTTACGTAGAATTTAATGGTTTAAGTATAATTTTTTTAAAATTAATAATTTAAGAATTATCAACAGAAAATTTGATTTTTTATATGGGACACCCTGTATATTTTTAATTTATTGAAAAGAATTTAAAATTACCTTTCCAAAAATATAACACACTTGATATTGTGCTCGATTCCTCTTCGAGATATAGAGTATATAAAAATTCGCCCGCTTTAAATAAGTAGGCTTTGAACGGCACCGTCTGTAATGCAAAAAAATTCTAGCTGTGAGCATCAATTAAAACGAAAATAATATTTGCTATGAGAGATGCAGAATTTTATTACAATTTAAAATATATTTAATCAACATCAACACATTTAAACTATATTTAATAACAATAAAAATAAATAGCAAACCAAGACATGAGATTTTGCTACAGGTGTTCGACATATCGACCGTCTTTTGTTATGGACAGACGGGACAGTTTTTGAACATTTCTCGCGGAATTCATTAACTCAGTAGGGGTGAAAGATAGCCTCGTCTTTATTCAAACCCAGCATCTTCCTCTCTTACTTGTCTGATTGTTCTTATTCTAAATCGTTCACCGCCCGTTGATCAAGTGATTATGATAATCCCCAGCCACGTAGGCATTGTCTTGTGTATTATGTACTTGTACTCAAGCCTTTCGAACATGGAACAAGCGGTTTTAACAGGTAATTCTAGAATTAATGCCGATGTGTGTACTGAATGAAATATTAACAAACTACGCACACCTGGCCGATCTAAAGTAATTTATTTAAATAGATATGTGTAGAGAAAAACGAGTTGTGTTAAATGCAGTTTAATTATTTATTTATCTGGTTTTGTATTTTTTTTATTAAAGTTGATTTTTTTCTCAGTTATATTTCTAACTGTTACTATTATTTTATATTATGTATTTTCTTTGTTAAATTAATCATTATTATAATAGAAAGTATATGTTTTTTGGAAAATTCACTTTTCCGGAATTTCCAAAAACTTGTATACCGGGTGTGTCTCAAAAGTGGCTCACACCTATAACTTTTTTATTTTTTCAGATAAAAAAAACGAGATTTTTCCTAAATTTCTTTTAATTTTAATAGCTATTATCATCTTTTTTTTTTAATTCTTAAATCACTGTATTACCAATTTAATTAATATACAATTTTTGTGTTCCAGGTGAGTGCCAAGCAAATGCTCTATGTTTGTAAGTATGTATATTATGTATGCTTTAATAAAAATGAAGTATCATTAGCTGTCGTTTTTTTATTATTTTATTTTTATCAGTTTGGACAAACTAATAATTATAAATATATTTAATACTATTATATTATCATCATCATCATCATTATCATTGCCTGATGTAATGGCGTTTTCGTATTAGTCTTTTTACAGCTCTCTGATATAGTATCTCCAATATCAGTGGGACATCATCTTGTATGCCGGGTGCGTCTCAAAAGTGGCTCACCCCTATAACTTTTTTATTTTTTCAGATAAAAAACGATATTTGGTATGTTAGTATATAACATAAATTAGGATTGATGACACCCCCGGACATGACACCCCCGGTATTTTTTTATTTTATTCGATACAAAATGACACTCTGAATAGACAACTAGAATCTGAATAGACATTTTTGCATATGATTTATTTGAAATTATAACATGCGGTTCATAACTACAATATGACTCGAAAGACCAAGTGTGTGGTACCAAATTATTCGTAAAAAAATGCTTTTTCTAAATGCCAATGAGCCACACTTGTTCCATTTGAAAAAATTGAGATATCATTAAAAATACGATTTAGGTATCTTTTAACGGGCTAGGACAAAACACGAAAAACGTTAGACGATGAAATCTATTTTTCCAAGGCTCCTTTATTAAAAATTAGTGTTTTTAACACAGCCATGTTACTCTAGATAGGAATATAAAATACGATTTTTTTAAGCGAAAATCTGAAAAGTTGATATATGATATGCCATTCTACTCAGAGTGTAATTTTCTATCGAATAAATTAAAAATATACCGGGGGTGTCATTAAAAATCAAAAGTTGTAGTCATTTCCGGTGAAACAGGAAGTAACCAAAAACAATTGAATACGCCAATCAATCATAATTTATGTCATATACTAACATATCAAATCTGTTTTTTTTTATCTGAAAAAATAATAAAGTTATAGGGGTGAGCAACTTTTGAGACGCACCCGGTATATATTCTTTCTTCTTCTCTTCCTTGAAACCCTGTATTTTCTTTAACAATTGAGATACCAGAGACGAAATTATTTACCCGCTTCGGAGATCTTGAAGATGTTGCCGGGAAGAGCTTAACAAAAGTCATGTCATATGTATTCTTGAAGATTCAAGCCACAATTTTTAACGAAATTATCAAAATTAAGATCAGGGTTCGAGAACAAATTGATATTAAACTTAATATAAATTAAGTCAGTTCTCCTATTTGTGCTACTACACGTATAACATAATAGATTTGTCGTAGAATTGAAATTCCTTTGTTTTTTACTGCCCTGAGATGTTTGCAGCTTACGAAAGAAGAAAGGAGTGGAAGAAGAAGAAGCAGAAAAATTCACACTGTCGTTAAACAACTGTCGATTAGCTCTAGAGCGACCTCAGCGAGGTCTGGGTCAACATCTCCCCAGTTGGCGCCCCGGACCTGTTTCGCCAGTCGCCCATCGCGCTACTCTTTCTTCTTCTTCTTCATCATCGTCATCATCTACTTACTTTCTTGCTTTCTCAGCCTCGGAATAAGGATGCACAACACGATTTTCAAGAGTATCGATATCTTTAAATTCGATACACGATGTTGGTACATCTTAGAAATAGTCGTTTTATCCGATAGTCAGGCCGCCTTAAGAGCGATCACCTCAGTAATTATCGATTCGAAGTTACTCAAAAAATGCCTACAGAAGCTGAGCAAATTAGGGAAAGAAAATAAAATACTCCTACTCTGGGTGAAGGTAATGAAAAGGCAAACGAGCCACCTAGAAAGGAGCGAATACTCTACTAACTGAACCAGAACCGTTCTGTTTCCCAAATGGAAAACAACTTAAAGCAAAACTCCAGAACCTCGAAGACTCCATTCGTAACCTGGAATGGGTATCCCCCAACGGTCTTAGACACTCGAAGACATTTCTCAGGACTTACTACCGAGAAAAATCAAACATTTTCCTTGATTTAAGTAAGAACCTTATCAGTCTAATGAGTCATGTGCTCAAACTACTTCTACACATTCTCCAAAAAAGAATTAGCAACAAGTGCGAGGAACCTCTGAGTTCAGAACAATTTGGCACAGTGTTTCTAACAGGACACTATCTCCTAAAAAACAACGGCGAATGCAGATTCTGTGGGGAAAATGGGGAAACGCCAAAACACCTTCAATCAATCATACCATAAACTTTGGTATGACTGATATAGGGGATGGAGAACCAATCCCTATAAAAACGTCTCTGAAGATACTGTTTTTTGTCAAAGCCCTGAGAGTGTATGATGAGTTTTAACTCAAGAAAGAGGGACACAGTAGATCTATAATGTCGCGATGATTAAAACTTCCCCCCTTTCAAAAAATCTACAATCTAGCAATTCCCAAGTATGGAAACGCACCAATTCCGAGGTCCTCAAAGTAGAAGAAGTATCCGTATCGAAAGTATTGTTTTTTGCTGGGAATCCTTATTGATCTACATCCAATATATCGAAATATCTTCGCAAATACTACACATCTCTACTTCTTCAGGCTTGTACTCTCGTTCTTTATCTCCTTCTTCTTCGTTTTTTTTTCGCAACAGAGCGTCTGCGTTTTTCTTCTTGTTTCTTCTGGTCTGGACCAGGTCTCGCGATCTTTGGCCAGCGCTAATTAGAGGGAATGCGCCCGAAGAGCTGCACAGCCACAAATAAGTGGAAACGTATGTAAATATTTCGATGGTCGTGGGATAAAAGAAGAAATTATCTTTTTTACGAGTACGTACAGGAATTTTTATGTCTCAGGACTCTCAGGGACGTTTTTTGCCTTGATTAAAACGTTTTAATATGTTTTTGATAATAGGCTTTTGATAATCTGACTTTTTCGCTATTGGAAGAAAATCTACAAAGTATATACGTTCCAAACACACTTGATTAAGGCTTGATTAAGATTTGTAGAGCTTCAGCATTTGCCATAAAATAGCCAGCAATTTGTTACAAAACCATGTAAATTATATATCACTGTAATCACAAAACTTCAATCTATTTCCGTATTGTAACGGAATTTTAAATTATGTCTTTATTTTCGGGAAAATTTAGTCCAAACATAAGGAATATTTTGTTGATGACTGACCATCAAAATCTTAAAAATAAAGAAATTGTCTAAAAATGTGCGGATATAGTATAATCCTTTATCTTTAATTTCCTTGTTCATTTGTGTAAAAATATCTAACCAGTTTTACATAAAACGTTAAACGCCGAACGCTTATTTTGTTATTTTTTCGGACTACTGAAATGGACTCTTAAGATAATGTTTTAGTGCATAATTAAATTTAATTATTAAAAGAATTGACTTTATCGGTTTAATTTACTATATAACACTGCACATTGCCGCAAGCAGATAAGAACAATTTATTATTGTTTAATTTTCTCACAGAACAAAACGTTCTCTGTGAATATTTACTTTGCTTTTAATGCAGTTCAAATACATACGAAATTCTTAAAACGGTTTTGCAGAGTCAGCTGGGACTATGCAAACTACGATATGTATATGTAAAGTCATCGAAATTTGTAAAAAAGTATAGTTTAAACAAACGAGAGAATTCAAGAATGTTATTTGTTAAAGATCACGTATTATTTTATAATTTTAATGGAGAGAATTACGTATTATAAATTAAGTAAATAAAAATAATAGAAATAATAATTAGTACAATCTCCAGACGCCATCTGGACGCCATTTAATAAATAATATTGACATAAATCTTGTCAAAAATTGACACTAATTATACAGGGTTGTTCACCACATACGACACGGAGTATTGTAGCTAAACGATTAGATTTTTACAAATTGTAAGTTTTGGGTTCGTTGAAGGACTATTAGAGCTACAATTTAAAAATATTTTACAAGATACAGAGTGTCCCAAATAAGTAAAAAATATCATAGTTGTATTTTTTTAAATGGAACACCCTGTATATTATTCTATTTTTGGATTCTACGATTGAAATAAAGGTAAATTTGATTAAGGTTTATCACACTTAAACCTTACCGTTTTTGAAATATTTTCAATTTTAAGAAATTGCAGTAAAAATTTTAATGTTTCATTTCTCCAAGGGTATCAATGTTTTTGTTACTAAATATTTACTGAAGATTATTTATTGATCAGATATTGTGTTGCAATAATAAAAATTTTACTACCTTATACAGAGTGTCCAAAAATTTATATTAAATAATTACTAGCTTTAAACGGCAATAACGTGTTTAAGTTAAATGGAACACCCTGTATATTTTACGTGAATCATAGGCACAATTTAATTGTCTATCAAATTTTATTATACCATTTTTTACCTATCTCTACAACTTTTCGTAGAAAATGCATTTTCTTATAATTTAGACCTCATTTATCACTATACCCATGGAATATTGATTTCAATTTTTTTTTAAGCAACATATATGCAGAAAATGTACAAGTGTAAATATTGCAAGCCTATTGGTATACCAAAAAAACTATTTAAATCTTTATAAAAGAGTATACGAATTAAATATACCATCATTATTTCCGACCAAAAATTAGTTAATTACATACTTTTAAATTGTTTTAATTAATAAAGTATTCTAAATAAATGTGGATTTGGCTCAGAAATCAATATAATAATAAATTATGAAAATAAACGTCTGTTTTTATAAATCAGCATTCGTCAAAAAATGAAATAAAATTTATAAGGCCGTTACTTTTTACCACACTGTCTAATACACACACAAAATTCAGTTTTTTAGTATTTGGAGCAATTATTATTAATCAACATAAACAGTCAATTAATGTAGTCTGAATACTGGGATCATATTAATTGGTCCTTTTTCACAAAAAATATTTAAACAGTTTTTTTTTTTTTTTATGAAATAAGCGAGCTATATCGACAATATTAGTATCTGTACTCTTGGAAAATTTGTTACATCTTTAAAAATAATCTAAAATGTCAATATTCCATGGGTATAGTGATAAATGAGGTCTAAATTATAAGAAAATGCATTTTCTACGAAAACTTGAAGAGATAGGTAAAAAATGGTATAATACAATTTGATAGACAATTACATTGTGCATCTGATTCACGCAAAATATATAGGGTGTTCCATTTAAATTAAACACGCTATTGCCGTTTAAAACTAGTAATTATTTAATATACATTTTTGGACACTCTCTATTGCAACACAATATCTGGTCAATAAATAATCTTCAGTAAATATTTAGTATTAAAAACTTTGATACCCTTGGAGAAATGAAGCCTTAAAATTTTTATTGCAATTTCATAAAATTGAAAATATTTCAAAAACGGTAAGGTTTAAGTATGATGAACCTTAATCAAATTTACCTTTATTTTAATGGTAGAATCTAAAAATAGAATAATATACAGGGAGTTCCGTTTAAAAAAATACAACTATAATATTTTTTACTTAGTTGGGACACTCTGTGTCTTGTAAAAATATTTTTAAATTGTAGCTCTAATAATCCTTCAACGAACCCAAAACTTACAATTTGTAAAAATCTAATCGTTTAGCTACAATACTCCGTGTCGTATGTGGTGAACAACCCTATAGAAAGATTAAAAAAGGATAGAACGTTTCCAGACATATGAGTCCATTTACTAAAATAATTCAAATTTTTACTCAAATGAAAATAAATTACAACCTTCTTTTAAGGTTCAACCTTCTAAATTCAACCTTCTTCTTTCAACCTTCTAAATTTTTCAAAAAATTCCAAATTTTGATTTTTTTTTTGAGAAAAAAACTCATAATCGTGTTTCTGTGGTACCCTTAAAAATATTTGCACTTATTTAAGACTCACCCTGTATAACAATAAATTATTACTAGTACTGCATATTAAAATTTTATTAAAATTAAGTTACGTTTGAAAATGACATTGACAACGTTGGTGTGTCGGTTTTTGACTGGTGTTCGATTGTTACCTATTCAGTTTTAATTGAAAAACCGATTCAATTTTTTTCAAATTACTCAAAATCGGCTTGTCCAAATTTGTTCAAATTTGGCACGTGTCTTTACCAAACGTACCTAGACCTTAATAAATACATTTACGACTTCGCTATGAAATCAATACTGAAGCCAATATCTGGACAGTTCAAAATTTGCAAGGGATTTTCTAGGTTTCCAACGACGCGACACGACGATGATTAACCCGGTAGATATTACTCATTCGAGATAATTCAGTAACCAAGAAAAAGTTGACGGATCATTTTTATTTATAGAAAAATTAAGACCAGACAGACTGACTCCTATATAAATAATTTAACATAAATATCTGTAGTATTTTATGTTAATGTATGAACTTACCAGTAGTATTAGTTGTTTCAAAGGACTTTAAAGGACCTTAAAGGACCCAAGATTTGACAGCCTTCTACTCGCCAGTATCTCCACTACAAAAATTTTAATTTCAAAGAACACAACCCGCACTTCACCGTTTAAAAAACTTTACCACAATCACCACACTTCATAGTTCACTTTTGAAGATACTATTGATTAACCAAACTAATAGTTTTTAGTCAAAAATTAATTAAATTGTCCACGATCAATCAATATTGCAGGCGCTGGCTAGTCTGTGTCTGGTGTTCCCCATAATTATATCTAATCTTGTCGCTATCTTATCTTCTAAAATTGATTTTAACTAACAAATAACAATATATGATTATTACATGTATTGTAGTATTTCATTATATTAAAAATATTTTTGCCACATTTTTTTTATTTAAATACTTCTAGATTTGTATTTAGTGATATGCCATGCTTATTTAGAATGTCTTGACCATGAAGACATTCTAGTAAATAACACAACACTGGAAATAGTAGAAGAATATCTATATTTGGGACAACTAATACACAGCTCGGGATCTCTACTACCAGAAATCAACAGAAAAATTAAGTTAGCATGGAGTACTTATGGAAGAAACTCGATCATATTCAAATCCAGAATGCCACTTTATCTAAAGAAGAAAACCTTCGACCAATGTATACTACCAGTCATGACCTATGCATGCCAAACCTGGATACTTAAAACGGACATCATAAGGAAACTGCAGGCCACACAACGCTCAATGGAACGAAATATGCTGGGAATAACCAAGATAGACCGTAAAGGAATAGAGTGGATACGACAAAAGTCCCAGGTAATAAATGTCATCCACAGAGTCAAATCCCTCAAGTGGCAATGGGCAGGATACCTGGCAGGAAGGACGGACAATAGTTGGACCATAAAAATTACAGCATGGTACCGACGTGCAATTAAGAGACCTAGAAAAAGACCGAACCTGAGATGGGACCATGATATTAGGAAATTAGCAGGGATAACTTGGATCCGTATAGCCAACCATAGACAAAAATGGGCCCAAATACAAAGAAAGTGTCTAAATATGTGAGAGAGGCTACACTTGGGCTACACCATAATTGGAAATGGTTGAATAAGCCGAAAATGATGATGATGAATTCTTATTTGTCTCGGTATCAATAATTTATATTAACAAACCTCATAACTATCAACCACGGTTGTTTAGTTACAAGTAAGTAGTCCTGAAGTCCTCAGCTATTTTTTATACGAGGGAAAACAAGTTGTTAAGGTGCATCTTTTCTCAGTAGTTTTTTTTTATTTATCTCAATAGCATTTTATTGGAGATATTCGCGTTTGAAGAAGACCGTGACAATTATTAACAATGTTAACATCCATTACTTACAATAATAATTACAACACATACATTACAACACATTTATAAAATAGTGGTTATTGCTTTTCTACAGGGTGCAAAAAAATCAAGATTTTTAAAAAAATCGATTTTTTTTAATTTTAACCAGGTTTCTTTTCATTTTAATCGATTTTTTTTTTATTTTAATCCATTTTTTATTTAAAGTTCCATTTCTAAATGGCTAAATCTTCATAACTCTGCCCGATATCCATAATATAGTAACATTTCTACTGCGCGTGTCGTTTTTCCACATCGGTCACCGATATATTTTATTCTGTAACCTCTGCCGATGTTCCTATTTCCGCAAAAAAGCCCGCTTAGGTGAAACGGATTTTTTTTTGGAAATAATTTCAAAGTGCAAAGTACTTATTACAGAACAAAATGTCGGCAGAAATTTGGAATGGAACAAACCAAAACAAAACCTTTGGTACGACCTGATACCGGAGATGAAGAACTAACGTCTGTAAAACCGTCTCAGATACTGGCTTTTGTCAAAGCCTTGAAACTCATAGAATTCTCCCGAGAATTCTCCTGTATATGAGAGCCGGACCCTTTATACAGGGTGGTCCGAACTGTAATCCGAAAACTTCGGCAGCAAATTCTGCAGGTAAAAATAAGTAAAAATGTTCGTACAGATGTATGTCCAAAAATGCTTAGTTTCGGAGATACAGGGTGTAGAAGTTTCATTTTTATTTCGATTTTTTCCAAATAATTTCTGCAGTAACGTCAATATTTGGATTAAAATTGGTGTCTGGGAGTTTTTCGACATGAGAAATTTGATTTTGATGTCAATATGACTCCTACTAGTAGAGGGCGCCACCTACATATTTTTGAACTGGTTTGAAGAGTAATAACTTTTCGTCCGTACCTGTATAAAACTACTGAGTAAAAAAATATACATTCACGACGCTTTTTATGTAAAAAAGGTCTCTTGGTAAAAATCGCTACGAGTAATGATTTTCGAGATATTTGGAATCGAAATTATCAATACCTGTCATCACTGATATAAACATGTTGACTAAATAGTTATTAGACTGAGATCATAAATTTGAAATGTTTTTGTATCAAAAGTTCAACAACAATTGTTTTATCATCATTTTTTTTTGCAGAAAAAATATGATTAATTTCAAAAAAATAAAAAATTCCCAAATTTATTATTTCTGTGAAATAACTATCTACTCAACGTATTTATTAACATTGAAAATGTTTCTGTTATCCTATATATGGGAGCCCAAATCGAATTAAAATGCTACATTTGCCACACCATGACGTCATATATACAAGGGTATAGGAAATCTCGGCGCAGCGGCGGCAGTCGTCCAGCGCGCGCAAAAACCATTACATCGCAAATTGTTTATTGATATATCTTTATTAGTTTAAAAGCAAAAAATATGGGGTTTGCTTTGTTACCTTGTCAAGACATAAGCGAAACTTATAAATTGTTTCTTTTTTTCATTTAGGCCTTCGTTTTTCGTTAAATGAAAGTTATATTTAAAAAAGTCCATTTTTAAACCAAATTTTTTCATGATTGAAATGAGTTATTCATGTTTAAAGTTTTTTTCGGTCATAAGCGCTAATGGAAATGTTTTTTTGTAAATAATTATAAAAAATTACTCCCTACGAAGACTTTATTTTGTACTGGATCAAAAAATAAGTATTTGTTTTCTCTATACGGTGGTATTAATATATCGATTTTTGATGACAGTGTCCTTTTTCCCGGTCTAATTTTGTTCTACTTTTAGAATAAGGGTCCCCATATCACGTACTTGTACTTCCTTCCCTGAAAAATTCAGCTTGTGAGACCGAAGTGGGATACATATATAAAATCTCAAAGGGTTTTTTTGTTACATCCATCCCGCCGAAACAGCCTCACCAATCTTGATGATTCTTTTTTTAAATGAAAGGTATATATGTCTAGGTTTGTTATGAAGTATTATTATATCGTTTAATGGGTATTTCATTATGTAAAACGAATAAATATTAAAACATACCTGAAAAACACCTACACAAAATACCTCCAGAAATCAATTATTTGTCATTGTCAGTGGTGTGTCAGTTAGATTATAAAGATTATATATCAAGTTTTTAGATATTTTAAGGGTCAGTTCATACCACCAGCTTTAGATACATCAATATTAGCACAAAGATTCGTTTAAAGGACATTAGTGATTAGTGAATTAGTTATGCAAAGCGATTTTAGAAAATTCATCCTCTTAGAGTGAAAATTATGTCGAACGATTTGTTGTATGAAAATCATTTACTATCTGGTCTAGCAGAATGAAATTCTACAGAAAGAAGAATAAGAAGAGATTTTTGAAATTCATCAACTAAATAGGTTTGCCTTTAACAGTTAAAAAATTATATCGTAAAGTGTAACTTTCCGTAAGAATTCTTTATCTATCATCGATCATGATCTGTCATCATGTTAACCTGATGTTTTGTATGTTAATTTCTTTTTTTGCTTGTTTGTTTTACGGATAGGTGCGGTCGCATAATTATTATTGATTATTGATAATGTTTTTTTAGTGTTAACATTACTACTTTTTCAGTGAATGTTTAAATCTCTTGTTTTTTGTTAAGTTTCTGGAATACAATTCGAACCACCCTGTATACTGTTTTTATTAAATAACTCTGAAACTCAATACTTCAACGCTCCAAGCCGGCATCGAAAAAATACAGAACCAGTGTTTGATGTGGGGTATCGAATAGCATTGAATCGGATAGGCTTGACCCTTTGGGATATCGATATTGTAGGCGTTTTATCACGCAGTAAATGGACCCTGTTTGATGCTATCTAGTTCGTTTTTTATTATTATGGGGTGCGAAGGGTGTTAAAAACTATTTATCACAGAAAATGGGGTTATTTTACTGAAAATTTATTTAAAACTCAATTTATTATGTATTTTTTTATCAGGTTTACAGTTTCATTTAAGTGGAATTGTAACTATAACCAGAAAAAAAGAAGAAATATGATTTTCTAAAGAAATCTAAAGGCTTTAAGGCGTGTGGGTGGTCTTTTGATATCTCCAGGCTTTTATTTACTGCTTCTTTTTATTTCGGTTTTGTCCTAGATGGCTTGAAAGAGCTCACTCGACTAGCAAGCTGTGAAATTAAATGAAATCGAGATGGGATTTCAGATTAATGCGTATTTTATTTATTGAAAATAACGAAAAATGCATGAGTTTTGATTTCAAGTAATAAAATATTTTATCTTTGAACGAATTAATCATTTGTAATGGTGATGATAAAGCAAAGCAAGAATTTACATATAGACATACAAACTGGATAAAATTTTCTCACATTTATATCAGCATGAGAAAAAAAATATGGCGATATTATTATATAAATTTGAGGGGTAGTTTCATCTCGTTGGAATTTGACTTTCGAAAAATCCGTTTGCCAAAAATACGCTTTTTACGTCAAGCAGTTTAAGCAGAATCGTGGTTAATCAATTACCTAACTTTTTGGAACACCCTGTATGATTTTTTAAAAAATTTCAAAAAATGTAAAAAAAACAAAATAAATTATCCGTGTCCAAGCGTTTTATCTAAATACTAGCCGTTTTTTAAATAAAAAATATTGTAATATTTGAGGGGCGTTTCACCCTCTTGGAATTTGAGATTCGAGAAACCCCTCCTTATCGAACCTCTACACCCCACAGTCAATCTGTTTGCCAAAAATCAGCTTTAAACGTCAAGCAGTTTAAGCAGAATCGTGATTACTCAATGGTCATATTTTATGAAACACCCTGTATATATTTTTAAAAATCTTAAAATATGTAAAACAACAAAATAAAATATACGTGTTTAAGAGTTTTTCCGAAAAACTCACCGGTTTTTAAATAAAAAATATTCTAATATTTGAGGGGTGGTTTCACCCCCTTAGAATTTGAGTTTCGAAAAATTCCTTCTTATCGAACCTCTACACCTTAAATTCAATCCGTTTTCCAAAAATCAGCTTTTTACGTCATGCGCTTTAAGCAGGATCGTGATTAGTCAATGACCAGATTTTTCAAAACACCCTGTATACATTTTTAAAAAGTCTTAAAATATGTAAAAAAAACAAAATAAAATATACATGTTTAAGCGTTTTTTCGGAAACTTGACCGTTTTTTAAATAAAAAATATTGAATATTTGAAGGGTCCCCTTGGAACTGGAATTTCGAAAAATCCCTTCTTATCGAACCTCTACACCCTAGATCAACCTGTATGCCAAAATTGAGCTTCTTACGTTGAGTGGTTTGAGCAGGATCGTTATTAATCAGTGAGTCAGTCACTTAAGGATTTTATATATTAGTATAGATGTAAGGAGCACTTAAAATAAGGAACAGAAAATTTGTATAAAATTAAATATATTTTTTTTTGTTTCTACCGAAAATGATGGAAAATAATAAGAGAGAGAAAAAGTCTGGATATTTTGCCATTAAAACAGAAATCTGAAATAAAATTATTCATTAAAACAAGTTTATATTTAAATGCTCTAAAAAGAACAAAATATTGTCGCGGGATTAATCTGTGTAGATGGACAAGAATACAAACATGTAACTTGATATTAATAAAACTAGTTCACAGTCTCTTCCATCAAGCGGCGTGTGACATCAGAAGTGGGATAGACCAAAAACACCACAAAACTTTTAAACAATGTCACAATATGCCATGTTGAGTGTGAATCCATAAGTGCTGGAGAATGAGATAAAACTATAAAGCAACAAGTCTTAACAGTGTTAGTACTACAGTAAAATTTGGAAATTGGGCTATTACGTAAACATTTTTTGGAAAAAATGGCACACCTTCTACTTTAAATGGAAAAAGCCAAGCTATTACGATGCGCAAGACGTAAACTACAAATCATATTTGCTAAAAGAGGTCTTTTCAGTGGCCATGTTGATGTAAAAACTAAAGCAGTGAGAAAGTAAACTTTTTGAAAATACATTTGAATAAGATAAATCACAGATATCAATTAAGTTACAAATATAACATTTTTGGTTGGTTGCCTTGTTATTGATAAGTTATACCCCAAGCAGCATTTGGACGTCGGGACAACGTTGTGTCACGCGACCAAACGTCGGGGCGCAACGTCGGCACAACCTCGTGCCAACCCTAGTCTGCACTAGTTTGGAGAATAATTTTTGGGTCAAAACGACGTTGGATACCGACGTTGGCTAGAAGCCTAATTTAGTACAAACTGCAACTTTGTTTAAAATCCTAATTTACAGAAATACAAAACTAATATGGCGTCTAAGTCGCGTTTTATCCTAAATTGGGATAATTATAGTAAAAATATTATTTTTATGATTTAGTTAGAGACATATGTCAGATGACAGTGAAGGAAAACAAAACAAAAAGTATTTAAGTGTGGAGGATTTTGAAGATCATAATTATTGAAACACTTTAACCGACTCTGTAACTCGTTACCCAAGGCAAAAAAGTTAAACGCAAACAACTTTATTGATAAATGTATTGTTTCTACTTTGAAAAATACTAATGGGCTTTAAAATTAAAGAAGTTTTAAAAATTTTCTTGAATTTTTTTTTTAGTAAAATGAGAATAATTTATCCGCAGTCGAAAAAATTGTTTCCGCGTGTTTTTTCGGGTCAAATATTTCAAGTTAATGTATTCAAAAAGCAGGAATTGCTATTTTAGGAACGAAACATTTTCTTATTTAACAACATGGCAGCTTTCATTTTGTTGTTTTGGAGATTAAGATGGAGTAGTTCGAGTAGTCGCATACTGGACTAATAAAGTCGCAGTTCGGCCGTAACAGGTAGTATACTAGTCGCAAGATTGCCTAATTTAGTCATCCTAGAGTCTAGCTTGTGCCGCTCTCTAAAATCTAAATAAACGAGGGAGTGGATAAACTATCGGTAATATATGTCGATGTATTTTTAAATTTAGTTTTATATGTACCTTTCTTATGTCCCATTTTAATTAAGTTTTTTTTATAAAAACAAAAACAGCACTGAACTGTCTGACTGAACGGAACAATGAAGTGAAAATTTAAGATTTAAGGTTATGGTTCAATACACTTGCAAAAAGGTAGTGACTCGACGTCCTGCCAACGTAAGAATAAGGAAATCTAAACAACGTTGGAAGTAGTAAAACAGACGACGTTTGCATAACGTTGGAATAGGTCCTGAAACTGACGTCGGAAAACTCTATATTGTCCAACGTTGTAACTACGTTGTCCAAATCACCTAAAGATCACTTAAGCAAAAAAGGTTACAAGACAATGTTTATTCGACGTCGCAGAAGCTTCTACTTTGCTGTAGTACTAGTCCAACGTCGGCACAACGTTATAAAAACGTTTAAATTTATTTTAATACCAAAGGTAGGGAGCTAACTATTTTTTGTAACTAATCCATCGTTGTGTTTAGTAAACATGTGGTCGCAAGTCGTGAAAATGCTACTTGGGACTTCTCACCTAAATTCATCAATGACATCATCACCATTTCCAGCTTTCAGCTAATTGGAAATGGTTGAATAACCATTTCTTACTCTCTTTGTAGTTGGGCCCATTGTTGTCTATAAGTTATAGATATCTGCTAATTTCCTAATATCATTGGTCCCATCTCAGATTTGGTCTTCTTCTAGGTCTCTCTAGGATAGTTTGTCTATTTTTTTTTTTTTTTTTTTTTGCGATAAGGAGGGAAAAGAATCTTCCATAAGACACCCATAACTGGGTAGTGCCGGATTCCTACCGGCTAAAAACCCTCCTCGTTCAAGTAAGCACACCACGCCGGAACCGCTTACGCATTCTTCGACGTGGGGGCTGCCTACGCCATGTGGCGTTGTTCCTCTTCTTTTTTACTTAGTATATTATTTATACATTTATTTACTGTTTCCCATAATAATTCACCTCCCTCAAGGCTTCTCATTAAGTTCGTTTCAGTGAAATCCAGTCCACTCTCCTTCTTAAAATGATCTCTCTCATCCTTCCATCTTGGACAGGAGAACACATGTTCAACGTCGTCTATTTGACCACAAAATAAACATGATTCAGAGCTTGCCCGCCGCATCTTATAGAGGTATTTTCGGAAGCACCCGTGTCCAGACAGCATTTGTGTCAGGTGGTATCCCACTTCACCATATGGTCTGTCAATCTATTTTTCGATGTTGGGTATAAGTCTCCAGGTCCATCTTCCGTACTTTCCTTTATCCCACTGATCCTGCCACTTCTCCATCATAGTTTTCCTGGCTATTTGTTTGAGCTCTCCCTTGTATCTATCCACTCGTTCATGAGCTAATATGTGGATAAGAGGAATGCCCGCAATGACACCAACTGCCTTCAGTAGATACAGTTCTGTAAGCGCTACAAACTCTAATACATAATTTGCGCTGCAGAGCTGTTATCTTTCGCTTTGTTTTTATTTTGTCCATTGCCTTACACCATACCAGAGCTGCGTATAACAATTGTGAATGTATTACGCTTACAAGAATTCTACGCTTTGATGACCTAGGGCCCCCTATGTTCAACATTAATTTTGATAATGCAGCAAGAGTTTTTTCCGCTTTAGTAATTGTTTGGGTAACATGTTCACAGAATGTTGTTTAATTATCTAACCAGACTCCGAGGTATTTTACAGCATTCTTAGGTACGATCAAAGTTCCCTCAACATCGAAAAGAATTGGTGCCAGTTTTCGTTTGGTGGATAGAATTACCGCCTCAGTCTTTTGTGGTGCTAGCTGTAAATCCTTTTGTGCCATCCATTTAGAAATTCTTAAGAGGCCGGTGTTAGCTTTATTCATAAGTATTTCTTCATTATCAGCAATCACTACCATTGCTACATCATCCGCGAATCCAATAAGAGTAATACCCTCTGGCATATCCAACTTTAATATGGGATTGTACAAAATGTTCCACAATGTGGAACCAAGAATAGATCCCTGCGGAACTCCGGAATTTATTCTTACCAATTTCGTTCTCTCTTCAGTTTCCACCAAGATTTTTCTCTCGGACAGATAAGAACTTATTATATTTATTAGGCTATTTTTAATGCCACTCTCCATCAATGCTTCCAAGATTAGCTGCCATGACGCGCTATTAAAAGCATTCCTAACATCCAGTGTTATCAGTGCACACAACCTGCGGTTTCGATGACTAAATGCTGCTGCTTTTTTAGTAATATTAATAGCCTGGATCACTGCATCTACCGTTTGGCATCCTTTTCTAAATCCGAATTGTCTGGCGCACAGTCCACCAGTTGTCTCTACTTCGCTGTTTAATCTTCCCAGTATTAGGTGTTCAAATATCTTCCCTTCAACGTCCAGGAGGCTGAGGGGCCTGTATGCAGTTGGTTCGCCTATATTTTTATTTTGTTTTAGGATTAATAATAACTTTGCAACTTTTTACGGTCGGGAGTCGGAAAGCAGTTTGACCGGGCAAGTTGATTATACACTGACAACACATAGTCTGGCTTCACCTTGGCCATCTGTTTAATAACTTCTGGAGGAATACCAGCAGGCCCTAGTGCTTAATTATTCTTTAACCTATCACAAGCCATTAGTAGTTCATCCTTTGTAAAACATTCAAACTTATCTATATCACAGCACTTAAATATCACAGATTTGTGGTTAGGGGAACAGATATTATAGATATCTGCTAATTTCCTAATATCATTGGTCCCATCTCAGATTTGGTCTTCTTCTAGGTCTCTCTAGGATAGTTTGTCTATAAACTAAATAAAGTTTTTTTAAACAAGATGAAAATATAATTTCAGTGTTTTCGGAACCTAAATGAAAATTAATTTAAGAATATATCGATACAAGGTTTAAGAACTTTAAATTTCCTAGTATATTATATTCTTCTACTATTTCTACTAAATTCATCAATATATAATTATAATAATCATTTCAAACATTCTCTCAATTTAAATTCAACCAACTTCTCCCATAATTGGGTGCTTTGTTTTCTTCATTGCTACCGAGTCCTTTGCTTTACGGCCGTATCGAAGCCCGCTTGATTTATTCTAATTGGCGAATGGGTATGCAGAAAGGGAGAAACGGCACGATGCAGTTCGTTATCGAATTTTTTCGTCGATACCGTATCGATTCGGCAAGGCCAACGTCTCCACAGCTCCTTATTTGTAAACCTTAGTAGGCAGAATCGTTGGAATATACGATCCAATTAGGGTGGAACAAAATGGTAAGAGGGTTTCTTCTTTTTTTGTTCAGGTGAATAATGTATTGTATGTTAAGTCTTAAGTCTCTATCTACCACTCTGTAAATTCATCTACTGAAAATAACGTATATCTATGTTTCCTAATTATTCTATCAACTAATGAAGGAGCAACTATTACACTCAGTTACATTCCTGATGTAATAAAAAAGGGAACTTAGTGTTGTATTTTGTTGTTGTAACAAGCAAAAGTTCCAACCCAAATGAAAAACAAAACATCTTATAATAAATAATCCTTTATCAGCTTTGCGGGATTACCCATCAGTTATAGATATACACAGTAATTACATTTTCTTATTTTTGTTAAAAAAAACTAATTCCTAAAAACTTAGATGACACAGAACATTTCAAAAACGTTTAAACTTGAGTATAAAAAAACATTATAAATGTTGTATTCAATGTGCTTCTTACCAGAACAATTGATAATATAGGTGGAACCAAACAACAAGCCTCTAAATGAGCTAGCTCTAATTTAACATATTCTCTGACAAAATACAAAATGGGAAACGTGACAGAAATTTATGGGATCAAATCAATCTTCCTAAAAAGATCCAACAGGATAAGAAAAACTAATACCACAGAGCTCGGATTTTAATAAAATTGTTCAGCCCTTTATAAGAGATAAGGTTTGTCAGACTGAAAAGATTAATGACGTAAAGATAGAATATTTTTTGATAATTATTTTTTCCTTTATTAATTTGAAGTTTTTGAATAAGGAAGGAAGTAGACATTGTGAATCCTCATTTTTGACAATTCTGTTTGATGTTTCAATAGCCACATTTAAATTTGATTTGAAATTTTGCGGATATGTTGTGCTTAAACACCTTAAAAAATAGAATAGAATAGAGTGCCACCCACATAATTCAATCCCTAAAGTGGCAATGGGCAAGGCACCTGGAAAGAAGGATGAACTACAGATCAACCAATTAAAAATTACAGCATGGTCCAAACCTAAGATGGGACCATGAATTTAGGAAATTAGCAGGGGTAGCTTGGAGCCCTATAGCCAACAATAGACAACAAAAGAGATTATCTAATTATCTAAATATGTAAGCGAAGCTACACCATAATTGGAAATAGTTGAGTAAAGGTTGATTTTCACTATACATTCCGTTTCCATTCCATATCCATTTCATATCCGTTCCTTATTTTTTATTGTATTGACGCTATACGTAAACTTCCATTTCATATCAGTTCCATACTTTTTATTGTACCGGGTGGCCAACTAAGAATGGACGCCGGCTGTATCTCAGAAACTGCTTATCGTATAATTTTAGGAAAAAAATTCTAATAAGAAAATCGACCAAGAGAAATCGCTGGAAATTATTTTCAAGTTCGAAAAATGTCCGCTAGGGGGCGTTTCTCTGATAACCAATCAGAAAACAAGGTTTTTCTCAAAAATATGCAGGTGAACAGGTGTTTTAAATATTACTATTGTAATCATCGAGAAATTTGTAATTTTTTTGATATAGAGTGTTTTACACTAACTCATAAAATAAAGTGGTGGGGGGAGGTTAAACTCTGGCTTTTATTAAAATAAGGATAACTCTGGTTTAGGTTAACCGATTTAAACAAACTAGGGCTCGTTTAAAAGAGCTTTTCTTCCTTAATGATGTTCAGTATAAATTTTGTTTCCATAATTTTTTTCGTGGTAGCTAGAGGGCGCTGTTTGACATCATAACAGATATCGCGCTTTTGCATTAAAAATTTAAATAGGAGGCTATATTTCTCTTTGCACAGTTAAGAGAAATTGTGTTAATAAAAATAAACTATTTTTTATTGATTCTGGTAGAGTTTTTTATTCTCTTTAATTTTTACCTCTTGGAGTTTTTCGCTATAACGCACGGTTTTCGAGTTATTAACTTTTTTTCCCAAAAAGTACCAAAATTCAAGATGGCGGCTGATTTTTTTTGACGACGCACACACCCGACAAATGGGGACTTTTAGTATGTTAATAAGGGTTACTTATAATGCTAACTATTTTCAATGGTCGCACCTTTGTAAAAATTTTTGCAAATTCAAAATTATTTGCACTGGCCTATCAGTCTGTCCGCCAAAAAAATGTATGAAAGGAAAGGATATGGAACGGAAGGGAAACGGAACGGATAGTGTGCCTTGTCCTATTCATTTACATGATATACTATTTTATGGAAACGGAAGGGAGTTGATATGGAAGGTATAGTGAAAATCAACCTTAAGCTGGAAAAGGTCACAATACAATCACTAAAACCTATTGGGTATTTTTTTCCTTGAGATCAGTCTTATTAAATTGTATCAAAAATTATTCAAATAGAATGAGAAATATCTTCACGCAACGATAAATTCGTTATGTCTAATAGTTTATGCCTACAGGGGATCATTCCAATAAGGCCCGTGGGCCGTCTCGCTGTACAAATAGGATTTAATAGCTGTCGTAAAGACAGTTAATGCAATACGATGTTAAGTCTAGCAGTTCTATCGTTATAAATTTTTTGTCATACGCTCCCAAAAACAGCTATTTTACGGACTCATTTCAGTCCGTAAAATGTTTCTTTTTCGGCCTAGGCCGTAAAGGTCGTCATGGCAACCTTTATGGACTAAAATGTCTAAATTCGTTATTTGGTTGTTTTATTTTGTCATTCGAAATTTGTCACAAAATCACATAAAATTATACATATATTTATAATTAAATTATTAAATACTAACAATATCAAAAGCTAAGTTATTTGTTTAAAGTAAGTACCTAGGTACCTATTTAAAAGAGGCTTTTAAATTAAAATATTCTTAAATTACAGTCACAAACATTCAAACCATCGTCAATTTGGTCGAAATATTCCATGCTGAGAGCAGTGTTAAGTGTTAAAGAAGATATTTATATTGACAAATTTCCAAAACTTATTGCTTTTTTGAAGAGGAATTCGGTTGGTTACGAGCCTAAAAAGTCTAAGGTTTTGTCCATAAAAGAGATCGGTGATTTTTTGGCCACGGCTAGTGATGAAACTTATTTACTTACTAAGGTAAGTTTGCGATAATGATTTTTAAAATATATAGATGGTTTCTTATTCCATTGTATTTGATTTTTAAATTATTAAATACTAACAATATCAAAAGCTAAGTTATTTGGAAAAATAAAAATGAAATGAACAATTTTGTGCATTTTGAAAACTTGCATCTGCAATCGAAACGACTCCTCCATTGGCAGGTAAATTTACTTTCTGATGAGGTGGAGTAAATGCGAACGATGATGTACTTGGTAATACATCCGTGGAAGTGGTCGCGATTTTCTTTTCCCCCATTAGCAGTTTGCAAACTTTCTTCTTTTTCTCAATAGATTCTTCTATGTAACCTTCGGCCACTGTGGACGACCTAAATAATTATTGTTGTTTAGAACAAGATCGGAAAATATTAAAATTTTTACCTCCAACCTCCTAGGCGTTTCAGCGATGTAAAATCCACATCTGCATCTGCAGCAAGAGTAGCAGAACTACGTCGGAAACAATGACCTGTATATTCGTTTGGGTTCGACAACTTTAAAAATGCTGCTACAATCGATGGCATCTTCCCAAATGAATGAATGCCGACTCGTTGCACGGTGCATTTTCCTTTACGATAAGAGATGAAGACATAATCATGTGGTACATTTTTTGGCCTAAGACAAGCATATTTTCTATACAACTCAACTGGATTGACAACGTTCCCTTCGTTCACCACCGGAAACACTCTTTTGATATTAGTTTTTGTATCCGCAAGGGTAACTAAAAGGCAGCTGTTGTCTTTTTCTATGATGTCTTGCACTCGTAGAGAGTACAATTATTCTTCTCTTCTACATGCTCCACAAAGGCCAATGACAAGAGCTACCTAAAAATCAAATACAATGGAATAAGAAACCATCTATATATTTTAAAAATCATTATCGCAAACTTACCTTAGTAAGTAAATAAGTTTCATCACTAGCCGTGGGCAAAAAATCACCGATCTCTTTTATGGACAAAACCTTAGACTTTTTAGGCTCGTAACCAACCGAATTCCTCTTCAAAAAAGCAATAAGTTTTGGAAATTTGTCAATATAAATATCTTCTTAACACTTAACACTGCTCTCAGCATGGAATATTTCGACCAAATTGACGATGGTTTGAATGTTTGTGACTGTAATTTAAGAATATTTTAATTTAAAAGCCTCTTTTTAAATAGGTACCTAGGTACTTACTTTTCGTGGAAATAATTTAGCAATACATCTTCATTTACAACGAATACGCCATTTTTGTCTTTCCATTCATTAAAACATCATATTCTTTCTGGTAAATGGCATTGAGACTTCACAGGAAGTAAATCCAACACGATTTCTTTGGCCTTATTAGCAATATGTTCGGGATTTTGGAACATTTTAAAATTGTTGATGAATTTGTGTGATTTTGTGACAAATTTCGAATGACATGTCAAAATGCGATGAAATAAACAAACTCGTTACTAAGATATGAATTTATAAGCCAACTTTTTCAAACATTATAATTTCAAATATGGAAAATTTGCAAATATGCGTTCTAAAAAACTGTAAAAAGCGTATGACAAAAAATAGTGTATGTAACACGTACCTAAATTATGTTTTTTAGGACTCATCTACTATTTCGGACTCGGCTAACGCCTCGTCCGCAAACAGTAATGATTCGTCCTAAAAAACATCATTTTAGGTACTAGTTACATAAATAGCTATTACGAGGTTGATGTTGATTACCCTAATAGAACTATCGAACATGCTTGAATTGCCGTCTGCAGTGAATTAAACACTAGTACTAAAAAGTATAATGTACTTTTTCTATAAACATTGTAAATTTAACATAAGGAGGAACCCAAAAATCACTGACTACTGGATTATTGTGGAATTTACCCTGGAATCTACTAAGAAGTAGAATTTAGGAAGTGGTATACGCAGGGCCGTATCTAGACCAAATTTTCGGGGGTTTGGCTTGGAGGAGGGGGGGTACAAAAGCTGCTAGGAAAAAGCATAATAAAAAAAAAAATCGCTTTGGGCTACACTCAAATCTTAATTGAAAATAAAATTTTAAAAAAGTAACAGGTAAAAATTATTAATATTAAAGGATAAACTGATCTTTTCACTGAAAAAACGGTTGACTACCTCTTCGATATCGATATTTATTTCTCTATGTACGCTTAATAGAGCAAGTCCTGTCAATCGCTCCTGACCTGTAGAGTTACGTAGGAAGTCCTTCTCGCCTAATCTAATATAATCGTCTTATGCCACAACCGCACATGCGGCATTTAGCGAACTCCGAGCGCTCGTCAACTACCGAACGCTCGTGATCGACTTCTTCGCCTTTCCATCCACACATGCGGGCTCTGATAGCAACAACATAGAGACAAGCGCTCGTTCTCGTCGCCGATCGAGTCGCCGAACTCCGACTTCCTCATCCACACACATAGGAAATCGGCGAAGCCCTCGATCGGAGATCGCCGAATACCACATGTGCGGTTGCGGCATTAGGGTTGAAAAAGACCTTTCTGGTGTAGCTGTTGACACTGGTAGAGTTGCTAGGATTATTAATAAAATGTATATATTTGGAAATATACACTGGTTACACTCCGATTATCGTTTCGATTGCGTTTTTAGCTCGGTCGACTGCAGGTAGCTGCTTCCATTTTTGCCGCCACAAGTCTAGTTCTGCCGCTAAAGTGTCATAGTCCAAGAATTCTTTGTCTAATAACAGAACAATAACAACATTCAAAATCTTGTCCTTGTCAAAGTTTTGCTGTTTTAAACACTTGAATGTTGAAAGTCGAAAATCGAAAATGACATTTGCTTTCACAGTGGAAAAAATGAGGTTAGGATGTATAATTTATATTCATCAATGACTAAAGAATACATATATAAGGATAAATAGCACCCGAGACTAAACTGTGACCATTCTTCCAAACAGTGCCGTAGCACCTATTTTACTTAGCATTGCCGCTTGAAGGGATATTTATATTTTTGATATTATATGTTTTCACTACGCTTATGGTGTATCGGGTGGTATCATACTAATTAATTACGATAAAAACGTATTAAAATGTTGACAAAAGGTACATAACTAGTATCGACGTGTAGTACATATCAAGTACATATAATATCAGAAAAAGAATTATCGAATTCAATAAAAAAACGCTAAAAAGGTGTAGGGGACTGTTTATTTCCCTATAAAACGTAACTTCTGGCTCTTTCTTATCATTGCGCCTTTTACACTTGAAAGCTGAACAAATTACCATTGTAATAAAGTTTATACAAAGTTCACTACACACAATCAACTATTAAAAAATCGCTTAAAATTGTCGCTGATGACCAGCTGATGATGTTATGTCTAAAAAGTTGGCGTCTAAGGTCAGAAATTCTGCTGCAGCCCATATATGGGCGTTACATGTCCTTGTATTCTTTAGTCATTGATATTCATCCATCTTCTTCTTCTTCTTTTTTGTTTCGTTCTTACTTGCTTACTTAATGATCCTTACTTTTTAAAAATGTTCGGCCATAATTTCGGGGGGGGTTTGAACCCCCAAAACACCCCCCCAGATACGGCCCTGGGTATACGGTATAGGAAATATTCCGTCAACTGGACTGGATTAAAAACAGATGGAGAATAATGAATCCTTCCCGGACAGAAACGGTACATTGTGAGACAGGAAATTGTAGAGAGAAACAAGCCCTATAACGTAGGATACAACATTTTAATGAACAGTGCTTTCCATAAAATCAATAAAATTAAAAATATACGAAATAATATACATGTATTGATTTCTTTCGAAAATCGACAAGTATGAAACTATGAACCCTTCCCGGACACAAACGGTACATTGTGAAACAGGAAATTGTAGAGAGAAACCAGCCCTTATAACATAGGATACAACATTTTAATGAACAGTGCTTTCCACAGAATCAATAAAATGAAAAATATACGAAATAATAAACACGTACTGATTTCTTTTGAAAATCGACAACTATGAAACTATGAACCCTTGCCGGATACAAACGGTACATTGTGAAACAGTATAAAATTGTAGAGAGAAACAAGCCCTATAACATAGGATACAACATTTTAATAAACAGTGCTTTTCATAAAATCAATAAAATAAAAAATATACGAAATAATATACATGTACTGAAAATCGACAACTATGAAACTATGTCTATAAAAACTATGAAACTACCCCGACACAAACGGTACATTGTGAGACAGGAAATTGTAGAGTGAAACAAGCCGTATAACATAGGATACAACATTTTAATGAACAGTGCTTTCCATAAAATCAAGATATCAAGAACTAAATATAAAATATCCAGATTTCAAGAACTAAAATCTAAAATTAAGCATAGCTAGTTAACACAAAAAAAATCTAAAAGTTTTTTCTTTCTCAAACCCTTTAAAGTCCAAATTCGATTTTCACAACCCATCTACCTGCTCAGTCGCTTTTTCTCAGTAAGCCCGCATCCCCAGATCACTGTTTTTATCTCCTTTTTATTACCTCCGTGCCCTTGTACCTGTTAAAATCGATTTGTAAAGGGGCCCCGGTAAATCAGGTGTCAAAATTTGAATTTTAATAGGTCCCTACCTGTCCCTAAAAGGTCCTTAAGCCACCGCTTCAATTGGTTATGCACGTTCCCAACGTTTTTTGTGTGAAAGGTATAGTTTTAGAGAGCTATTGTAGGTATTTTTAGAGACTGCCGTGTATTGAAATACAATGCGATCAACAATGGTTGCCACCTTAAAATTTTGATGTATTTTAGAGTTTAATTTATTTTGTTCTACTGGGTCGATTTTGATGTTTTTTTTTTAAATAATTTGTACCTAAATTATTTGAGATTCTAGTATCTCTTTCTAAATTAAAAATGAAAGTTCCCGTCTGTCAATTATAGAGTGGTATATAACAAAATGTTGATAATTTGGTGAAAGTTCGAAACACCCTGTGGAATATGTTAAGGCAACAACGAATTTAAAAATAATTTTATCATCTAGGTACATCCTTTCTCGATAGTTTGTTTTTTGGGTCATGCCAATATAGCTTTATTTTTGTTGGCGATATTCGTTTTTGAAGAAGACACCTACATACATACATACATACTGCCATTACTCGCTGACGAGTATTCGACACGCATTAGAAGATGGTCACGCAAGGCGTTTTCTTTCCTGAGTTTTTCTGTGACTGAAAAGTCCGATACGTGATGTTATCTCTCTACCGCACTCCGGACATTCAAAAATCTCAATGCTTTGTTGCCTCTTCACTTTTTGGTTGTCGCTGTGAACTGAGTTTTCAATTCTTTCTATTGAGAGCTGCTTCTTCCCATTCATTCTGCATGTCCTGCATGTAATCTCCTTTAAGTTTTCCTGTAAAATAAATAAATAAATAAATAAATAAATGCCTTTATTGTCAAAAAATTTTTCAATTTGTAGACAAAGGTAAACTAACAAACAAAGTAAAAAAAACAAGGTACACAAACAAACAAACAAAAGATAATACAAAACATTATACAAATAATATTGTCAGTCTTATTGTTAAAATAAACATTTATAAACGTTTACAATGTCAAAAGAACAAAAAATAAAATAATATTCAAAAATATTTAGCTAGTTTATAGTAAAATATCAATGACCTCTAAATAAATTCATTTCGATGTCATTAGTAAATATAGCAATAGCAACCATTAGACCAGTGTTTACAAGATCAAATTCGATTTTCAAAATATAATTCATTACGGCGTAGAAAGCCTTGTCTAGTAAATAAGAGTTCAATGCTTTGCGAAATGAAAAAAATGATGTTATGGATTTGATTTCAAATGGCAGGTGATTGTGCATTTTTTTCGAGTTGTATAATATTGAACTTTTAACTAACTCTGAGCGTGGGGTAGGTAGATAAAGATCTTGCTCCGCGTTCCTGAGTGGATAAGTGTGAGATGGCCTTTCTTGAGAAGCTGATACATGTTTACGTATTAGGCAAACGGATTCAAATATAAATAAGGAAGGAAGAGTCAATATTTTTAATTCTCTAAAAAAGCCCCGGCAATGAGTTCTGCTGTTTAGTCCCAGTGAATATCGAACAGCTCTCTTCTGGAGCTTGAAAATGCGGTCAAATTGAGCCGCACAACACGTACCCCAGAATGGAAGGGCATACCTGAGGTGCGACTCAAAAAGTGCATAATAAACAGTTCTAGCCACTGACAAGTTAAGCTCCTTAGAAACAGACCTTAATGCAAAACAGGCAGAGCTCAATTTTTTCGACAAAGCTTCGATATGTATGTCCCATTTCAGAGAATTGTCCACAACAAGCCCTAAGAATTTTACGGATTTTACGACGTCAATGGTGGTGTTGTCAAGTACAAAAGGCTGCAACGAGTTTTTATACGACAAAGCCTTAGTTTTAGAAATGTTGAGACTCAGGAGGTTCGAATCGCACCAAGATTTAATGGTGATTAAGTCATTTGATATAATCCTATGAAGTGCCGCGATGTCCTTGTTGCTCCAAGTGAAGCTAGTGTCGTCCGCAAAAAGACATATTTTGCCACTGATGTTTATGTTAGCAATGTCGTTAATAAAAAGAAGAAACAAAATAGGGCCTAGTACTGAGCCTTGTGGTACTCCACATTCTATTGGCTTGCTAGAAGACAACGTGGTATCCACCCTCACAAGTTGACTTCTGTTGCTCAGATACGACTTAAACCATTCGAGAGATGATCCCCTGAACCCATAGTGCTGCAGTTTATTAATTAGGATCTTATGATTTACACAATCGAACGCCTTAGAAAAATCACAGAAAATTGTTGCTGTAGAATGATGGTTGTTTAGGCTGGAGTAAATTTTATTAAGGAGGGAAAACATAGCGTCATTTGTGGACTTTTGCTTAGAAATCCAAATTGATATTCACTAAATATTTTGTACTTAAACAGAAAAGATACCAGCCTTCTTTTAACTAACCTTTCTATGATCTTATATAGCGTTGGAATATCATTGTACCTTTTGAGTTATCCACTCGGCCTCCTCTTACCGTCTATATATTATATTGTTTAATGCGTTTATGTGTCGGCGGTACGGTACCCAGGTTTCGCTTTCATATAATATGGTGGGGATTATTATTGATCGATGCACTGCAAGTTTCGCTTTTGTGCTCAAGTCGTGATTCTAGAAAACCCGTATTGAAGAAGACACACACAATTTTTATATTAAAACCATGTCTTTGCATTTTTATCTGTATCAATACACAATTTTTTTTACATCCTGTATTTTAAAAATAAAAATCATATCAAAGAATTCTTATTCCATACTGAGAGAATAAGGCTGCGCATATATCTATAATAAATTATACAGTCGCGTTAATATTTTCACATCGTACGTCACATCGTCGCTCCGTTGTTCTTCTTTCATCAATCGCCGTGTGTCTCGGTATTGTTTCAGGAAGTAGTACTGCAGCGTGCGCGTTCGGTACTTCTTCCATTTCTCATTCGCTCGGTTTTTTTTTTGTTGTAATGCCGTCGACAATCACAACAATGGTCCGTTTGTTAAGCGGACCGTGTACTGACCGCAGTCATCCATCTATCCATCCATCGCAGTACCACCGGTTCAGCCGCTATTGGTACCATAGCCGAGAGAGGCTTGAGTCGTTCCTGACGGGTAAAGCGATCTATATGTGCTAACGGTTCTAGTTAAATGGACGTGTTTTACAATAAAGTACTATATACAGGGAAAGCTGGAAATGCACTGTATCAGAACGAGATTCTTAGAAGAAAATACTGTATAAAAATACTGTAGTTAAATGTCCTGTGAGAGATACTAGAAATTATCTCTCATTTATGTTATGGGTTGTATTAGATTATCTAATCGTGATATAATTTTTCTGAACACAAAACCACGCGACTATAATAATATTCATACCGTTTTAGTTAAAATATTATATAACTGTCGTGTACCCGCGACTTCGTTCGCGACGAATGAATCATTTGTAATGGTGATGATAAAGCAAAGCAAGAATTTCCATTAACATACAAACTGGATAAAATTTTCTCACGTTTATGTCAGCATAAGAAAAAACAATATGGCAATATTGTAAATGTAAATGGCGTACGTTACGGATGGAGTCTTCCAGATTCTTCAGTTCCGCTTTCAGTTGGTTCTCGTTTGGAAAACAGAACGGTTCTGGTCCAGTTAGTGGAGTGTTCGCTCCTTTCCTAGCTAGATCATTTGCTTTTTTATTGCCTTCTATCCCTTGGTGAGCAGGCACCCAGAGTAGGAGGACTTTATTTTCTTTGCCTAATTTGTTGAGCTTCTCTAGGCATTCTTTGACCAACATCGAATTGATGGTTACTGAGTTGATCGCGTTAAGTGCTGCTTGACTATCGGATAGGATGGCAATTTCCTGTTTTCGATAGTTCCTATCTAAGATAAATTGTACGCATCTTTCGATAGCGCAAATTTCAGCCTGAAGGATACTGGGGTAGGTGCCCATTGGTTCGGAGTATTCAGTTTTCGGCCCAAATACTCCTATCCCTGTCCCTGCTTTGGTTTTGGAGGCATCAGTATACCACGTAATGGTATGGTCTTTTATATGCTGAGTAAGCGTTTCTTTCTTCCAATCCTTTTTATTACTCAATACTACAGTGAGGTGTTTCTCAAAGTTGTAAATTATTGGTATGTCATCCACTGGGAGTTGGAGAAGTGGAATTTTCTTTTTGAGGGTGTTCCAAGCCCCTGACCTGAATATTCTCCCAGTACTGTTTCCGTCAGTAACCATTCTAATCATTGTCGCATTGGCATAACTACCGACGACAATGTGCAGTGGTGTTAGGTCTAGAATGACCTCCATTGCTGCTGTTGGACATGTTCTCATGGCACCTGTGATGCAGATACATGCCAGTCTCTGTACTTTGCACAGGTTTTGCCTTGCTGTACGTTGCCCTAGTTTTGTATACCAAGCAACTGCTCCATAAGTAATCATGGGTCTTACTATCATGGTATACATCCAGCGCAAAATGTTAGGGGCGCAGCCCCACCTATTTCCCGCCAGTCTTCTGCATATCATGAGAGCCTTTGCGGCTTTGCTGGTAATGTTCTTAATATGTAATAAGGATTATATATATATATATATTAGTATAATAATAACCCTCGTAATAACCTCAAGGCTCCCGAGTGACTGATGAAACAGGATCCCAACCTTAGGATTAAAGAAATTTTTCTACACGAACAATATTTATTCCTAGAATCTACGAGTATTTATACGATTATATTAATCATATTATATCAATTATATTAATATTTCTGTTACTCAACAGATACGAGACTTCAATAAATGAAGTAACCAAGAAATAAACACATAATATACATAAATGATGTCATGCTTACTTTATAGCGTGGGACGCATTAAGAATACAAATAAATCAAAGATTACTTTATTACACTCATCCCAGCTTTAGATAAGTAATATACGTTGAAAAATAAATAAACCTTGCAGACGAATCTTGAGTCCGTCTTGAAATATTGAGAGGCCTGCTTATTTTGGTTTCTTTGCTGTACTCGACAATATGTTTTGATTTTGAAATTAATTGATGAAGGAATCTTGCAGAATATAGATATTTCTTTAGTGTTTTTTTATTTTTTTTTATTTTTTAACCATCTACTAATTTCGCTTTTAATGATAAGAGCAACAATAACTTTTGAAATTTATTTTAATCTTATTAAGAGTCTATTACGCTGTACTTTCACGTGGCTCTCAGGGGTCGAGTAAAGCGGGTGTGTGGCCGAAGGAGATATACAGGGTGTCTCAGCTTGTGGTGTTAAAGCTTCCTTTTCGAGATACAGGGTGCCATTAGAATACCAATTATAATATTAATTACCAATTAGAATTTATTTTTTTTCGCAAGAAGTAAGCAAGATAGACAAACAAATCAGGAGACAAAAAAATAATATTTTTAATTACTAAATCCAAAAATAATATTAAACTTCTAAAAAAGCAGTGGCGTGCCTATTTTTTCCTTTAAAATAATTTAACAGTTATGCCCCACCGACGCCCCTGGCCATTAAACTTAAATCTAATTACATCAAATTAAGTCCCATAGTAAGTATTATAAACGGGTCAAGTTATATCCACATCGATTAAATAGTTTTCCAAATATCTTAATTTTTTTTTCTTTTTTAAGTAACTTTAACACCCTGTATCTCAAAAAGGAAGCTTTAAATCTTAAAAGTTGATATGAACTTTTTGTTTTATTTTTGCAAGTTCTATCGTCTATTAAATTTTCCCGATTATAATCTGAGACACACTGTATATTATACTAGCGTATACCCACGACCTTGTTTTGTCGAATTAATCATTTGTAATGGTGACACTCTGTATAATTTTTTAAAACATTTCAAAATATGTAAAGAACGAAATAAATTATGCGTGTCCATGCGTTTTCCCCAAAAGACTAACCGTTTTTTAAATAACAAATATTGTAATATTTGAGGGGCGTTTTCACCCTCTTGGAATTTGAGATTCGAGAAACCCCTCCTTATCGAACCTCTACACCCCACGTCAATCCGTTTGCCAAAAATCAGCTTTAAATGTCAAGAAGTTTAAGCAGAATCGTGATTACTCAATGGTCATATTTTATGAAACACCCTGTGTAAATTTTTAAAAAAATTAATATATATTAATTAAATATTTGAAGGGTGGTTTCACCCCTTTAGAATTCGAGTTTCGAAAAATCCCTTTTTATCGAACCTCGACACCCTAAAGTCAATCCGTTTTCCAAAAATCCGCTTTTTACGTCAAGCGCTTTAAGCAGGATCGTGATTAATCAATGACCAGATTTTTCGAAACAACCTCTATACATTTTTAAAAAATCTTAAAATATGTAAAAAATCAAAATAAAATATACGTGTATAAGCGTTTTTTCGGAAACTTGACCGTTTTTTAAATAAAAAATATTGTAATATTTGATGGGTTGTTTCACCCTCTTGGAACTGGAATTTCGAAAAATCTCTTTATATCGAACCTCTACAAACTAGAATCAACCTGTATGCAAAATTGAGCTTCTTATGTTGAGTAGTTTGAGCAGGATCGTGATTAATCAGTATAACGTGAGTTTATTTTCCCAATAATATTTCTTTTAACATAGGTTTTAAAACGACACATATTAAGAGTTTGTGCCTGCTAAGTATTTCTGCGTCTCAAGCATGTCACGCCATATCTGATTTTTATGGGCGTCCTGCGCTCCGATTTAGGGGTAAAAGTATTCCTAGAAAAGCGTTCAAAATCGAACGATGATTGGTCGAAACAATTCTGTTTCGAAAAAGAAAGTCTGAGAATATTACCTAATGCAGAAAAATACACATATTCCGACGCACAGTATAGTTTTGAGTGCGGTCGCGTGAATAGTGTGTCAGTTAAAGTAAAGTTAATTAGTTAGTGCAGTGATATAAGCAGAAAGCAGGGTGAGTACATCTCACTAAGTGTCGTAGTTTATTAATTAATTAGATCATGAATATTTTGATAAATATATTGATACGTTTAGATAGATATCATTTGCGTAAACATATTCACATATTATTAAATATTACATTAAATAACTGCGCCGTATACATGCTAGGTCAAAATATAGAATATGAAAGTTAGATAGGGTTAGCTATTAAGTAATGCGGCGGTATACCGATGCGGCAGCTACGTGAGCTTTGTTTAGATAGGCTATTGAATCTCTTTACTCTGTAGAGTCGGTGCTGTCTAGTCAGGAGGAGCGCAAGGATAGGCCCGTTAATGTTGCTTGGCAGGATCTGGGATCCCGTAATGTCATAGTAGCAGGGACGCGAATCCTCGTAATGTCGCAACGTCGCACACGGCAGGGATCTGGGATTCCGTACGCCGTGTGTCAACGGACATTATTATTATGTCTGGGACGGTACCTCCGGGTCTTCAGCGGCGGGAACAGGCCCCCAGGGTCCTCGAATCTCGGGATCGATATGTTGTGTTTATTCTGTTGCCCGTACGGCTGATTAGTCTGGAGTCCGCGCCATCAGGGGGGTGCGTGGGCGGAAGGCCAAGCAGTGCATTTGCATAGATATGTTTGTAAATCTTGTATTGAGAGAGACAGAGATAAATTAGTCCATCTAGTAAGATAAATAGAAACTAAATAATAGGTAGTTAGGGCAAAAACAATATCGGCATATAGCAGTTAAGTAGGTCGGAATTATGAACTGGACACTTATCCTTACTTTTAATTGTGACAGGTATTAAAGTACGCCTCCGCTCAGGGTCAATGCTTCAGGGATTATTTGGTGAGTCTGTGATTTATTATATATTTGTTTTCCTGACAATATAATACTTTAAAACATTTTAATTATCCTGTCACGAGTTATGATTTTGTTAGTTGTTTAAATTGTTTATTATTTTATAAAGAAAGTAAACAAAAAAAAAATCTTACATCAGTGAGTCAGTCACTTAAGGATTTTATATATTAGTATAGATTTCAGAAATCTGCTGAAGGCTTAGCCCGATCCTGTCGTGAAGCCACACCCAAAATTATAACAAATTCCCGCTACAAAACCATATAAATTATATATCATTGTAATCACAAAACTTCAATCTAGTGAAATGGATTGTTAAGAAAAAAATTAAGTTATTTTCCTGTATGTTTTTAATGAATGGAATTACACACATAGTGTACATCTATATAATTTAGACGTTAGTCATGCCATTTAGAACCGAAACATTAAAACAAATATTTGAGAACTAATTTAGTTTCAAGGCGAGATCTTAGCTGTAATAGTTTATATTGTTGTTTGTATGAACTTATATTGCTTTAGTTTATTTTTATGGTTTTTAAAATAGTATACCCTGAATGCGAATTCTTGCGAAAATTTATTCTAACCTCGCTTAGGAATTATTAGAGTGAAATCTTTAGAAGAAAACAAAAAATGCATAATTTGACATGATGTGCGTGGTTACTAGTGATGTAAAATTTCCAGAAATATATTTTCGGAAATATTGGAAATATATGAAAATATTGGAAATCTATGAAATATTTTAAAAAATAAAAAAAATGAAATATCTATTTATAAAAATCATAACAAAACATCGCAAAACACAAAATGTTTATACATAAACACAAATAAAGTGTTATTCTTCAAATTAAAATATAAATTAAGGTTAAATTTGTACAAAAAAAGAATAGATTTGACATACTAGTCGAGCAAGACGCATATCTTCATCGCTGTCATCAGCATCAGGCATATCTTTATCGCTGTCATCAGCATCACACTCAATAACATCTTCTTGCCAGTCTAGTTCCTCAAAGTCTTCAATAGTATCGGAAATAAAAATTCATCTATTGCCGTTTCCTATTTTTTTCAGCAAGTTTTCATTGTGGGATACATAGAGTAGCTTAGCGGCTCTATCATTACTAAGCCTGTTTCTCTTTTTTGAATGAATATGACTATAAACGCTATAACTGCGTTCCGTCAGTGAATCCCCAAAGTGGATATATTCACCATATTATATGTTTGTAAAACTGTTCTATAGTAAGTTTAATGTTTATAGGGTTACAAAATATGAAAAATATATTAATAAACATCGTGTTTGAATCGTTAACGACAAGATTTAAGTATTTTTTAAAATATTTCCAATATTCCCAATATTTCCGAGACACGTTTGGAAATTTCCAATATTTCCATTTAGAACACTAGTGGTTACTATACTTAGAGTAGAGAATGCCTTTTCATAGAGGTATGTGGATGAGAAAAACAGTAAAACAGTGCTTCTTCTGATATTTCTTGATATTTTTTATTGGTTCTGAAAAATATTCCCGAAAAGATGACCTCAAACCGTGAGGTCATCCGTCATTAGTTATTAATTCATTTGAATTAATAACTGTCTTATCTATGAACAAATGTTCATAGATAAGACAGCGGACCCCCAAACTTTGTTTCTTAACAAAAAAACAACAATTCCTGGTTTACTTACTTCATTATTATTATTACTTCCAATTGATTTTCTTCCTTTCAAAACTAAACTGCCACTCAACAAAACCCATTTTATGGGCATTACTAACCGGTTAAATGCCAAACGAAGAAAGTAATTACTGTTATTTAAATAAAATTAGCGTTAGATAATCGGCATTATTGTCTGTAATAAACGGTCTGCAGTTTGTAATTATGTCGTAGAAAGTTATTTGAATCGAGAGACTTAATTTGTTTTTTACCGTTACTGAAAATGATTTAAACGATTTTAAAATACCTTTTAGCCATACTATACAATTATACCAGGCACACTTGTAAATTATCAGTGTTAAATTTATTAGTTTATTTATTTCCACATTAATGTATTTAGTTTCAAATTAAATATACCTTTTAACAGTGGTGTCGTCAACTCAGAAGTGATAAGATTTTGAAGCAACTAGTTAAAATCCTACTTAATATACACACACCGGAAAAGTCTAGGGATATTACAATTTTATCCAGCCATCGTCAGTAATTTTATTATTTGCATTTCTGATATAATAAAATTAAAATAAACAAATAGTTTACAGGACGTATTGGAAATAAAAATGCGAAATTTACCTAATTTTTCAAATTTACCTTGATTTTTATTGAATTCAAAAAAATACACACATTTTCTTTATTCTAAACTGTGAATTAAAAAAAAAAAGATAAAACCATTTTTACTTAATAAAGGGTATAGCCTCCTCTACTGTTTATTACAGCCCTACATCGTCTCTCCATGCTCCTGATCAGGTTGTCGATGTCTTCTTGAGGTATACAGCCTGCCACGCTGCATTCACGACCCGAACCAGATCCCTACGAGTTTCACGAGGCATACCCATTCTCAAAATTCTTCTTTGGACCGCGTCCCATACGTGCTCGATGGGGTTGAGGTCAGGAAATTGTGCCGACCAGGATAAGATGTTTAATTGATGAGCATTGATAAACTCACTTACCACTCTGGCTGTATGAGGCCGTGCATTGTCATGCATGAGAATGAAGTTTCTCCCAAAATCATTGGCATATGGTAACACGATAGGCTCAAGAATTAAATCACGATATGTGATTCCTGTTAGAAACCTTTCAAGAAAAACGAGATCGGTTTTTCGGCCGAACTGGACTCCTCCCCAGACCATAACTGTTCCACCTTGATAAGGGTGCACTTCCTGAACATGATCCAACCGAATAAGATTTCCCGGTTCTCTCCATACCCTAAGCCCTCTCAAATCCGAATGAATTCCAAAGCGTGATTCATCCGTGAAGAGAACATTGGCCCATTGTTCATTCGACCACTGAACATGATCTTGAGCCCACAAATATCGTACCTCTCGATTTCCTCTCGTTAAGGGTTGAGCTCTCCAGGGGCGTCTGCTTCTTAAGTTGACCTATCTTAATCTATTGCGAACAGTGTCAGGACTAACGGTTACATTATGTGTTTCCTGGAGAATTAAACTAAGCTCTGGTGCTGTCAGAGTCGGTCGGCGCCTAGCATTTAATTGTAAAAAATGATCTTGCTGAGGGGTAGTAATGCGATGTCGCCCTGTGTGCCTTTCAGCAACATCACCACTTTCACGGTAGAGTGCACTTATCGCAATATTACACTTTGCGTTGTATTTAATGCTCTAGCTACGTCGATTTGGCGCATTCCAGCTTTGAGCATACCCGTGGCCCTTAGCATTTCGTCTCTGTTAAGATAATACTAAACAGAGTTATTTGAATGAATTCTGGTCAGTTATCATAAAAACATAGCTAGTACAGGTTAAATTCGAACAATTGATGCTTGGTGCTTTTTATACATTTGACAAAAAATGCACAAACACTTCTGCAAATATAAGTTCTTTACTTGCACACTTATAGATTTCTGCCGGAATCACGTCACAGCCAGCTGATTTGTTGTTTTTAAGCTGTTTTATGGAGGTCTTTATTTTCTGTTCTGTTATTGGGATGTCTAATACATCAAGGATGTTATACTAAGGTTGTTTTCTTGGTTAAGAATATGGCTGTAATGATCTTTCCAGCGATTTCTGATTTGTTCTTTCTCTTTTAGTTTGGTTTGGGTGGAAGTTCGCTATTTTGTGCCAAGATTAGGTCTTCTTGGTTGGACCGTATACTTCTTTTACAGCCTCGAAGAATTTACCATAATCGTGATGCGTGGCGTACTCTTGAATCTTGAATCTCAATAAGATTCAAGAAGATTTATATATTGACTTAATCGCACTTATAAACATTGGAAGAAACATGTATACTTTGTTTACACAAATATCAATAACTTATCTAACTTTAACTGCACTTTTGTGCATCGAGACCAAACATAATTCAATTTTCTATCAATTTCTTTTCAATTTTAATAGGTTTTCCATTAGAGCCTTTATCGGGAAACAAACAAAACATCCATCTGCCAATCAACTTATCACTTTAATCGATTCTGTTTGCCTAATATAGACGTCTAAATTGATTTTTCGAAATGCGCTTCAACCGCACGTCGTCCATATGGTGTTATTATCAACTGAATCGATTATCGTGAAAGCCCAATCTTCATAAATATTCTTTTATTTTATGGCTATGCAAATTTTATATATATGGTTGAGAGTATGATTGTATAAATTGGTATGTATTTGACGCTTGAAGGTTATTGCATCATGTGTAAAACTTGGAAAATAAGTTGGTTATAATAATGGTTCTATAATTCGGAAAGACTGATTACTACTTAATAATTTGATATGATTTTGATTTAAACCTCAATTTTTCATCGATTTTACTTTTGACAACCATCCCTTGCTTGTTGTTTAACGAACTGTATCATCACTGAACAAAAATTTGCTAGTACCGATAAAAACTGGAAATCCCGGTTCCTTAGAGGCATGGTACCGAAATTACCGGTTCCGAAAAAACAGTTCCGGTTCCGGAAACGCTATAACGTACCATAAGCGTGAATCGCCCTATACAGGGTGAGCCTTAAATAAGTGCAAATATTTTAGGGGTAGTATATTTTGACCCTAGAAATATGAGGATTTTTCTGAGCAATTTTTTTTTGGAAAAAAATCTGGAAGTTTTTTTAGTTTTTAGTAAAAAAACATAATTTCTTGATAATATGGTAACTAGGATTCAGAACCGGAAATTCCCGGTTCTTTTGAGATATCAAGAACCCTCGAAAAATCGAAATTATTAATTCCCGGTTCTTTCGGTACCTTCGAGACTCAGTAACAATAACTAAAAAATTATTCTTTAATTACATGAGAAAGTAGTGATGCTATTTCTCATTGTTCTTGCTTCTTGTCTTTTTTGAAATTTCTGTAATGTTTATTAGCAATTATTGAAGTTTAAATATGTTATTTTATTATTTAGTATAATGTATTGTTCAATGTATTAGTTATCCAATGAAAATCATCTAACCAATATATTACTACTTAAAAAACAAAGACATTAATGTTAAAATGAAACTTGTTTTAAATTAAAGAAAGTTGTAGAAAATCTTTGAAATAGATATAAAAATACCTATGTCATTATATATTTTTTCCGCATTTCTTCTCATCGGAAAATTTTCAGATACAGAAGAATTGTTGCTTACACGAAATGTGAAAATATTCTGTTTTCAAGCAAATTTTTACTGGATGATCAATTTTTTTTATTTTATTTTATTGTGAACTCATATTTTCCTGAATACATCTCTGTGAAACTATGGCGAGTGCCACGACTATACTTTGCCTAATTATAGACCAGGACTATACAGCTACGTCAGTGGTCACGGGACGCGAGAACAAGGTCATATGAAGTGGCAGAAAAAGAACAAAGGATTTGACAAGGAGTAAAGCTATTAGTTTGTCGAACATTCGCTAAAATTCACGGTAGGCCTGATAAACAAAGACAATCAAAGCTCTATAGTGGGTCTACTAACTGGGCATTTTGTAAGCTTAATAAGCATCTAAAGCTGAAGAAATTGACAAGAAATCAATCCGAAGAAGAAACGACAGAACATATATTGTGTCATTGCGACAGCCTGACAAATGTACGATTATTTGTAGTAGGCAATGATAGACCGCTGAAAAAGAGCAATATGGAGGAGTCTGCAAGACTAGCATGGCGTAGAATCAAAATGTTAAAAATACGAGGTACTACGTGTTCAAGTTCGGTACGGTCCATAATTTTAGAGTACAAAAGCGAAAACGAACGACCAACAAGACATTACCATTTATTATTATGTTTTACGCTTTAATAAATGCCTTTCTCTCCAACCGAGGGCTCTCATAATAATTCTTGGATGTGGCATATTTATCGTACACCTTATTAATGAGAATATTTTTTATTTTAATTTTTATCTTGTTCCACTTATTTCGAATTAAAATATCTTGAGAAATTTAAATAAACCCAGTTAAAAAAGAAGGCAATCTTATATATAAAATTCTCGTATCACAGTTAGGTTGTTATATATTTTTTATACCCCTAAGGCCCGTATTCATAGTTGCGTCTCGAGACGCCAAGACGGTCTTGGGCTCTTGAGAGAATGAATCCATAGAATACACGAGCAAACGTCATTTTGGAGATTGCGATTTTCATTTTGGATAGTTTATGTGATCTGTGGATAGTTTCTTTACCCAACTTTTTTTGTAAACAAAGTAAATCCCTTGTAAATCCGTTTTGTCTGTTTAAACAGTTTTGAATATGTTAGAAGAGTTTGAGAATATTTTGAACCATGTGGGAGAAAAAAATCGTTTTACAGTTCCAAAATGATATACACGGGATGCAGGAAATCCAATAGAAATGTTTAGCGAGGGAATTTAAATGCCGATATAGGTTTAACACGGCTACAATTACAGAAACTATTTTACCTCTTATAATTGAAGACTTGCAAAAACCTACCAATCGTGGTGTACCCATTCTCCCCGTTATTCAATTACTAATTTGTTTACAGATTTATGCGACTTGTAATTTTCACATGGTAAATGGAGACTTGCGTGGTATTAGCCAACCTACAATAAGCCATCGATCATCATATAATCAAGAATAATGCAATAATGTGGAAGTATTTCAAAATGGCAAAAGTTTTTTTAGTCTCAATGTTCAGGTCCCAAAAGGGAAATTATGGATATTATAGTTGGATATCCAGGGTCAAGTCATGATAGTGTTATATTCGATCCAAGTAATTTAAGAATGCTAATGGAAAGGAGTGATCACAATACACATTCTATGATTATTGCGTTTTTACTGCTTCCTTATTTCTTGTCGTCTAGATGACATTCTTCTCTCTTCTTTTTTTGCTAGTCTGCTAGCCTATAAATTTTTTTATACTTCCTTTGTTCCATTTCTATATGTTCTTTGACCTCTTCACTCAATTTTTCAGGTAATCGAGTACTTTTCACTCTCTACTGTCAATAACCTCACTTGTCCATCTTCAATCCTCGGAATATATCCATATAATAATTCAGGTGTTTTTTCGCCAGTGAATTTATTCACAGATGTATTTATAGCTCTTTCTATATTCTTAATATATGTATCCCATTTGTTGTCATCATCTGCACAAGCCGAAGCCAGTATCATCGGAATAATAATGCTGTTCCACCATTTATGGTTGTATCACACAAATTGCTGAGTACCAGGAATGAAGATGACTACAAAAAATATAGAGAAAAAAACAGAGACGTTAAAGGGATGGTAAACAGAGAGAAAAACGAAAATTGGGAAAAAACCTGCCAGAACTTGGACCAATATATCGGTGGAGCTAGAAGATCAGAAGCATGGAGAGTGATTAAGGAATTGAGATCCGATAGGAAAGAAAGATCATACATATCATACATTGAACCTGAGAAGTGGAAAGATCACTACAAAGATTTACTCACGGAAACAAGACAAAAGTTTATAGAGGAAAGACAAGAAGAAGAGGGACAACCTAGAGCACAACATATACCTATAACAATAGAAGATATACGAAAGGCAATTAAAACAATAAAAACAAAAAGCAGGAGGACCAGGGGACATCGCACCAGAGCTCATAAAATGCGGCACAGAAAAATTATTCAGAATCATACATGGAATGTTTGGGAAAGCAATAAATGGACATAACATACCAGACGAATGGAAGGAAGCACAGCTAACATCGATTTTCAAAAAAGGAGATAGAAGACAGTGCGATAACTATCGAGGGATCAGTATCATAGCAACCATGGGAGGCTATATGGTAGAGTACTGAGAGACAAATTAGAACAGAACATACAAGGAAAAATCGGAGAAGAACAAGCAGGTTTTACAGCAGGGAGATCATGCATAGATCATATTTACACGATCCAACAATTATTGGAGAAAAAAAAGCAAAGAACAAACCAGTACACTTAGCATTCATCGATTTAAAGAAGGCCTATGACACTGTACCCAGGAAAGAACTATGGAAAGCGATGGAAAGACTGGACATACCGATAACACTCACAAATGCAATGAAGACTTTATATAGGAACAACAAAATACACATAAAAGTAGGGAACAAGATAGTAAACAGCTTAACAACATCGAAGGGGGCTGCTCCAGGGATGTCCAACATCGCCAACATTATTTAAAATATTTCTGGAACATGCACTGACAACCTGGAAACGCAAATGTGAAGGTATGGGAATCCCTCTAAGAAATGAACATCTTTACACGCTCTGCTTTGCAGATGACCAGGTGGTGATGGCCCAGGATGAGGAAGATCTAAGTTATATGCTCAGGAAGCTAAATGAAGAGTATGAAAAAAGTAGGACTAGAAATAAACCTGAAGAAAACCATGTACATGACAACAGAGGAAGATACAGCTGATTTACAAATAGAAGACCACCTGGAAATAAAGGGAACCAATAACTTTAAATACCTGGATTTACACTATCGAAAAACGCAACTACGGAAGAAGATATAAATGTCAGACTTGGACAGACAAGATCCTGTATACAACAACTGCACTCCGTTATCTGGGATAGAAATATCAGGAAAAAAGACTAAAAACATTGATATATGAAACAATTATTCAGAGTATCATGACATATGCAGCAGAAGTATGGGTCATAAACAAAAACAACCAAAGAAAAATTCTGGCCACCGAAATGATGTATTGAGAAGATGCTGTGGACTAACCAGAAGAGACCGAGTCACGAATGAGGAAATAAGAAGAAGAATGGGGAGAAAGACCGACGTCTTAAAGTACATAGAAACGAAAGATTGGTATGGTACGGTCATGTTAGAAGGGCGGAAAATAGATGGATTAACAGAGTGACAGAGTGGAGCCCGATTGGAAGAAGAAAGCGACGGCGGCCAAGAAGATCATGGCGAGATGAAGTGGACGAGTCTATGCATCGGAGAGGACTACGAGAGGAACATGGGATGATCGAGACGAATGGAGGACCCGGTTGATGGAAGGAAGGCAGCCAGAGCTGTAGAATCCTTTATATTATATATATCACACAAATTCACTCAAATGTTCTGCTATTAAAATGGACACCCTCTTGATAATCTGGCTTATTGTAGGTTGGCTAACACCATGCAAGTCTCCACTTACTATCTGAAAATTAGAAGTCGCATAAAACCGTAAACAAATTAATAATTGAATAACGGGGGGAATAGGTAAACCACGATTGGTAGGTTTTTGCAAGTCTTCAATTACAAGAAGTAAAATAGTTTCTGTAATTGTAGCCTTGCTAAACCTATATCGGTATTTAAATTCCCTCTCGCTAAACATTTCTATTGGATTTCCTGCATCCCTTATATATCGTTTTGGAACTCGAAGACGATTTTCTTCTTCCACATGGTCCAAAATATTGTAACGTTTTTAGTTCGTTACATGTCTTTTTTATATATAATATATGATGTCTGGCATATCGTCACCCGATTCCGTATCGTTCGGGCCTGATGATTTATTTGACGAATTTTTACGTTCTCTAGTCCACAACCCTGTTTTCGTTTGACACAACCCTGTTATCGCTCTGTGGAGGCACGCGCTGTCAACATCGCTTCTGTCATCTCCCTGTGATTTAACTTCACTTTTGGTTAGACTGTTTGGCCTGTCAGACGCCATTAGTCCCAGTTTTTGAGAAATGGTGATTATTTAAATCTTGCTGTGTAATCTGAATCAGCTGCTATTTCGAGGCTACAGGTAAAGATGAGTTATTACCTTTTATAGATTCGATATTATTATTGAATATTTTTAGGGTAGAGTTACGGATGTCCCAACTTGTATTTGTGTTTTGCTGGCACGTTGGCGTCCCTTTTCTTTAGTCCTCCAGAATGTCACATGGAAGAAAGGACATGTTGTTTATTATTTATTGAGCCCTCGGAAGTATTTCGAGGTAGGTTTATTTTGTTTATTAGACCTTGTTTGGTTCTAAACAAGAGTTTCATATTTTTAGGGTCCAAGGTACGGACTATTTCCAAGGTACGGACTGCGTCCAAGGTACGGACTATTTCCAAGGTACGGACTATTTCCAAGGTACGGACTGCGTCCAAGGTACGGACTATTTCCAAGGTACGGACTGTGTCCAAGATACGGACTGTGTCCAAGGTACGGACTGTGTCCAAGGTACGGACTATTTCTTATGTACGGACATTATCTTATGTACGGATGTCCTGTGGACGAGTGTCCCCAGTAAGAACGATTTTTTCTTACATATAAGTGCCACAGCGTGGATGTAGTTTGAGTCCCATGCTGCTTCGTTCCCAGCTGTAAGCTAGTTAGTTACGGCTGTACCAATTTATGGTGTCTCATTCTGGCCCCTTTGGTTTGTGTTGGATGGCTGAGTACAGAGATGCGAGACCACCTCACGCTGCTACTGTTTGAAGCAAGATTACATAAAGAACAGCTAAGTGTAGATTTATGTTCTAGTTTTCATGTTTTAGATTCTCTATATTTTCAGTCTTAAACAGTAACGTACATTTTAAATAATATCGTATAGACTATGTTGAGTGGTTAGATTGTTAAGAACATTCATGTCGATTTAGTAGTTAAAATATAATTTAGATCTTAGGTTTCATTGCATTGTGTCTTGTAATAGTATTACTTTTTTATAGATATTATTATTGCACTCTAACATCATATAAAATATATCAAATTAATTAAAGTAATGCTACATTTCATACATTCTCTTAAACTTTACATTTCTTGTATTTTATCATAGTCGTTTTCATAGATATTTAGTACAACTCTTACCACCACTTTCTTTGACATATAACCACTACATATTCACTAGAACTCTACAATGTCATGTATCAGCAACGAACATCATGAATGAATATAGTCATTAGTTTTAAGTAATATACAACTGTGTTTTCTTTCTCTGTACATGCCTGGCGCCCAATATCAATATATCTTCTGTTAATTATTACTGATTAATTTTCTCTCTAGTGAAATACCTTGTCCACGACTGCTCTCCGATGAAAAGCTGCCGTTCGCAGTGGTAGTGGTTTTAAAAAACGCTACAATATCCTCAAACTCATCTAACATATTCAAAACTGTTTAATCAGACAAAACGGATTTACAAGGGACTTATTTTGTTTACTAAAAAAGTTAGGTTAAGAAACTATCCACAGATCACATAAACTATCCAAAATGACAATCTCCAAAATGAAAATCGCAATCTCCAAAATGACGTTTGCTCGTGTATTCTGTGGATTCCGCTCTCAAGATCCCAAAACCGTCTTGGCGTCTCGAGACGCAACTATAAATACGGGCCCAAGTGATGGGGGTGGTCCACCTCAATTTTATTTTTATTTTTTGGACAAAATATGGTATTTTTATTTTTATGATGTGGCATTAAAAAATACATACAACCCTAAATTTTCACCCTTCTACCATCAACCAACATTATGAATAAGTAAAATACCGTATGATCGAAAAAAAACCTAACCAAAACGGCGTCCAGTTGGCTTGGAAATGACGATCGATGACATTTCCCATATAATTCTACATATAAAATGACAGCGATCTTCAGTTCATAGCCATCGCTGACGCCGTTTTTATTCGATCATACGGTATATAAAAAAGTTGAAATCAAAGTAATCGTCCATTGCTTCCTTAGCAATATTTATTACTGACATATACCTTGAAACTAGTGACACAATATTCTCTGACTCATATTTTATATATACATAATGTTTTTTCTCTCTTTTGAACTAAAGCGATCGTAACAAAAAGGAAGGACATATATATATTTTATTTACTTCCTTAGCACGGTACATTTTGGTTATTCATGTATGCAAATTTGATGGTAACATCCTATTGTGAACTGTATAATGAATAATGGCTGATTAATATGCATGGTCAACACGTCTGCTATGATATCATAAAATAAACGGTGTATTGACATGGTAATGGGGTTTGATAATAGGATAATAGTCAGTTAAATAAGGCTTCTTTAAAATTTCATAATATAAATGAAGATTTTTCTATTAATATTGATATTTTAAAGATATCTTTAAAACTGTCTTTTTCAATTTATCCTGGGGTGGGCCTAGGGGGAGTCTGGGGTTGAGCGCAGGGGGAGCCTAGGGCTTTTGTTTTTTTAAAAATGAAAAATAATTTTAAAAAACACATTTTTTTTTCAATAAAAAGTTTAGATGAATTTCTCTATCAATAAATTTCATAGACTTGGTTATGAAACCGTGTTCCCGTAGTTTACTTAAATACCTACAAATTTTTTACCTGAAAATGATGATGATCTTGATGATATAATTACTGTTTTATTAAAAAAAAGAAAAAGAAAGTCCAGTCCTCAAAATATTTTTCCAAAATATGCGAAATATCTCAGTTAAAGGCAATTTTTTCCCAAACATAATAGAATATATTTTATAATACTCTGTAAGAATTATTAATACCATGAATAAATAACTTGTTAAAATATTCTGAAAACTACTGAAACAATGAAATAAATTAATTATAACGTCATCAAAACATTTCTGTAAACACATTTTTGGCATTCTATCTTGAAACTGGTTCTCCCAAATTATCTTCGAAAATATTCAACAGCTGATTTTAAGTAGACAATCCATTAGCTTCAACAAAACGTTTAATATGAATTTGTTTTGATAGTTTTTACTGAAGCATGGTTGATTGAATAATTGGCATAGAAACGTCTGTTGATAATCGGAGATTAATGAGGAATATGTTTCAAAATTCTTTATTTATATCAATGATGTTATTTATCTGTGATACAAAGTAGTTTCCAAATGTGAATAATTGTTCCCAAACAAGAATATTTATATATCTCTTCAGAGTTTTTGATTGTTCTTCTTTCTTCTTGAGTTTTGTATCGAAGTTCAAACTTTCCCAACAAAATAATCGGATATAACAAGACATCATAATAATAACACCACCGTTAAACACACTGCTGGTAAATTACTCCGATGTACAGATTAAGCGGAATAGGATAAACAGTACAAAAGAGCAGAACATAATCTCCGAGCACGTCTTCTTGTGTGCAACGCAGTGGAACATGACCAGTGGCGGAACATAGGCGTGCATTTCTAAATTAATACCTAATTAATATTAAAGGCACAGTATACAAGGTGATTATTACGTAGAGAACATTAAAGAGGATAATTTAGTCAATAATGTTCAATGGTTAAGAGTCTATTTTGCTGTACTTTCGGGTCGCTCTTAGGGGTCGGGTAAATCGGGTCTGTGGGCGAAGGAAATATATTATATTTCAGAAATCTGCCTAAGGTTTAGCCCGATCCTATCGTCTTAAGCCACACCTAAAATTCCAAACACACGTGCTATAATTAAGGCTTGATTATTAAGGTTTGCAGAGCTTCAGCATTAAGAAATAAGTCTGTACCAATGACTTTATAGCTACCCGGTATACCAGTATCAATCGGTACCAAACCAAAGCCGCCAGCCTGTTCCAATCAGGTTTACTACGTTGTTAGTTGGGTTCTTGCACAAATATAATTGGCCGAGATAACCGCTCCACGATTTATTTATTGCTCTTCCACTTAATTGTTAATAATTGGAAGATAGTACCAATATAAGGAAGCGAGCGGAGAGAACTCGATGCCGCAGCAGATGTACCGGGAGTTAGAACACGGAAGTGAACGTGTACCGTGGTACTATGTCGTGCGGAGGTTGTACCCTTTCCATTTTTCACCATATTAATCGATATTTTAACTTCAATGATCGTGAGTAATAATCAGTTTTGGGTTTCACTAGTTTATTACAAAAAAAAAATAATAAGCTTGAAATGTGTTAGTTCTAAATTACATGTAAGGAGTAGTATAAGTTCATATCAAATAAGTTTTTAGTCGCGTGATTAAGCTTGACTGGCACAGCCTTGCCCACTGTTACATACTTTCTTTTCAAAATATTTTAGGAAATACATAAATAAATGTGGCAACATTTTTTGTAGCAGAGCTACCACCTGAAACCCCGGCGGGAAATTTAAATTCCAGCTAGTTAGCCCGTTAGAATATATGTAAAGGGCGCTTTACACGTTACGAGAAATCGTAACGATGTGATTGACAAATTTATGGTTCAATTAATCGGAAAAGTGGAGTACTGTTTACACGCTACGATAAATCGTAACGATGTTTTGTCATATATCGTTGTCGAGAGCTCTCGATATCGACTCCAAAATAGCTTTTGCCATGGAGGAAGCAGTGTTGTCGTTATATATCGGTTGTTTAGCAAAAAAAGTGGAAAAATCGAGAAAACCAAGAACAAAATGGAGCCGCGAGTGGTTGCTGAAGAAAAGAGCATTCTCTCATTTTACTTTTAACTAGCCACTGACAGGTAAAACTTCGATAAAGTTCTATAAATTCACTCAAGAACTCTCGAGGAGTTTGTCTGTTTGAATTGTCTGCCATACCTATTTTCGATGTATACACAAAAAACTTTCCGATAAAACAACAATGGAAAACATAAACCGAACGAAATCGTAACAATAAATGCGTTGCAACTTGTTTAGATGTTCAAACATATCGTTACGATTCGCAGAAATTGATGCCGGAGAGCATCAATCATCTAATCCAACTCCAATTCCAATAAATCGCTACAATGTCTTGTTTATACCTAACGATAAATCGAAACAATTCGATCGTTACGATTAATTGCTAGCGTTTCTCGTAGCGTGTAAACCGCCCTTTAAAAATCGATATAATTTATAAATTATCGATTTTAATTGGTTCTAAAAACTTTAGAACCAACTCTCTATGTCCATTTAAATCTCTGAAATCCACGAAGATGCCTGATAGATTGAATAAAATTACTTGGATTTTTTTTCAATAGAAAGCAGTACCGTGGCAGTACGCTCTCCGATGTTTATTGCATTGTCATGGTACCTATTATATTTTCGTAAGAAGTTTAGCTTTTTTAATCCGATTTGGGACTTTTATGGTTTAAAATAAATTTCTATGAAATTATATATGTAAATTGTTAGGAGAGTGTGATTGCAAGTCATCGTTTGGTTAGATTATAAAGTTTATTTGATACTTTTTTAAGCTAGCTGTTTTGAAGGGAGCTTTATTAGGTTTATAGAGGTTTTCAGATACTGCATTATTTTACTGATTGTATAACCCATATTAAATATTTACATATTATATTTCTAAATTTTCTATAGTTTCTAATCTTGTCTTGAATGTGTTACATTGATATTAGCTTGAAAAGAAAACAATATTTTAAATTAACGTCGTCTTTTTACTGCTATAGAGCTAATCTGGACGGGATCTACTCATGATACAAAGAATACAAGGTATGATATTGCGCAGGTTGGTCACTACGTCACAGGTGATAAACGGCACCATTGGTCGGCAAGCTCTGCGCGCCAATTTCAAATTGTCAAACAGATTGTGTCATCCGTGAAATTTATTTGTGTCAAAATGTAAAAATAATTTTTCAAATGTCAAGCTCGATGATTTGACATAAATTTTGGGGTTATGTCCTAATTCTTCCCTATTTTAGGTCTTTTTTTATTAGTGGCAATTGAATAATATGGATTTTTTTTTGTATGGCGTATGACGTCACAGGTGGTATGCGCAAACTGAACGAAATTGGAGCCGCTATCGATCATACCTTGTTTTCTTTATACCATGCTTTGAATAAGAAGACTAAGGAAGGAGCATATCAAAAATCTTAGGTACACCGCGATGGGCCTCAAATATGGCCGACTTAAATTCCGGTTTATCAGTGTCGTTCTAATTTTATTTAAAAAATGTAAAACTATGATGTAGGGTAGACGTGGGGTAGACTCAATAATTTGTTGTTTTATTTTACGTTGTGAATAAATGTTGGTAGTTATTAAAATTGTTAAAAAAATATATAATTCTAATAAAAATAGATAAGTTATAATAAGTATTTATTAACACAAACATCCGATACGCTACTGAAGCAGGTAAGTCAAATTAACGTATCTAAATTCTTTGACATCTAATTTTGACAAGTAATAAATAAAAGCTAAAATGCAAGAAAAATATATAATTTAGTTAATTTAAGTGAATTTCATAAATGATCGGTTTACTACACGTATATATATTATATAGTCACTTACTAGCGAAAAGTTGTTCCATTATTTCACTCAATTTTTGCCGAGATCTACCGCACGCTACACAACCAACTATTTTAGAGTCTTTTCGATAAATCGCGATAGTGTCACTGTTAATTTAAGTTCTGCCACAATTTCCATCTAGATTTACTACCTTTATACAACTATCAGTAGTAGAATAAATAATAAATAACATAAAATAAGCTCCGTGAAGACTGACAAATCCACAAAATTTCAAATCAAATTCAAATGTGTCAAATGAATCGTCAAACAGAACTGTCAAGGATCCCCACCCTAGAGAGCTTTTATGGTGGCTTTTCCGCCCACCATGCATGAATACATGGATAGCATTATGCTCCTTCCTTAGTCTTCTTATTCAAAGATACCATGGGATCTACTTTATTTAGGTTTGGCTACTCTTACTCACGAGGTATCCGATCTTATCCGGCCTTCCAACTCCAGCTTCGACTATTCTTCGGCCTATTTGGAAACTGATGACATATTTTTAATTTCTAATTTATATTTCTGGATTAAAGATATTAAATTTATGTTTTTATGTAATGTGAATATAGCAAAAAATACATTTTTTTCAATAGCAGCTGTTAAAATTGCCTTCTCTCTGTCTGTCTTTATTCCTACAAGAGGAATGTAGTGGTTAGGTGATGTGTGAGGTTTGTCTCCATAATTCCCTGTCTTGTGCTTCATGTACAAGCGTGTGCAGTGGCTTGTGGGTGATCTTTGATAGCTGGTCTATCCATCGGGAGGGCGAGCGGCCTCTTGGTCTTCTTCCCGGAACCTTGCCCTGTATAATGAGTTTTTCCATACAGTCAGTATCCCTCATAACGTGACCGAAATATTTAAGTATACGTGACTGTATAGAAGTTGAGAGGCGTTCTGTGATGTTCAGTTCTTGGATTATGGATTCATTGGTTCGCCGGGCAGTCCAGGGAATTCTGAGCATTCGTCGCCAACAGTACATCTCAGTTGCGTCGTTTTTTTCATTTCTGACTGTCTCATCGTCCAGGACTCGGAGCCATACAGCCTGAATATCTCTGTTGGCAGTTTATTTATTTCATTTTGAGCCATTTCTGGCTCCAATTCAATCAGCAATCGACACGAAAGAGAATTAAAAAATATTGACTCAAAACTGACAACTAAAAAGACAGCTCTATTTATTTGTCAAATTACATAGAAACCAACGCCAACCCAGCACTACATTTTTCTACTCGTAATAAATTCCTTGAAATAATAATTTTTTTATACACGACGATAAAATTGCATTATTTCCGGAATTTTTTTTCCGAATCTTTTCGGTCGACGATAAAATAGTTTATCGTCTTGTATAAAAAATAACTATAAAAAGTTGTTTTCTGTATTTTATTAGTAAGATAATAACGGAGGAGGGGGGGAGCTCCAATTATGAGCTATGTAATATTTGAACAAGGATTTTCTTGATAAGATAACGAAATACTATCTAAATCCCCAAAACTTAATTCCCCTCATTTTTCTCAATATTTTTATTTGAAATTCTAATATTATGTGGGCTGCGTTGCATAATATGGAAATTTCTTATACGGATAAAGGTCATTTACCTACATGGTATATTATGTATTCGTGAGCCTTTTTCAAATCGTTCGATTCTAAAAATATTAAAATTCATTTTGTGACACACTTTAGAGTATTTTTTTTTGTTTATTGTTTAATGTGTCTTTTATATTTCTTATTTAATTATATTTGACATCGAAAAAAGGCGTCAAGTTGGCTTAGAAATATGCAGGGTTGTCCGAATTCCGAAGATAAAAATCTATACTAATATATAAAATCCGTGACCGACTCACTGATTAATCACGATCCTGCTCAAACCACTCAACGTAAGAAGCTCAATTTTGGCATACAGGTTGATTCTAGGGTGTAGAGGTTCGATAAGAAGGGATTTTTCCAAATTCCAGTTCCAAGGGAGTGAAATCACCTCTCAAATATTACAATATTTTATTTAAAAAACGGCCAAGTTTCCGAAAAAGCCCTTAAACACGTATATTTTATTTTGTTTTTTACATATTTTAAGATTTTTTAAAAATGTATACAGGATGTTTCGAAAAATCTGGTCATTGATTAATCACGTTCCTTGTTAAAGCGCTTGATGTAAAAAGCTGATTTTTGGTTTGTCAACCGGATTGACTATGGGGCGTAAAGGTTCGATAAGGAGGGGTTTCTCGAATCTCAAGTTCTATATACCTTTTCGTTATACCTCTATAAAACTACTGGCTGAAAAGATATGCATTTTTTCTAATTTTTACATGAGAAATGTCTCTTGGTAAAAACTGCTACAAGTAACCATTCTCAATATATTTGGAATAAATATTTTCAATACATATCATCACTGACAAGAGACAAACGTGTTGACTAGGTAGTTATTTAACTGAAATGGGAACTTTTTATTTTTTAAATTAATCATTAATTTCTCTAGAAAAAATATTATAAAACAGCTTCTGTGGAATTTTACATTTCAAATTTATTATTTCAATAAGTTAAGAGTTACAATGGCAGCGAAATCGAATTTCTTCTGTCAAAAACCACCCATATACAAATTTCATCCAAATATGGACATTAATTCAGAAATTATTTAGAAAAAGAAACAAAATATGGCAATTCCAAATACCAACATAATAAAAATATGTATTGTTATTATAGTTAAACCTCATAAAATCAATTGTCAACATTTTTGGTTGGAGTTCTGCTTCTATTTAAAGTTGTACCAGTCCTTTTTAATCCATTGTTTTCAGATTTAGTAATTTCAAAAAAAATTGTTCCACATGTAGCCTATTCATCACCACAAAACCTATATTTTTATCTCTTTTTATCTAGCATTTCAAAAATAAAATATTCGAAATTCTTATTATTCCAAGTTAATTATAAATGTCAGCGTATACTAACGACCTTGACGTATACCAAGTCGTGTGTAATCAAGAAATACCTTCTTGATTTATTTGATTATACAGTGTGACCCACTCAAGACCGGGCACCCTCCATAAAATCTGTGTTTATAGTCCGATTTTGATGATTTTTTTTTCAAATATAAAGTTTCAAAAAATGTACTTTAGGGCTCAATGTCATGTTATTTCACAAAACAAGGCCTTTTTTAATAAAGTTTTTGTGGTGAAAAATTTGTAAAAATCATATTAGCGATTTTATTTCAAAAATTTGAGTACACCCCTACATTCGGCATCCCCCAAAACAGTTCTGTACCAAATTTCGTTTAAAAATATTAATTATTAATAATTCTGCAGTTAAATTAAATAATTCCCTATTTTTGCCAATTTAACGATGAGTTATCACGTAACCCTTGAAAAAAAACAATCCACAACAATGGGTTTTATTAGCTGTCAATTCTTGCAGCGTAGAATTGAATATTAATTTAATAGCAGCAAAAAGTGTTGTATCAAGAAATATTATTTGCATTATGGAACAATTAAATATTAGGGATTAAAATTGAAATTATTCGTTTAGTGGGTGATAACTATCTTCAAGTCAGGAGAAGCTGCCAGAGAATTTAACAACAGACATCCCGACAGACCTGCAGTAAGTAGAAGCACGGTTCAACGAATAAATAGAGTTTTAATGAAACTGGTTTGTGTGTCAAAATACTTACTAAAAACAGAACCGGAACATCGAATAAATAGGCGGAATGAGGAAATATTAGAATATTTTCGTAACAATCCTCGTCCAAGCATTAGAGGCGCCAGTGTTGATTTGGATATACCAAGGGAAAATATTAGGAGATGTTTGCGAAACTCGTAAAGTTAAACCCTTTAAACCAAAAGATTTTACACACTTTGGAAAACGGAGATGATGTTAGACGCTTTAGAATTCTGCTTATGGGCTCAAGCAGAGTATTTAAATAATAGAAATTTCTTAAAAGAAATTTTATTTAGTGATGAGGCAACATTTAGTACAAACGGAGTAGTATCCTCTCAAATTCGCGATTCTGGGCAGTCGAAACCCTGAATGGGTGATCAATACAAGAAGACAGTATTCTCCAGAAATTAAATGTGTGGTGTGGCATACTGATGATAGAATCATTGGTCCATTTTTTTTTGAGAGAAATTTGAATAGTCCAACGTTTTTGAATTTTCTGATTAATGACTTTTGGGATGCAATACATAATTTACCATGCCAAACCCGTTTGAATTTAAAATTTCAATTGGACGGATCACCTGTGCATAACGCGGCAGTTGTCAGGGAATGGTTAAATGAAAATTTTGAAAATAAGTGGATAGGTCGAAATAGCCCGCTAATTGAGTGGCCACCGAGATTTGACCTAACACCCCTTGATTTCTTTCTTTGGGGTTTCTTAAAGCAACAAGTTTACAAGTCTAGACCTCAATCTGTAGATGAATTACGTATTAGAATTACAGAGGCTTCTGCAAATATTACACCACAGCAGCTTAGGAATGTAACTGTTAATCTAAGAAAAAGATGCGACAAATGTATTGAACTGAATGGAGGGACTGGTAGAAGCAACTAGAATTATTTGAATATAGTTTAACTTATTATTCGGTTATTGTGTTGCTTGTAGTATTTTTATCATTGTTTGTAATAAAACTGTTTTGGGGGATGCCGAATGTAGGGGTGTACTCAAATTTTTTGAAAAAAAATCGCTAATATGATTTTGCAAATTTTTCACCACAAAAACTTTATTAAGTAGGCCTTGTTTTTTGTGAAATAACATGACATTGAGCCTTAAAGTACATTTTTTGAAACTTTATATTTGAAAAAAAAAATCATCAAAATCGGACTATAAACACAGATTTTATGGAGGGTGCCCGGTCTTGAGTGGGTCACACTGTATACACATACTACCTGTCTGACATAAACGTTGATATGACGACATGCGAGGAACTAGTCGTGATCATTTCATATTCCACTTTAATCATTGCCACGACATTCTATTCGAACAATTTGAAAAATATCGAATAAAAATGCAAGAAATATGTACTTAAAATGCTGTTTGTCTGAGTAAAGTGAAATTGCGTAATTAGACAGTTAAAGCACGACAGTTAACGCAGAAATTTTATTAACGAATGAAATTTTGATGTCCATTAATTTAACGTAAGGACGGAGGTGTTTAGAGCATTAACAGAATTAGGGGTTAGCAAGATGATAAAATTGACACTCCAAGAGACAGTAAATGAAGTCAAAGTAATTTAAATTTGTAATCAGGGACGGATTAAGACAGGGGGGTCCACTCTCTCCAGTACTGTTTAGTGTAATATTAGAAAAAGTTATCAAAGATGCGGCAATCAACAGAGAGGGCCTTCTGTATACAAAAAGACACCAATGCTTAGCCTTTGCAGATGATTTAGTTATCTTAGCAAGAGATCGGAAATGGCACAGCAGCTGATGCGGCTTATATAAAATTCTCCTTCTTTAGAAGAACAAATGAAGAATTAAACCAACTCTATCGGGCACCGAGTATAACGGGAGTAGCAAGAGCACAAAGACTGAGATGGTGGGACACATTGAAAGAATGGCTGAAGCAAGAATTCCTAGTATGATAACGAAACGTGAAATAGGTGGAAAGAGAAGGAGAGGTAGACCGAGAATCAGATGGAAAAAGGGTGTATAAGATGACTTGAGAAGGATAAGAGTGGATGGGTGGAGAATAAAGGCGAAAGACAGAAACAAATGGAGATAAGTTGCAACAACGTTTTGTACACTTGAAGGATTTGTCTTTTATTTTATTTCTCTAAAATAATATTCTTTAAGTCTAATTCATTATTTTATTTATCTAAAATTTCTTCTGTAATTTTTTTACAGATTCTCAATAATCACGAGCATGTTCTACAGGTCCCGCGGTTACAAAATGCCATTGTAATAACTACTTGAAGGCACGCGAACCAAGTCCTGACGTATTTTACATCATTCCGATCGAAAATATCGCTGGTGGAAGAAATGCTGTTCGAATACTTTCGAGCGTAATAAATTTATGTCGTACGCCCACGACAGCGTCTCTGGCTCGTTGCAAAATCTGATATTTCGTTACTACTAGTACTACCAGTATTTGATGCAGCCGTAAAGGCAGTTCATGATGTTGTAAACCCACAGGCGTCAAAGGTTTTACAATCTAATATTTATCTTAAGACGATTAAAGAACTAAGAGTGTTAATTTCGATTCAAGTGTTTTCTACATATTTCCATATCTTTCTTGATTTGAATATGCTATTTTCCGTTGAATTTCTATTCTGTAATGTTTAGTATGTCATAGATTTGGTGTAGACATCTCAATTAATATTGTGGAAGATGACGGAGTTCCAAATTCATCATTCATTAACAATAAAAAATATTATTATACAGGGTGGTCTGAACTGTATTCCGGAAACTTCGGCAGCATGTTCTGCAGATAAAAATAAGTAAAGAAGTTCGTATAAATGTATGTCTTAAAATGCTTTTAAAATGCGTTTCGGAGATACTTTCGATTTTTTCCAAATAATTTATGAAGTAACGTCAATATTTGGATGAAAATTGGTGTTTGAGAGTTTTTTGACATGAAAAATTGATTTTGATGTCAATATGACTTCAATTTGTAGGGGGCGCCACCTACATATTTTTTTAACTGGTTTGAAGAGTAGTATCTTTTTGTCTGTACTGGTATTAAACTATTGAGTAAAAAAATATACATATACGACGTTTTTTACGTAAAAAAGGTCTCTTGGCAAATATCACTACGAGTAATGGTTCTCGAGATATTTGGAATCGAAATTATCAGTACCTGTCATCATTGACATAAATTAAACATGTTAACTAAATAGTTATTAGACTGAAATCATAAATTTCAAACATTTTTGTGCTACAAGTTTAAAAGAAACTGTTTTATCATGATTTTTTCGAAGAAAAATTTATGATTAATTTAGAAAAATTAATATTTCAGTCAAATAGCTATCTACTCAACGTGCTTATTTTTTGTCAATAATAACATGTATTGACTGTCATCATTGCACAGGGGAAACATGAAGGCACCCTGTGTGATATTATTCAAAGAGGATTCCGCATCGCTGAGATATGGTGCAGGACTGTCGGGCTAGAGTATTAACTCAGATAAAACCGCAGTAGTGCCATTCACCAGAAAGCGAAGTTTGAAAAACTTGAAAAGAATCCATCTAGATGGAAAGGAAATACTGCCATCACAGGAAGTGAAATATCTGGGAATAACCCTGGATAGTAAACTTCTCTGGAACAGAATATTAAAAGAACATTACCAGCAAACCACAAAGGCTCTCATGATATGCAGAAGACTGAGGAAATAGGTGGGGCTGCGCCCTAACATTTGCGCTGGATGTATACCATGATAGTAGACCCATGATTACTTATGGAGCAGTTGCTTGGTATACAAAACTGAAACAACATTACAGCAAGACTTAAACCCTATTGCAAGGTACAGAGACTTGCATGTATCTGCATCACAGGTGCCATGAGAACATGTCCAACAGCAGCAATGGAGTCATTCAGACCTAACACACTGCATATTGTCGTCAGTAGTTATGCCAATGCGACAATGATTAGGGTGGTCATTGACAGGAAACAGTACTGGGAGAATTTTCAGGTCAGGGCTTGGAACACCCTCAAAAAAGAAAATTCCACTTCTCCAACTCCCAGTGGATGACATACCAAAATTTACAACTTTGAGAAACACCTCACTGTAGTATTGAGTAATAAAAGGATTGGAAGAAAGAAAGCAACACTCAATATAAAAAGACCATACCATCACGTGGTATACTGATGCTTCCAAAACCAAAGCAGGGACAGGGATAGGAGTATTTGGGCGAAAACTGAATACTCAGACAATGGAGCTTACCAAAAGTATCCTTGGAGAAATTTGCGCTATCGAATGCAGTACAATTTATGGATAGGAACTATCGAAAACAGGAAATTGCCATCCTATCCGATAGTCAAGCAGCACTTAACACGATCAACTCCAGTAACCATCAATTCAGTTGGTCCAAAAGTAACACAAAGCTCAACAAATTAGGCAAAGAAAATAAAGTCTACTCTGGGTGCCTGCTCGCAAGGGATGAGAGCAAATGAAAAAGCAAATAGTCTAGCTAGGAAAGGGCGAACACTCACTAACTGGACCAGAACCGTTCTGTTAAGCAGGAACCAACTGAAAGCGGAACTGAAGAATCAGGGCTCATCCGTAACTTGGAATGGGTGTCCTCCAACAGTCTAAGACCTCGAAAAGTTCCTTAGAACTTATGACCGAAAAATAAAGGTTTTCCTTGATTTAAGTAAAAACAATCTTCGGATTGTCACGGGGGTTCTAACAGGACACTGTCTCCTCAACAGAACACCTCAGTAGGCTGAAACTGAGAAACAACGGCGAATGCAGATTTTGTGGGAAAATGAGGCGCAGAACACCTTATCACTGAGTGCGCCGAGACGACGACCATTGTTGCCATGAACCTTGGCACGTCTGATGTCAGGTGTTTTGTGCTAAAAATTTAAAAAGAAACTGTTTTATCATGATTTTTGGAAGAAAAATTGTATGATTAATTTAGAAAAATTAATATTTCAGTCAAATAACTATCTACTCAACGTGCTTATTGCTTTGTCAATAATAACATGTATTGACTATTTCCATTTTAAATATCTTGAAAACGGTTATCCGTAGCGATTTTTACCAAGAGACATTTTTTACGTAAAAACTTACGAGAATGTATATTTTTTCACTCAGTAGTTTTATACAGGTACTAATGAAAAGTTATTACTCTTCAAAACAGTTAAAACACATGTAGGTGGCGCCCCCTACAAATAGAAGTCATATTGACATCAAAATCAAATTTCTCATGTCAAAAAACTCCCAGACACCAATTTTCATCCAAATATTGTCGTTAATTCATAAATTATCTGGAAAAAATCGAAATAAAAATGAAACTTTTACATCCTGTGTTCCTCTCTCTCCGAAAGTAAGCATTTTAGAACATACATTCATACGATTTTCTTTTACTTATTTTTATCTGCGGAATATGCTGCCTAAGTTTCCGGAATACAGTTATTCAGACCACCCTGTATACACTAATACCTACATTTATTCATTAGCAGGTTTGAAGTACTTAGAGGCTAAAAATCAGTTTAAGTGTTTTCCAAGAGTATGGTTGTAGGTATGTAGATGATATTTTTGCCGTCTCTGACACATGTTCTTACATCATAGATCATTTTATTTCTAAATCAAATAATCACTTTCCTTCCATTAAATTTGCCTATAAAATTGAGAACAACGATAGGTTACCATTTCTAGATGAATTAGTTATAAGAAATAATAATAATTGCCTGGAATTTGATATCTATAAAAAAAAATACCAGTGTTGAACGTAAAATGGTTAGTTTAAATTTCTTAGTTCATAGACTACTTATTTTTCCACTTACCAGAGAAAGATATTAAATTAGAAATGTAGCTGAGTGTAATGGATATTCTTGAATAAATTAGGCAAAGAAAACAAAGTCCTCCTACACTGGGTGCCTGCTCACCAAGGGATAGAAGGCAATGAAAAAGCAAATAATCTAGCTAGGAAAGGAGCGAACACTCCACTAACTGGACCAGAACCGTTCTGCTTTCCCAGTGGTAACCAACTCAAGGCGGAACTCAAGAACTTGGAAGATTCCATCCGCAACCTGGAATGGAAATCTTGTAATGGTCTAAGACACTCGAAGAAGTTTCTGAGGGCTTATGATCAAGAAAAATCACAGACCTTCCTGGGTCTGAGTAAGAACAATCTTCGGATTGTCACGGGGTTTTTAACAGGACACTGTCTCCTCAATGGACACCTCAGTAGATTGAAACTAAGAGGAAACGGCGAATGCAGATTCTGTGGGGAAGATGGGGAAACACCAGTACACCTCATCACTGAGTGCGCCGAGACGACAACCATTCGTGCCATGAATTTTGGTACGACTGATATTGGAGATGGAGAACTACCCTCTATAAAACCGTCACAGATACTGGCTTTTGTCAAAGCCCTGGGACTGTATGATGAGTTATGATTCAAGAAAGGGGGACACAATGGATCTGTAAGGTCGAAGTGATTAACCCCCCTCCCACTCATTCTAAATTCTAAAAAAAAATTCTAATGGATATTCTCCTTCATTAGTTGATAAAATAATTAGAAAACGTAGTGTAATTTCGACTTTTCAAGTGGAGAAAGATACGTAGAGATATTTCTCAATACCGTTTATTAGAGAGGTATCCCGTGGTTTAAAAATAATTTTGAGAATGTGAATTATAAACTTGTGGATGGTGCTAATAATATTTTATAACAATTATTAGATAATCCTAAAGTTCTTCATATTTTCTCAAAACTTTAAACGTCCTTTGTTTTCCACAGATATTTCAAAACCAAAATTAGTCAAATCGGTCCAGCCATTCTGGTGTTTTTGTGAGACTAACCCCCAAACGTTAATAATTATTTACTAATTAATACTACATACCTCCAACTTCCATATCCATACGTGGTTTTAAAAAATATCACAAGAAACCTCTATAATCTGGAATATTTTTTACACCTTAGAGCCAATACCAAAACTATAGAAAATCAAAACGAATCCTTCCTTTTCCTTGTGCATTTTTTGTTCTTTGGTTGTTAATTTTCTTGATAATTTCTTCATAAATTCGTAGACTACCCATTTTGCTGTAAGTATTTTTTTGTTAGGTTCACAATTCATGATTAGTTATAGTAAAATTTTAAAACTACTGTATACTATTAAATAAGATATTTTCTTCTTATATTTCTATTTTCAACTCTAAACACATTACTACTATATTGTGTGCTTTCGAGATTTTTCAACGATGAACATATTTAAAGAACCGTTATCAGAAAACAGCGTTAAACATATATAATAAAGTTTCTAACAGAGTTCCATTAATTTAAACGATGTTTACCATCGGAAAAGAAAATATTTAGCAATAAATTAGCGTTCTTATGTTATGTCTCTCTGTATAACAACTCTAAATATATGTAAATGTATCGCTAATATATTTCTTTTTTTATTTCTAGGTAAGCAGGATTCTGGTGAATGGCACTATCGCGGTTTTGTCTGTGTTGATACTCAGCCCGACAGTTCTACACCATCTCTCACTGATACGGAGTCCTCTTTGGATAATATCACACAAGGTGCCTTCATGTTTCCCCCGGGCGATCATGACTATGTCATCTGCATACCCAATGCAGTGTATTCCCGCTAGAGTTAATTCGTCTAGTAGTTCATCCACCACCAAGCTCCACAGCAAAGGGGAGGTTACTCCACCTTGTGGAGTCCCTTGCGTTGTTTTAACAGCTACAGTTTTGGTGCCCTATTTCTCCCATTCTTTTAAAAGTCGACCCCCCGCCTAACTGCTCTCATTGTGGCAACCAATTAACAGTGTACCACCTCCTAATAAAATGTCCCTCATTAAAATATTCTTTAAGTCTAATTCATTATTTTATTTATCTAAAATTTCTTCTGTAATTCTTTTACAGATTCTCAATAATCACGAGCATGTTCTACAGGTCCCGCGGTTACAAAATACCATTGTAATAACTACTTGAAGGCACGCGAACCAAGTCCTGACGTATTTTACATCATTGCGATCGAAAATATCGATAGGTGGAAGAAATGCTGTTCGAATGCTTTCGAGCGTAATAAATTTATGTCGTACGCCCACGACAGCGTCTCTGGCTCGTTGCAAAATCTGATATTTCGTTACTACTAGTACTACCAGTACTTGATGCAGCCGTAAAGTTAGTTCATGATGTTGTAAACCCAAAGGCGTCAAAGGTTTTACAATCTTAAATTTATCTCAAGACGATTAAAGAACTAAGAGTGTTAGTTTCGATTCAAGTGTTTTCTTAATATTTCAATATCTTTCTAAATTTGAATATGCTATTTGCCCAACTATTTTCCGTTTGATTTCTATTCTGTAATGTCTAATATGCTACAGATTTGCTGTAGACATTTGGAATGTTTTTTTACACCCCCCATTAGGGCCAATACCAAAAACATAGAAAATCTTTGGTGTTTGGTTGTCAATTTTCTTGATCATCTGTACTAATATATAAAATCCTTAAGTGACTGACATACTAATTAATCACGATCCTGCTCAAACCACTCAACGTAAGAAGCTTAATTTTGGCATACAGGTTGATCCTAGGGTGTAAAGGTTCGATAAGAAGGGATTTTTCGAAATTCCAGTTCCAAGGGGGTGAAACCATCCCTCAAATATTACAATATTTTTTATTTAAAAAACGGCCAAGTTTCCGAAAAAACGCTTAACACGTATAGTTTATTTCGTATTTTTACATATTGTAAGATTTTTTAAAAATGTATACAGGGTGCTTCGAAAAATCTGGTCATAGGTTAATCACGATCCTGTTTAAAGCGCTTGACGTAAAAAGCTGATTTTTGGAAAACGGATTGACTTTAGGGAGTAGAGGTTCGATAAAAAAAGATTTTTCGAAACTCCAATTCTAAGGGGAAAAAAGAAAGAAGAAAGAAAGAAACCACCCCTCAAATATTAGAATATTTTTTATTTAAAAACTGGTGAGATTTTCGGAAAACCTCTTAAACACGTATATTTTATTTTGTTGTTTTACACATATTAAGATTTTTTAAAAATTTATACAGGGCGTTTCATAAAATATGACCATTGAATAATCACGATTCTGCTTAAACTGCTTGACGTTTAAAGCTGATTTTTGGCAAACGGATTGACTGTGGGGTGTAGAGGTTCACATAAGGAAGGGTTTCTCGAATCTCAAATTCCAAGAGGGTGAAAACGCCCCTCAAATATTACAATATTTGTTATTTAAAAAACGGTTAGTCTTTCAGGAGAACGCTTGGACAAGCATAATTTATTTGTTTTTTTTACATATTTTGAAATTTTTTAAAAAATCATACAGGGTGTTCCAAAAGTTGGGTAATTTCTTAACCACGATTCTGCTTAAACTGCTTGACGTAAAAGCTTATTTTCGGCAAACGGATTTTCGAAAGTCAAATTCAACGAGATGAAACTACCCCTCAAATATTACCAAGTTATATAATAATATCGCCATATTGTTTTTTCTTTTGCTGACATAAATGTGAGAATATTTTATCCAGTTTGTATATTAATGGAAATTCTTGCTTTGCTTTATCATCACCATTACAAATGATTAATTCGACGTGAACGAAGTCGCGGGTACACGCTAGTTTCTTCATAAATTCGTAGACTACCCATTTTGCTGTGAGTAATTTTTTGATAGGTTCACAATTCATGATTAGTTATAGTAAAATATTAAAACTACTGTATACTATTAAATAAGATGACCACTATTTTGAAGTTAGTTATTTTCTTCTTATATTTCTATTTTCAACTCTAAACACATTACTACTATATTGTGTGTTTTTGAGATTTTTCAACGCTGAACATATTTAAAATACCGTTATCAGAAAACAGCGTTAAACATATATAATAAAGTTTCTAACAAACTTCCATTAATTTAAACGATGTTTACCATCGGAAAAGAAAATATTTAGCAATAAATTAGCGTTCTTATGTTATGTCTCTCTGTATAACAACTCTAAATATATGTAAATGTATCGCTAATATATTTCTTTTTTTATTTCTAGGTAAGCAGGACATCAGGCATTACATTTGATAGTCAGTTTAGGATAGTAAGTTTATTGTTTATTGAAATACTAACTTGCTGTTATTATTAATATGGTATTTTTCTACTATTTTCTCTTGAATTTTTATTCTGTAATGTCTAGTATGTCACTGATTTGCAATGGAAATCAATTATTACCAATAGTTAGAGTTCCAACCCTAATTTTTTTAAAAATAATTTTTCTGTATAATTTTTTTTGTGAATTTTTCCCATATTTTAAAAATTATTCTGTTTTTCTGTGCGAAGACGAATCCAACAAATCATCATATTTCGTTAATTTCATTTATCTTTTTAAATTTCCAACAAAATTTCTACGATCAAATATCGAATAATGTTTGTAGTAAAGGTAAGGCGTGCTAAACAATGGCCTGTCTATTTTCCGGAAGTAGTTGGCGTTACCTAGGGGATATAGTGAACCATCTGCTTCCTTTTTCTTTTCCGTAAACTCTCTAATAAATTCGTTTAAGATTGTTCTGTCGGTCCATTGTATTATTAATAGCACACTATACCTTCTATTAATAGAGTTCACATAATATTGACTTAATTTAGCAGATGCTCTTATTTCAATTTTGAGGCAATCTTATTTTTTTAAGATTTCTTTTATCAAACTAAATTTCAGTTTTGCAGTCAAATTTTTTAGTCCATACCATTTTTTAGAGCTTTTTTATTCCAGTAGAAGTAAAATGAATTAGTCAATATGAAACCCGGTCCATAATATGAAATCTGTGGCAATTCTGGACCACCCTGAACCGTTTAATACGATAAAATAACACAAAGTCCATGCCTTATTTACAATCCCATTAGATAAACTTTATCTTCACACTGTGTTTGTTCTTATTACCTACTCAGGCTAGAAACAGTATTTGCTTTTCATAAAACTAGTTTCTCTTATCCTACGATATTTATTTGTCTGGTTATCGCGTATTCTCTAGTAAAATACACGTGAAGAACAGTTTTTATTAGTTACGATCTTGTAAAAGATCACTGCTTATTGATGATAAAAGAAACTAGCTTTAAGAAGATCTTTTCCTAATTGAAGTAAAACTTAATTCAGAACCTTGCAATTAGTGGTTTCAATTACACTTTATAGTTTTTAGTTTACGATCATTCACAATGTCTAAAAAACACAATTAAAATTATTAAAATATCCTAGCAACAGCCTGCGTTAGTCAGTTGTATCCACAAAGAAAACCTAATATTTAGCTTATACAGGGTTGTTCACCACATACGACACGGAGTATTGTAGCTAAACGATGAGATTTTTACAAATTGTAAGTTTGGGGTTCGATGAAGGACTATTAGAGGTACAATTTAAAAATAATTTTACAAGATACAGAGTGTCCCAAATAAGTAAAAAATATCAAAGTTGTATTTTTTTAAATGGAACACCCTGTATATTATTACATTTTTAGTTTCTACGATTAAAAGAAAGGTAAATTTGATTAAGATTTATTATCAAACCTTACCGTTTTTGAAATATTTTCAATTTTGTGAAATTGCAGTAAAAATTTTAAAGCTTCATTTCTCCAAGGGTATCAATGTTTTTAATACTAAATATTTAATGAAGTTTATTTATTGATCAGTTATTGTGTTGCAATAATAAAAATAATACTACCTTATACAGAGTGTCTAAAAATTTATTTTAAATAATTATTAGCTTCAAACGGCAATAACTTGTTTAATTTAAATAGAACACCCTGTATATTTTACGAGAATCAGATGCACAATTTAATTGTCTATCAAATTATATTATACCATTTTTTTACCTATCTCTTTAAGTTTCCGTAGAAAATGCATTTTCTTGTAATTTAGAACTTATTTATCAATATACCCATGGACTATTGACATTTTAGATTATTTTTAAAGATGTACCAAATTTTTAAAGAGTACAGATACTAATATTGTCGATATAATTCGTTTATTTCATTAAAAAATAAAAAAAACTGTTTAAATATTTGTAGAGGACCAATTAATATGATTCCAGTATTCAAACTACATTAACTGACTGTTTGCGTTGATTAATAATAATTGCTCCAAATACTAAAAACTGAATTTTGTATGGGCATTAGACAGTGTGATAAAAAGTAACACCTTAAAAATGATATTTCATTTTTTAATAAATGCTTATTTATAACAACAAAGACTTTAATTTGATAACTTATTATTATATTGATTTCTGACTCGAAAATCTACATTTATTTATAATAATTTATTAACGAACACAATTAAGTATGTCATTAATTAGTATATGGGCGGAAATAATGGTGTTATATTTTATTAATGGTATACTCTTTTATAAAGATTTAAATAGTTTTCTTTTTGCATACAAATGGGCTAGTAATATTATCGTTTTGCTAAAAACGATAATATTACTAGTCTGTACACTTTGTACATTTGTTTTTTTTTAAAACAATCTAAAATGTCAATATTCCATGGATATATTGATAAATGAGGTCTAAATTATAAGAAAATGCATTTTCTACGAAAACTTGAAGGGATAGGTAAAAAATGGCATAATACAATTTCATAGACAATTTAATTGTGCATCTGATTCTCGTAAAATATACAGGGCATTCCATTTAAATTAAGGAAGTTATTGCCGTTTGAAACTAATAATTATTTAAAATAAATTTTTAGACACTCTGTATAAGGTAGTATTATTTTTATTATTGCAACACAATAACTGATCAATAAATAAACTTCATTAAATATTTAGTATTAAAAACTTTGATACCCTTGGAGAAATGAAGCGTTAAAATTTTTACTGCAATTTCACAAAATTGAAAATATTTCAAAAACGGTAAGGTTTAAGTATAATAAACCTTAATCAAATTTACCTTTATTTTAATCGTAGAAACTAAAAATGTAATAATATACAGGGTGTTCCATTTAAAAAAATACAACTTTGATATTTTTTATTTATTTGGGACACTCTGTATCTTGTAAAAATATTTTTAAATTGTAGCTCTAATAGTCCTTCAACGAACCCCAAACTTATAATTTGTAAAAATCTAATCGTTTACCTACAATACTCCATGTCGTATGTGGTGAACAACCCTGTAGAACAATCAACTTTTAATTTCTAAACACAATTTATCTTGGCGGAAGATAAAATAATAAAGGCCCAAATGACATTTTTCGCAAATTTTGAAGTATAATTAGTGGAGAAGTTAAAAGTTTGATAACTTTTTCTACTAATTGAAAATGTCTACCACTAATTTTGACGTTCTGAACGCTTACGTTTAAATTAAAGAAACAAACTTCTACGCTAAAGGAAACCACTAATTTATTCCACTAATTGCGAGGTTCAGAATGAAGCTTAACTTTTTCTACTAATTGAAAATTACCACTAATGTTGACGTTTTGAATGCGTATATTGAAATTAGAGGAACAAATTTAATTGACGCTAACAACGCTAATTGAAATCACTGAATGAACCTTAAGAAAATGCCTTAATTTATAGATGGAACTACGATATTAGAAAACAACAGCAGCACGCCTCTGCATGGTAAACCCATTTAAAAATTCGGCTCACTTTTACACACCTCATTGGCGTACCGATTCTAGAGCCCCCCGTGGCGAAAAGGACAATTAAAATTTATTGTTCTCTCTGCAGCAGAACGCCCGGTATGTAGAGAGATACCTGAACAAAACAACGGACAAAAACAACCGTGGGTTTATGGTATGTGTCCAATTGGGCCCCCATAAAAATATCTGAATAATGCGAAGAAAAAACGCTGATACTTTTATGACGGAACAAAAAAAAACGAATATTAAAACAATAAGATGCAATAAACAAAAATTAAGAAATGTTAATCCAAATTACACACTTCAAATTAAATAAATATTCACAGAACAACAAACTAAGTTTACATTTGATACATATATCTGGCCGAAACGGTGTGTAAGTAAAGTAAATAAAGACAATGGAAATTCGAAATACTTTTAATAAAGATACGTTATCCTTCTATAGCCGTGCCACTCATTCTTCTTCTTCTTCTTCATACATTAGGACCAAGTCCTGTGTTTTATAATAATAATAATAATAATAATAATAATAAATGGCTTTATTAAAGGAAAAGTAACAAAATACATACTCCTTCTTCAGGCAAAGTCTAGCCTATGGCTACTCTACTTAACCTGTTCAAAGAAAAAAAAAATAAATATACAATTACAGTTAGCACCACCTGCACTACAACAATTAGTAAATCAGACAGAAAATAACCAGAAAAACAAAGAAATATTTATAAAAAAATAAAATAATTTAACAAAAAAAATCATATATTATGACAATAAAAAAACAAAACTGATAAAAAAAAATGATCTGGATTAGGGAGACGTCAAATCTGTTGGCTCATGTAAACCTCTTTAAGCTTTTTCCGAAAAGTGCTTAGAGACATTTTCTTAACATTATTTTCGATATTATTAAACAATAAAATTGCATTATATAGATAGGAGCGGCGAAAGATAGAGGAGTTGTAAACAGGAAATTCAAGTTTATTTGGATAGCGTAATGTTCTGTTTACATCATTTCGAAATATAAACCTGTCAAATAAATATGAAGGTGTCTTTGTGGAAACTATTTTTTGTGTAAAATTACATATCTGATACTTATACATATTATCTATTTTTAGCCATTGTAGTATATTTATTTTTTCAGAAATATGGTCATACTTCCGCAAGCCAAATACAAACCTACAACATGAATTTTGCAGTTATTGCAGTCGATTTTTGGAATTTTTATCTAAACAGTTATAAAATGAAACAAGGCAATACGCAATTTATAAGAAATATAAGAGACTCACATAATTTTTTTCGGATTTTAAAATTTAGGAGTATTTATTCATATATAACGATTTTAAGACACAATAAGATTTTTTCAGAATATTTGTTATATGACTTTTAAAGCGCATGTCCACGTCAAAGACGACGCCTAGATTTTTATATAGCTTAACACAATTTAGGGATGTACAATTCAAGTTAGCCTTTAGCTGTGATGAAACAGATTCGTAACGACCGACGCGGAGAACAAAAGCACATCAAAGAACACTTATTAATATTTAACTTTAGGTTATTTTCAGCAGAGTACTCAGATATCAGTTTAAGATCATGAGTAATCTTACTTATAGCAGTTTCTGTTTCATTTGGATCAAATGACATAAATAATTGTGTATCATCAGCATAAGATATCACATTACAATAAGACGACTTTCGAAGTAAATCTGCCGTGTAAATTAAAAATAAGATAGGACCAGGACAGAGCCCTGAGGCACTCCAGAAGTAACACAATTTGAGGATGAAAAATTGTCATCAATTTGAACAACTTGTTTTCTATCCGAGAGATAGCACCGAAAAAACTTCAGTGATATGTCAGAAAATCCATAAAACGCCAGTTTGCTACACAATAACTCGTGGTCCAGCGTGTCAAACGCTTTAGAAAAATCCAGTAAAATTAGAGCCAAAGCTTCGCCATCATCCATACTATTCAAAATATTATCTATTACATACGATAGCACAGTGGCAGTGTTATGGCCTTGCCTGAAACCAGATTGATGAGCTGGTATTATTTTATTAAAAACTGCATACTGGTAGATTAGAGGTTTTAAAAAAATTTCAAGTATTTTTGATAAGACCGGTATTAAAGCTATAGGTCTGAAGTCTGAAAGTTCTGCCGGCTTATTTGATTTTGGGAGTGGTTTAACCAAAGAAAGTTTCCAAGCAGTTGGAAAATATCCCGTTTCAAGACATAAATTAACAATATGAGTTAGAGGTAAAGCAACGCAGGGCAACAGTATTGTAACATAACAGTAGTAATACCATCATAGCCAGCTGCATTGGATTTTAATGATGTAACAATTTTAATTATCTCCCACTCCTCGGCCAATCTGAATTTAAAACAAATAGTGTCATTAAATTTCTTTAATTTTAAAGATTCAGCAGTTAGTTTGCAGCTGTTATATTGACTGTAGACTGTTTTCTTTAATGGTTCCCTAAGAACAGTTGGGATGATGAAGACCAGCTTTCATACCATCTTATTGGTGGTCGTCTAGGCTGTCGAGGCGTGTTGAATCTTTCTTCCTTAGCAATTTTCGTTAACCGGTGGTTTGGCATCGTCTCCACATGGTCTCTCCACTCTCTTCTCCTGGTTCTTGCCGATCTTACTACATCCTGTACTTCACATGTTTCTCTTATATCCTCACTTCTTTTCCGGTCATATAAGGTATATTCTGTAATTGATCTAAGTGTTCGCATTTCAGTTGTTCTTAGGAGCCGTTTTGTTGTTGTGTTCTCTGCTCTAGTCTCTATCGCATATGTCATAACCGGTCTCACGCAAGCCTTATAAATTCTAACTTTGCTTCTGACGCTCATATATTTATTTCGCCAAATTATATCCCTTAAATATCCGGATATTAATGATGCCTTTGTTGTTTGGGTTTTTACTTCTTCTTTAAGATTCCTAGTGCTTGTTATATTTGCCCCCAGATATTTAAATGACATCACTTGTTCTACACTCTGATCATAGATTGCGAGTTTGCATCTCTGCTAGTCACTGTAATTATTAATTATATGAAAAAATACTAAATACAGCCAAAACAAACCAAACCATAAAGTAGGTCTCAAAATGAATTTAGCGAAAACTAAAGTAATGTACAACGAACTAGTAGACAAAAAAAACATTCTAATAAATAAGACAACACTGGAAATAGTACACTGAAAAAAAGGATCTCTCAGTCGAAATGAATATGACTTTGACCCAAAAGATTGGCGCTTTTCAATAGGGCCAAGAACGACGTTTCTTTACCCAAAACATTAACTACGAGGCATGTTTTTTAAGTAAGTACCGTTTTGCGATTCCGCCGCCGCAGCGCTACGGTCGGCGTTCCGCGCATGCGCGCTGGTTACCTACATCTCTTGTCTATGCACAGACGCCAGTACAGTCTGATTCTTCATTGTATACGTTGTTTATTGAGTGTTTTTGATGCCTCCGACAATCGTGAGCCCCGCCGATTGTGAAGTACGGGCTGTCATACGATTTCTTAGTGCTAAAGGCGTAAAACCGATCGATATTCATCGTGAGATCTGTGAAGTTTACGGACAAAACATTATGAGTTATGGAATGGTAAGGAAATGGGTGAGAGCATTTAAAGATTGCCGCACAAATGTGCATGATGAAGAACGGAGTGGGCGTCCTTCGGTCGTTAATGAAGATTTGGTGCAGAAAGTGGACGAAAAGATGAAAGAAAACAGACGCTTTACAATTTCATCATTGTGCGACTACTTTCCTCAATGTTCTCGTAGTGTTTTGTATCGCATTGTGACCGAGAACTTGAATTACCGGAAAATTGTGTTCACGTTGGGTTCCGAAAATGTTGACGGATTTGCACAAAACCCAACGTTTAGGCAGTGCATTGACTTTCCTTGAGCAGTACCACAATGAAGGTGAAGATTTTTAGAACAAAATTGTTACTGGTGACGAAACATGTGTGGCCTACGTCACACCAGAATCGAAACAACAGTCCATGGAATGGCGACATTCATCATCACCCAAAACAGTGAAGTTTAAGCAAACAATTTCTGCCCGGAAAATCATGTGCACAGTTTTTTGGGACAGAAAAGGAGTATCACTAGTGGAGTTTCTGCCTCGTAATGAGACAATCAATGCAGCATCTTATTGTGAAACATTGAACAATCTGCGCCGTGCAATCCCAAACAAAAGACGTGGCAAGTTGAGTAAGGGTATTGTTTTGCTGCATGACAATGCCCGTCCACATGTGGCTAATCGGACCAAAGATCTCATCAAATCTTTTAAATGGGAAACTCTAGATCATCCTCCATACAGCCCTGATCTGGCGCCCAGTGACTACCATTTATTCCTGCACTTGAAGAAACACCTGGGCGGTCAGCGTCTTCAAGACGATAACGAAGTCACAAAAAGTTGTGATATAGTGGTTAACCAGTCAGGCGGCAGAATTTTAGGAGGAGGGTATTGAAAAATTGGTGCCACGTTATGACAAGTGCCTCAATATTCACGGAAATTATGTAGAAAAGTAGATTAAGGTACAGGCTTTCATGTAAAAATAAAATTATTGCGATATCTTTGCACGTTTTTTTTTAATTCCAAAACGGTACTTACTTAAAAAACATGCCTCGTATCTTTTCACAAGCTTTAAAAAATTACTTTAGAGAATAGAAGAATCTATCTGTCCAAACTATGTCAAACAAGGACAGAAGAGACAGAGAAGTCTAAAATTTCCGACCCCAGCAAGTAGGCATCATATGGCATATTCTAATGGAGTGGCGTATCGTTTTCTGAATAAATTTAGGTTTTCCTGGTCTAGCAGTAAAGTAAAGTGATCTTATTTTCCTCGATATTAACATTCTACTTCTTACTCCTTGGTATTTTTTTCGTCACTCTACAAATTACAAAAAATGTTATCCAAGATTAATCACAGTAAAGCAAATCCCATATATTACTTATGTATAAGCTTTAGTAGGTATTTTCGAGACGCTTTTAATACGACTTGAAATTCTAAACTTTTTGTAACTTATTTGCATAAAAAAATCAGATACCTATATTCTTATTCTATCTATATAGTCACTTGCATTATCTGAAACAGGTGCAGTTTGTGGTTGGTGTCTCTTACCTTCAATTTTATAGCAGAATAAATGCTCTAATGGTCCAGCACATTTCAGACACTCCTTGTAAATAATCCATATGGCCGGAAAATATTGTCCATAAAAATGACACATCCATGTTAACCATGTATGAAATATATGCATGTATGCGTTTAAAAAGCAAATTTATGCAAAATTTCAAGTGGAAATTCAAGCAACAAAATTTGTCCATAAAAAATGACACGCATGTTAATATGTGTGTAAAATATGCATGTATGCGTTTAAAAAGCAAATTATGCAAAATTTCAAGTGGAAAATTCCAAGCAACAAAATCCGTGCGTACTATGATGTGCGACCTATGAAATGCGACGTACGACTGATCGGACTGCCGACTGACTGTATATACCGTCCTTCGTCATCGTCTTTCCGTGTCCTTATTATTTTTCATCAAAAGAGTATTTAGCTATTGGAAAAATGGCCATGTTTCTTATATGAAGTACTTCCTAGCGTATTTTTCTTATTATCTTAAAACAAAGTAACTTGCACTTGGTTGAATGAAAATAGATTCAAGAGAAATTTTCGAATTTTTCAAGAGAACCAGTTTTCTGAGTTAAGAGAGTTTTTCTTCGAGCAAAATATTTTCTTTTACGCTAAAATAAATTCTCTTGCCACTAAATTTTTTTTTCAAGAACGATGACGACTTTAGTTCAAGTCTATCTTTTTTATCAGTATAGAAGAATACATATATTTAGGACAACTAATACACAGCTCGGGATCTCTACTACCAGAAATCTAATAATCTATCAGAAGAATTAAGTTAGCATGGAATACTTATGGAAGAAACTCGATTATATTCAACTCTAGAATGCCACTAATCTAATGAAGAAAACATTCGACCACAATGTATACTACCAGTCATGACCTATGCATGCGAACCTTGGACACTTAAAACGGACATTATAAGCAAACTACAGGTTGCACAACGCTCAATGGAACGAAATATGCTGGGAATAACCATGAATGGATAGTGGATACGACAAAAGACCCAGCTAATAGATGTCATCCACAGAATCAAATCCCTCATACTTGGTACTACATACACCATACTTGGAAATGGTTAAATGAGCTGAGAATGATGATGGTAGAAAATAAAGATGTCGAATATTCATAGAGTACTAGATACGTTGAAAGATAATCAATTAAATAACAATTTATAACAAAATTGTTGAATAAGCAGTTTCACAGACACTACTAAAGTAACTGACTTGGTTTTACATGAGATCACTTAGTAATTCTTAATTTTTATCGAAGATATCGTATCATTCCAAAAAACAGTGGTTTTCTGACTCCCCAATAACTAATAACGCTAACCAATAAAGTAGTTATATTCCGAAATGAAGACGTTATCTGTCCTTCGTATTTCATTATTGGAAATTAAATTTAAAGACTCCTAGACCTTAGAAGGCAACGCGAAACACTATCGCACCAAATCCCGTTTGTTTATAAATTAAATCCGCGCATGCAATTTCAGCGGAATGGCCAAGGCACGCCATTCTGCACACTCCGTTTCGCCTATCTCGGTGGTACCGGACTGAGTCGTACGTGATGCCCGCAACGGTACGTGCTCTTTATCTTGGATTAATTCAATTTATGACCCTGTATATAGTTGAGTGAGAGAGAGTTACTGTAACATTATACTTGCCTAAGGTTTAGCTTCGGGGAATCTGACAGCCGAATCGATTCATGCGTTGGATGCATGTAATGTATTCGCTGATTTTCAATGAGGGAGAAATCAAATGTCTACGTATTTGAAAAATTTCTATATATGAAGTATTTTGTTTATATATGTCAGTATTCTAGCCGTTACTTTTTTATTTTTTTTGTTTTAATATCGAGAATCTCGAAGATTCAATCCGAATTCCCAGGTCCTAAGTTATTGTAAAATTTACTCAAGAGAATGTATATTCATCAATAAAAAAAACATATGTTTATTTTTAAAATCAAGCTTATCATTTAAAAATGCTCACTACTTTATCTTTCGGACAAAACGATAAAATCATCTAAAATATCTAGCCCATTTAGTCAAATTTTGCAGGCGTTTTAGTGAGAAGTGTTTACTTTCACGGAATAACTACATTAATATTATTTTTATATTAGGCCTACATGATAAGCTATCATTTTTTAAAAATATTTATGCAATATAATTTGACTGAAAAGAAATGTTAAAGAAGTACCTGCAGTTACCTATGAAAAATTGTAATTTAGCTACTTTAAATATGTTTTTGTTACATAATACCACATAATACCACGATAACATTGTCATTTCTTGAAAGCCCACTTCAAGAGCTGCCAAAGAAAATATAAGGGTTTCGGCCAGGACGTTTTGTCAGAAAATCGAGAACAAATGGAAAAAGGCAAATAGGCATAAACATATCTTCTTATTTAAACATTCTGATTGGTTAAGAAAAAAGGAATTATTAAAGGGTACCAAAATGAAAGAAAAACCTCAAATACAGCCTCTTTGTGCGGTACGGTTCGTCGAGAAATCAACAATTGAATACTTTATTATCTTTGATTGTATGATTTTCTCCGATTTAGATAGTTTTTTCAAATCGGTTTGACCCACAAAAATTTTATAGTGTATATGTAGATTATGTATTTTGGTTGGCAACGCCACATTTTGTAGAGTTTTAGACATTCCGTATATTAAACTCCGTTACTAACCTCAAAACTATTCTCTAATCAAAAAATTTTTTTATTAAAAATAACATTTTATGAATCACTGATAATTATAGTAAAAATAGTAAAATAGTAAAAAAGATTTCCATATGTACCAAACATTATGACATAGATGCATGATCTACCTTGCCTTGATAAAATTTCTTATATAAAAACGAAAAAGACTAATATTTCATTAAAAGAGTCGCTGAAATATTTTTTTCCAGCTACACCCCGTAAATTTCACACTGTGCGGCGGCGTGAAATATATACTGATAATTTCTGATTTCTGTCGTTGAAGCGCTGTGGTCGGAATTTGTTGAAATCAACTGAAATGCACCAACCCTATTGTATTCTTCCTCAAGTTTCCTAAACATATAGTCGGCATTCTCCTCACAACCTACAATGATAACTTGGTCGTCTCTACCTCTGTCTGTAAAAAAATATCGACAAATTTAGAAGGTATACTGCCTTCTTTAGTTCAAGTTACGTATAATAAAAACTAAAAAATAAATAATCTCTATATGGTTTTATCGTGATTGCATTTATGCAAATCAAACAAAGCTAATTACGATAATTGGTTTTCTGTTTTTAACCGGCACACATAAACGTTGACTTATCGCTCTCGAGCCTATCGCTGTTTTCTCCCATATCTCGTAAACGTGGGAGTAAGACCGGTAATTCCGTTTTTCCGAACGCCATTTTCCATTAATTACTCCATGCTAATGAGAAATCAATTTATGTTACACGCACCGCCGACTTATAAGTCTATTTTATGGCGGGCCCGCGTCAGTTAAGGACTTATTTGCATCGCCCCACAGTGGAACGAGCTTATGGGAGCGGTTGGACATGAGGTTTTCTTCTCAACACTTTTAATCCAAAAGACGAAAAAATTATTTTTATATACCGTAATAATGTATAAACAGAACAATTTTAAATTTTAATGAAAGAAATGGGTTGACTCATTACAAACCATCTACAGGATGATCTAAAAATATAGTATGTTTTGGAAAAATCTTAGAATTTTTAAATACTTATAAAGTTTGCCAAACTGTCGTGGAATGTTTTAGTTTTGATCATTTTAAAAAGAAATAGCTTTAGATTTTACCACTGAAATCTAAGACTACTGATACCGTGTTATAAAATTATGGTAATTAAGGGCTCATATTTTCCTATTTAATATAATTTTGCTAATATCTTCGGTTTGAAAGAAGATATCATGATGCGGTTTTCACTGACTTTTTAAGCTTTCATTACTCTTTACTGTCAGCTAAAATTACATATATCATCGCATTTAATTTTTTTGAAAAAACGCGCAATGTTTGTTAAATTGTAAGACAGCACCCCCTAGCGTCTACATTCAAAAGCTTACTATAATTGTTTATCTAGTATATAGAGTAAGAAACGCTCTTTTAAACGAGCCCCCGTTAGTTGGATTCCGTCCATCCAGTCCGGAGTTATTAATATTTAAATAAAAACAGATTTAACCTTCCCCCACCACTTTATTTTGGCAGATAGGGGAAAATGGTTCTAACAAAAAATATTCAGAATTTACTGAAGATTCTGAAGCTATTATTTATAGTACCCCTTACCCCTTATCTAGGCATAATTGTGTAAAAACTCCATTTTCTTATTTTTTTTTAGCAGTTGCGCCCTCTAGCGGCCATTCTACAAACTTGAAAATAATTTCCAGCAATTTCTCATGGCCTCTTTAGTTATGAATATTTTTTCCGTAGGCCTCACGGCTAATACTTTCCGAGATATAGCCGAGAGCTATTCTTAGTGGGACACCCTGTACACTAACTTTATTATAAGCAAAGAATATAACAGTAAATCTACGCACTAGAATATTTTTAACACAAACAAAAAAGCTCAACGCTGCACTTTAACCCTTTTTCTTTTTCCAATAGTTTATAAGTTTTCCATATATTTGTAGCACCCTGTATCTGTTTTTGATTTAAGCGTCATTTTGTATTTATCCAATTAATAATTAAATATTAATAAATTTATAAGAAAATAAAGATAATTTGACTCTTGATAAAGATAATTTGATTTATTGGAATTGAAAAGGTTTTTGATTTTAGTATAGCATGTATTAGTAATATATTAAATGGAAATTTTTAGAGGGGGGCAAGCTGGGGCAAGATATTAAATTAGTTTCGTTATTAGAAAGGCTTAATCTACCTTGTGACATATATAAAGTATTGGCCAACTTTGGCCATTTTTTTATTTTTCTACATACACATTTTTTTGCTACTAAATATAGTATTTAGCAGCAAAAAAATGTTTATGTGTCTCTTATATACAATTGTTCTCCCAAACTTTTGTGACTATATATATCTTTTATTTTAAAGTGAAAACAATCGTTTGCACTAATATGTATAGTTAAAAAAAATTATTAATGTCTTTGCCAGTTTTTATAAAACTAGGTTGTTTCACAAGAAATGAATACCTAATTAAGTCAGTGTATCTTCATTTCAAACTTTTCAAACAGACATATATTAAAAATATTTTTTTGAGTTAGATAAAATATAACGGTCTGGACTTTAAGTAATTAAAATCTTCTACCAAAATTATTTAATTTAAAATTTTATTTTTAAGTCAATGTCCAACATTTTATATTGGGTCTTTCCACTGTGCGCCCCGGCTATAATTAGAACCGATGGAATGCAACTCTGGCGAGTTTGTAAAGGTTTTAATGGTAATACTACATTCACACATATGTTCGAAGAGGTTTTCTTAAATCTGCATCAGTTTTGTGGTTAGTTTAAATTTTTTTTTTCTATGGTAACTGTTAAAATTGCCTGCTTTTCAGATGATTGAAACTCAATTTAACTTAATTTCAGAAGGACCGATTGAACAGTCGACATCAATTAATAATCGCCGTTTACTTGACTTGGGTCTACTCGTGTTGGCCATAAGTCTACTCAGTGCCGTGACACCTTTAGCGGCCTTTGCTGTCATTTTTATCTGTTCCCAGAAGGTCATTTTATTGTCTATGGTGATGCCAAGATATTTTACTGCTGGTTTTGATGTAACTATCTCTCCCCCTACGTAGAATGGGAGCACTGTGTTTATTCTGCTTTTTGTGAGAACCACAATTCCTGTTTTCATAAGAGCCAGTGATAGTCCATGGTTCGTCATCCAGTTATTAATAGTTAGCATCACACTCCTTAATTTGATGCAATCATAATGATACCACCGTATAAAGCTTATGATGTGTTTTTTAATAAATAAAACTTTCAATACATTTTTTAACATTCTTCAATTTGATTTGGATTATTGGATATTTGAGACTAAATTTATGTTCAACTGACGACGCCACATCCGACTAATGAAAGATCAGATTTCGAAATAAATATGTCCGACTCTGAGAGTGTTTGGCGTGACGTCACGTGAGAATAAACAGAGCCTTTTCGGTATGTCGAAATGGTAAGAAAATAAATATTGTTGCACAGATGCTGCGAAAGGAAATAAGTATATTTTATTTTCGTGTTGCAAATGATTTCCGGTTTAAAGAAGTTACTCTGTACTCTGTAATAAAGTACATGTTTAAATTTGACTTGAACGATTTTGTAGAACGGAGTATTTGTGACGATATTTGTAAAAAAAAAACAATTTTTTTACGTCTCAAAAGTATTAATTTTTGCGACGTGATTGGCAACATAAAAAACTCATTTTAATTAACGCCTAAGCATAAAAGTACGAAGATATAGGGGTAACCATAATTTCTCGATATATAATTACTTACAAAGTATTAGCGTTATTTGGTTATAAATTTTAAATCTTTTTATATTATTTGGAACGTTTAAAATTGTTTAAAAAATTATTTGTGACGATGCCAAACAATAATAATATACATGTACTGATTTCTTTCGAAAATCGACAACTATGAAACTATGAACCCTTCCCGGACACAAACGATACATTGTGAGACAGGAAATTGTAGAGAGAAACAAGCCCTATAACATAGGATACAACATTTTAATGAACAGTGCTTTCCCTAAAATCATCCAATCTATCGACATCCCAAATTTCATTTAAATCGGACGGGAGGTTTCGTAGTACATAAAACATCGTCAAAATATAATGAATATCCCCATCTACATCGAGTTTCAGCCCCCTAGTTTACATAGGACCCGAATTACGACGCTCCAAGATCGTTACCACTTTTCCTCTCGCGTCTCGTGTGTCATGGCCGTGTCACGTCCTTCAATTTTTGCTTAAAAAACCGACTTTAAAGTGACTGATGAAAATGATGTGAAAAGAATTTATTCGATTCTCAAAATAACATCGTGCAATTTTTTGTTTCTACTTTATACATATACATGGATGAATAAACTAAATAATACGATATTTTATTTAATTATTCGCCTGAATTAGCATCACATTGTATAATGATCGCAGCCAGTCGCCTTTCAAAACATTTACCGAGTGTATCCGTCTGGCAGCAAATGACGCCGTTTAACCGCGCACATTTATAAAGGCAATTTCGTATAATAACTCTGCATGACGTGCCGTTGACTTTAATGACGTTACATTCTTATTACAAGTTTCCGGCGAGCAACGTAACCTCCACCATCGACCACAGATTCGCTTATTTACATATAAGATTGATGAGCGGTGAAATCATATTATCATTCATAGAAAAGTATAAAATATATCATTATAAAATAGGTTGTAGTAGCATATAGGTTGTAGTAGTATATATTCTCTTGAACGCGGATCTTTTTGTAAAGTTATTGGCAGTCTCCCAGTCCCTCGGCTCTCGCCTATAATAATTACCTCTCAGTCATAGGCAGTCCTCTTTTCCTCAGTCCTCTCCAGTCGCTTGCAGGCCGAATGATATTTTGGCAGTCTCATGTACTTTTTACCTCTCCTCTCCCTCTCCCTCTCCATCTAGGAGTTGTAGTCCCTATCCCTCTCCTGAACGCGGATCTTTTGTAAAGTTATCCCCTCTCTCCTCTCCCTCTCCCTCTCCCTCCCTCTCCCTCTCCCTCTCCCTCTCCCTCTCCCTCTCCCTCTCCCTCTCCCTCTCCTCTCCCTCTCCCTCTCCTCTCCCTCTCCTCTCCCTCTCCCTCTCCTCTCCCTCTCCCTCTCCTACTCCCCTCCCTCTCCCTCTCCCTCTCCTCTCCCTCTCCTCTCCTCTCCCTCTCCCTCTCCCTCTCCCTCTCCTCTCCCCTCTCCCTCTCCCTCTCCCTCTCCCCTCTCCCTCCTCTCCTCTCCCTCTCCCTCTCCCTCTCCCTCTCCCTCTCCCTCTCCTCTCCTCTCTCTCTCCCTCTCCTCTCCCTCTCCCTCTCCCTCTCCTCTCCTCTCCCTCTCCCTCTCCCTCCCTCTCCCTCTCCCTCTCCCTCTCCCTCCTCTCCCTCTCCTTACACAAATCGAGACGAAAAACATGAAATTGAAATTCAGAAAAACCCAATTATAAGTATGTATAGGTTGAAGAAATCTAAATAATTTTAATACTACACACAATACTTTGAAAACTTAAATTTTTAAGCCATTAAAAAAAACATAAATATAGAAGCATGTTAGAAACAGTAAATTTTCAGAGTTTTTCTTCAGGTTATTTAATATAGGTAACGCTATAGACATTACAACGTTTATAATACGTCGTTAATTAATGCCGGATTGTCTCGAATGGTATCGGTAAGCGCGTTTAATGCAATATCAACGACAATAATTATTAAATATCTATTCATTTTCGGTGCGTGGGGAAATAATTATTGTACCAAATCATCCTGGATTTGAAAATGTAGTACCACTGTACCAAATAGAATTAAAAGTATCAAATTTGGTACAAATGTACCACTGCGGCAACACTGTTTTCTAGAATATAATCGGCATGGACATGATCCCCGTTGTCCACTCGGTGTAGCATATATTGAAGGTCCGGACGTGGCTCGGTGTCTACTTTACGGAACGTGCCCGGTTCGGGTACGGCCCGGTGTACCATGAATCAGCCTTAAAAGATACCCAAATCGTTTTTTAAATCATATCTCAATTTTTTCAAATAGAACAAGGGTGGCTCATTAGCATGAACATGAACGAACAATTTGATACCACACACTTCATATTTTGAGTCCAATTTTTGTTATGAATCGCAATTTCAAAAAAACCATGTTCGAAAATGTCAAAAGTTGACATATGATTTGTCATTCTATTTAGAGTATCATTTTCTATCGAATAAAGTAACAAAATACCAGGAAACAGGAAGTGACCGAAAACAATAATTTGAATACGTCAATCAATCCTAATTTATGTCATATACTAACATACCAAATCTCGATCTTTTATCTGAAGAAATAAAACAGTTTGCCACTTTTGAGACGTACACGGTATAGTAAAATATCGTTAATTTTTGCAACCTAGAGCGGTATCTCAATGTAAAAAATTATCTCCCCTTTTAAAATCTTTTTTGAAACATCTAAAGCACAAATGCATTGTTCTGAACATCCTCACAAGTGGTATTAAAGACAATAATTCCTCTTATTATCGTATTAGCCTAGTTAAACCACACCCTGCGAGATCGTCTTACTTCAACAGTCTATAATTCCGGTATAGTTCGCTTTAGGAAGCTTTAACCCTTCATCATTCACCAAAGAGCCTAACCCTTGACACATAACACATCGGCGGAGGTTTGGGAAGGAAAAAGTCAGAGACGGATCGAAAAATTGTTTTAATATATTAAAAAAAAATAAAATGAAAAAAAGAATTAAAAAAATAAATATTGTATACATGGTTAAAAAATGACTCAGACATAATTTTTGTTTATCAAAATTTAAATATTGAACAATTTCGCAAATTGTGTTTGCAATGAACAAATATTTAAAGTTTCAAAATTACTCTCTTATCTCTTGTCTCAAGCCATATTTTTTCTGTACTGTATTTTTTGTGACTGTAACCATGTCATTTATAATGGTTTGGCTTACATTGCAGTAATAAAGTAAATAGTAAAAGTAATCTTAGAGTAAATACATTATAAATGGCAATGGATTTTAGAGAAATAAGTAAATATAAACACGCCTTAGAATACATAGCATTCTTATACGTTATATAAAGTAATAATGGACTGTAAATATAAAATCTGAGATCTAGAAAAAGAAAATAATGAAATTGAAAAAAAAAGTAATAATATTTTAAGTTAAAACGCCCCATTTTTGCTGCTAAGGCTAATCTGTAGAGGGTCTACTTTGGTTACGTGGAATCCGAACCGCGATCCTCGGTAATATCATTTTCAATAGCCTACCGATTTGGCGAGTGTCTAAATCACATCTCAATAGAATGGTGTGTCAATAGATTTAAGGCACGAGAGAATTTCCAGATAATGAAATTGAATATGCATTATATCTATCACATGCTACCATGAAATTTCTATTAAAGTGAAATAATGTTTAAATTAATGAGTAACTAGAACAATTTAACAAAAAATATTAAGTATTAGATCTTGAACCTCATTATCGTACTATTCATAAGATATTTATTTCCTAATTTATGGGACAGCTGTGCTAGTAACTGTGTATTATTTTCTATGATTTATTATTTATTTCAGTTGATAAAGATGATGGAATACGCGTTATTTATAGCCTGTTATTTATTTTATATCTTTAAATTTAATTAAATAATCTCTTTAAAAAATTCTATGGGTATTTCGCCAATGTAAGAAAATCTACAAAATAAAATAGTTATTTTTTCTAAACACTGCTGTTATTTATAGCCTGTTATTTATTTTATGTCTTTAAATTTATAAATTTGGATTTGTAATAATAAAATTTTCAAGACGACTGGTTTTTAGATTTTGGTACTACTTACGAGGCCGAGGGTTTCTCCTGGTGATTTTCCTACTGCAGGGACCTGGTGATTTTCCCACTGCGGGGACCAGGTGATTTTCCCACTGCGGGGCCTGATGATCTTCCCACTGCGGGGACCTGGTGATTTTCCTACTGTGGGAACCTGGTTATTTTCCCTCTGCGGGACCTGGTGATTTTCCTATTGCGGGGACCTGGTGATTTTCCTACTGCGGGAACCTGGTTATTTCCCCCCTGCGGGTGATTGTGATTTTCCTACTGCGGGAACCGAGTGATATTCCCACTGCGGGGACCTGGTGATCTTCCCACTGCGGGGACCTGGTGATATTCCCACTGCGGGGAGCTGGTGATTTTCCCCCTGCAGGGACCTAGTGATTTTCTCACTGCGTGGACCTGGTGATTTTCCCACTGCGGGTACCTGGTGATTTTCCTGCTGCGGGGACCTAGTGATTTTCCTACTGCGGGGACCTGGTTATTTCCCCCCTGCGGGACCTGGTGATTTTCCTACTGTGGGAACCTGGTTATTTTCCCCCTGCGGGACCTGGTGATTTTCATATTGCGGGGACCTGGTGATTTTCCTACTGCGGGAAATTGGTTATTTCCCCCCTGCGGGTGCTGGTGATTTTCCTACTGCGGGAACCGAGTGATATTCCCACTGCGGGGACCTGGTGATCTTCCCACTGCGGGGACCTGGTGATATTCCCACTGCGGGGACCTGGTGATTTTCCCCCTGCAGGGACCTAGTGATTTTCTCACTGCGTGGACCTGGTGATTTTCCTACTGCGGGGACCTGGTTATTTCCCCACTGCGGGACCTGGTGATTTTCCCACTGCAGGAACCTAGTGATTTTCTCACTGCGGGAGCCGAGTGATTTTCCCACTGCGGGGACCTGGTGATCTTCCCACTGCGGGGACCTGGTGATATTCCCACTGCGGGGACCTGGTGATTTTCCCCCTGCAGGGACCTAGTGATTTTGTCACTCCGTGGACCTGGTTATTTCCCCCCTGCGGGACCTGGTGATTTTCCCACTGCGGGGACCTGGTGATTTTCCCCCTGCAGGGACCTAGTGATTTTCTCACTGCGTGGACCTGGTGATTTTCCCACTGCGGGTACCTGGTGATTTCCTACTGCGGGGACCTGGTTATTTCCCCCCTGCTGGATCTGGTGATTTTCCCACTGCGGGGACCTGGTGATTTTCCTACTGCGGGGACCTGGTTATTTCCCCACTGCGGGACCTGATGATTTCCCACTGCAAGAACCTAGTGATTTTCTCTCTGCGGGAACCGAGTGATATTCCCACTGCGGGGACCTTGTGAACTTCCCACTGCGGGGACCTGGTGACATTCCCACTGCGGGGACCTGGTGATTTTTCCCCTGCAGGGAGCTAGTGATTTTCTCACTCCGTGGACCTGGTGATTTTCCCCCTGCGGGGACCTGGTGATTTTCCTACTGCGGGGACCTAGTGATTTTCCTACTGCGGGGACCTGGTTATTTCCCCCCTGCGGGACTTGGTGATTTTCCCACTGCGAGGACCTGGTGATTTTCCTACTGCGGGGACCTGGTTATTTCCCCACTGCGGGACCTGGTTATTTTCCCACGGCAGGAACCTAGTGATTTTCTCACTGCGTGGACCTGGTGATTTTCCCACGGCGGGGACCTGGTGATTTTCCTACTGCGGGGACCTAGTGATCTTCCCACAGTGGCGACCTGGTGATCCTTCCACTGCGTGAACCTGGTGATTTACCCACTGCGGATACCTGGTGGTTTTCCTACTGCGTGGACCTAGTGATTTTCCCACTGCGGCGACATGGTGATTTTCCCACTGCGGGGACCTGATGATTTTCCTACTGCGGGGACCTGGTGATTTTCCCACTGCGTGTCTATGGTGATTTTCCCCCTTTGGCGACCTGATGATTTTTCCAATGCGGGGACATGATGATTTTCCTACTGCGGGGACTTGATGATTTCCCCACTGCTGGGCTTGGTGATTTTCCTACTGCAGGGACCTTGTGATTTTCTCACTACAGGGACATCGTTATTCTCCCACTTCGGGGCCCTAGTGATTTTCCCTTTGCGGGGCCTAGTGATTTTCCCACTGCAGGGACCTAGTGATTTTCCCACTGCAGGGCCCTAAATTGTCGCTGGTGATACATCCGTTCCTCCAAAAAATTGGCTACTAAACCATTATACCTATCTGCCAGTGTCTGTGATCATTCTTACTTTAAAAACTGCCTATTTTTACGCAGTATTTTAACGAGTTTTATTTTTATTTTTGGTACCAATTTATTCATAATTATTTTAGTAATACTTAATACTTAATAAAACTGAATAAACAAATTATATCAAAGTTACACAGTTATTTTATTTATTTATTTATTAAAATTGTCGCTGGTAACACATCCGTTCCTTCAAAAATTGGCTAAATTTCCAGACGATCACCCATCCATCCGCTCGCATAATACTGATATTGGAGATGGAGAATCGGTTAAATCGGAAAAACCATTGACAGCTTGTCAATGGCTTCCATTTGGCGGATTCAACGCAGTGGTGTCAACTTTTTTAATTTGTAGATTTTTTCCAGAAATAAATTCGCCACAAAAGTATAAACATTATTTATGAACTATATGATTCTAGACGATAGTATAAGAACCTTTTTTAGATTCCTGCTGATGCCGGCCCTGTCGCGACATTCGTATTTGCATTCCTGGCTGCCGTTGGGGCATTGAAAGTCGCTGTTCGACATTCTTTAACTCCCAACGGAATTTCCCGACATCACTTCCAGAAGAGCACTTTGACATTTTAATATTTGCTCCTCGCGAGGACATACTTATAGCAACGTCCTTGAGCGCCAGATCGAAAATAAAACCAGCCTTTTTTAATACACTGAAAAAAATGTAGAAAACGGCAAATATAAAGTTTATTTTGCCAATAATGTATTACCTTTAATGTGAAGCATATTACCAGTAATATAGGAATACCTTTTTTATTAAATAAAATAGTATACAGGGAGGTAAAACAAGTCTTAACCTCTGTAAGTATGCTAATTTCTTCGTTATTTTCTTAAAGTCAGGAACATTTAAAGAAAACATGAAAAACAAGACAACAAGTAATCGTGAATGTTTTGTAAGCTATAAAAATATAAATATTGATTAGATTTGTTTATTTATTAATGATCTGTTTTAATATTGGACCTGCAAATCTTCACTTGAGCTGTCTAACGAGTTTAACAGTTTATTAATAAAGTACTTTTCAATATTAAACTCCATTGAAAAGAAGAAGCAAACGTAAATGCATAGAATAGGTACATTAAAAATGCATAAAAGATAAATTTTATAATAGAGGTATTGAAATTTAGAAAACGTCGACCATTTGACGTTTCCACTATGTTACCAAACCGTTCCGTATGAAACCGATGTTTTTCAGGAACCGCTCTTTAACGTAGTTTACCGGTCTGGTTCGCCTGGTTTTGCAACGGAATACAGCCAAAATTCTAAATACTATTTGTAAGACCCAGAAAATCTTTTGACCCATTTAAATCTATTAGTAATCTATTAGCTATGATTATTAATGTACGAAATCCTAACATATACACACAAGCAAGCTCTGAAATACCGTGAGAAGTGTTACACAGACGTAACGGAGTATGTGTTTATACACATTGTTTACTCTAAGTAACAGGCGTTGACAGAAAATTATACGGTCTCTTTAAACAGTACGTCAGAATCAGAATAATTAGTAAGTACCATGTACCATCTTAAAAGGAAGGACAAATTATACATTTGCCAATGTGTGTCAGTTAGTAAACGTTGTCAGTATTTAAATTATAATTATTATTTAAAAATGTTATATGCCTTAAAGGCAAATGGATATAGCAGTCAAAAAATAATATAAGCCTAGATCATATATACTTACGTGGATAAATCAACGCCAAAAGTTTAGCATTAAAAAATATGTCTCCAACATCACGACATGCCATTTTCAAACCTTCTTTATTGCACTTATGAAACGTCCAATAGGTTTTTCTTTCTCGAGGACCTTACTTTGCGCCATGCGCATTAAGGTGAGTATTCATTATCCGAACGAACGAACGAACGAGCGAGCGAACGAATGGAATTCGGTATATTTGGACGGTGGACCGAACGAACGCATGCGGTCCACAGTGCTTCGAACATATGGCTCTAGAGGACAAAAATCCAAAACTTCTCTTTTATTGTAAGCAATTTATTCAAACTAGGTTTATTTGACACAAATGATGAGTACTCTCATTGTACTAAATGATGATGTTCTTAGTCCCACATTTATGAAAAAAAAATCTTATAAATAATAATAATGTTGGAGCTGTGTTCCATCTAAGCAAATAATAAGTTATAGTATGAAAACGGTGTAAGTATTAAATAAATTCCTGTGATAAAAAAAAAATTGAAATAACATTAGAACATGATTCCTACAATATAAGCCTAATATAAGATAAAAATGTTTTTCTTTAATGAAAAAGAAACATTAATGTTATTTAATTAAAAAAAAAACTTAAGATACTATAAATTTACTTTAGGACAAAAAAATGCATAGATCGTAACTACTCTGATTCAGGAGAATCACTGCTGACAGAATCTTCCAAATTTATAGTATCCAAATCACAGGTAGATGAACTATTCTCACATATAAGATATTTCTGTACATCATTTTCTAATATGTTACTTTTTCGCGTTGTTACTGTTCATTTTGTCGGTATGAGGGGTTCGGATGTTAATAGTTACCTCTTTAATAGACTATATTCATATATTATTTTTTCCTTTTCTTGGGCATGAGATTTTATAATAAATTGAAAGATGGATACTTTTTTTATGCGACGTTTCGCTCCAACATAGTGGACTTTTTCAGGCACAAGTGGTGTCTCATTTGACTGGAAGGTTTATCAATATCTAATAAGAACATATATTTTGAAATACAAATAATTTTGAGTTCTTGTCCTTATGATCAAGCCAAGTATTAGCCAGATCGGCATTGCTTATCAATTTTACTCCATCTGAAAAGTATTATAAAATAAAGTTCGTCGCAAGCAGACGCAGGTGAACTATACAAAAATTAAAAGTGTGGCAACAAAAATATTCAATAAATACGATATGTTTTGATATGTTTTTTTTAAATGCCTTTTTGAAGTTTGAAAACGTAAAATTTTTATACCCATTTAAGAATCATCTTAAAAAATAAATAAAAACTAAACAATCACGAACTTGTTTAGAAATAAATTTAAAGTACATACCTTGTTTAACAATATCCATAGTGGCTTTCAATTAAGTACGTACCCGTTTAACTCTATAATATACAGAACTACTATGAATGTTATTCTTTTCACTAATGAGATAATGATCGCAAAATTTATTTTTAGTGAAAATATGTGCTAACAAAAACGCTGCATATGAAAAATAATATACAGGATGGTTGAACATTGCTATAAGTATAAAATTATATATTCAGATGTTAGTAAATTTTAACTTATTTTTTGATTTTTGTCCATGGGACGAAGCACTGTGCGGTCGTTCGTTTGTTCGTTCGCTCGGCCATCCGTTTCGAGTCGGTACATCAAAGGCGTTCGCAAACGAATATGTTAAGGTGTTTTCGTTTGGTTCTAAAATCCGGTCCCGTCCATACTACTGTAACGTTTTTAGTTCGTTCCATGTCTTTGATTATGATATATGATGTCTGGCGTATCATCACCGGATTCCCTATCGTTCCGGCCGGATAATTTATTTGACGAATTTTTACGTTCTCTAGTCCACAACCCTGTTATCGTTTGACACAACGCTGTTATCGCTCTGTGGAGGCGATGTCAACATCGCTTCTGTCAACTCTCTGTGCTGTCGACTGACTTTTGCTTTTAGCGCTCTGTAGCCTAACCTAACCATCCCGGCTTTTAGAAATGGTGATCATTTAAATCTTGCTGTATAATCTGAATCAGCTGCTATTTCAAAGCAACAGGTAAAGATGAAATATTATCCTTTTAGATTCGATATTATTACTACATATTTTTAGGGTAGAGTTTTGGATGTCCCAACCTAACTTGTATTTGTATTTTGCTGGCACGTTGGCGTCCCTTTTCTTTTGTCCTCCGGAATGTCACATGGAAGAAAGGACATGTTCCTTATTATTTAGTGAGCCCTCGGAAGTAAGTCGAGGTAGGTTCATTTTGTTTATTCGATCTTGTTTGATTTTAAACAAGAGTTTCGTATTTTTAGGGTCCAAGGTACGGACTATTTACAAGGTACGGGCATTATCCAAGGCCCTAGTAGTATCCAAGGTACGGGTAGTGTTTCCCTGTACCGTTGTCTTATGGACGGACTGTGTCCAAGGTTATGGTCCTGGTTACGGACATTATCCAAGGTCCTAGTAGTGTTCCAAGGTACGGGTAGTGTCCCCATATTGCCACAGTATGGATACAGCGTAAGCCCCAAGCTGCTTCGCTCCCATTTCTAAGCCTAGTCAGTAGCTACGGCTGTATTGATTCATGGTGTCCTCATTCTTGCCTCTTTTGTTGTTTTGGCCAACAGGATCGCCGACAGACAGTACAGAGATATGAGCCTACCTCACGCTGCTACTCTTCGAAATAGGATTGCCTCAAGAACAGCTAAGTGTAGATTTAGGTTCAGATTTTCAGTCGATTTTCAGTCTGTAACGTACATCTTAAGTAATATCGTACAGACTCTGTTTAGTGGTTAGATTGTTAAGAACATATTTAATATTATTTACATACATAGCTTTACTCGACATATAACCACTATAATAATTATTAAAATTGTACAATGCTATTTACCATCAGGATACATCATAAATGAATATAGTCACTAGTTTTAAGTAATAAACAACTGTGTTTTCTTTCTCTGTACATGCCTGGCGCCCAATATCTATATTTTTTTTGTTTATTGTTATTGATAGTTTTCTTTCTAGTGAAATACCTTACCCACGACTGCTCTCCGATGAAAAGCTGCCGTTCGCAGTGGTAATGTTTATAAAAAACGCTACCACCGAACGAACGAATGAACATTCGTTCGTTCGTTCGAATAGTGAATACGCACCTTTAAAAGTTGCACGTATTTCCAAAATAAGCACAATTTTATACGGTTTAGAAAGCACAAATTATACATTGTTATGGAAACCAACTTTTCATTGTCATCATATTAACATAATCATATGTCATAATCTTATTTCCATTGTGTAACGACGCATTTATACATAACGTTTCCATTGTTTTTTGCGTTTTTTTATTTATAAATTGTATTAATTACTCTCTTATCGACCGCTTTTATATAGCCAAGGATGCAAGTGTGTTCAGTGAGAAGTTAATTTTAAGTTTGTGCAATTATATTTCTATTTTTTTTTCGTTGGACTTTCTAAATACTCGTAAAAATGACTAGAAAGTGTTTAGTGTGTGAAAGTTCTAACATAAAGGTCCCCGAATTATCTTTTCATAGGCAAGTAAATTATTCAGTTGTTCTTTTATTTATATTAAGCCACATGCATACTTTCTGGTTAGATTTCCTAAGAATATTGATATTCGTACGGAGTGGCTAAATGTATTTTTTATATAATTTAATTTTTGTCACAGTAAACATTCAATTTATTGTTCAAATATAAGCATTTTACAAATTAAATTTTTAAAATTAATGTTCAAATTTGGCGCGCGGACTATATATAGGTCCTCGACAAGGATAGATAGAGTAGAAGCACCGCGTGTGCAACAAAAGAAGAAGATAAATGGGAGTCGTTGATATGTTTGCGACAGTTTCCATTGTGATTTAAGGCATTTGTATCAAAATTCTTTTATGTCAACGATTATTTATTCTAAAACATTGGTTTATATAACATCGCTCTCAAACACGACACTACACGACACCCTGGGACATAAAACCCTAAACAGTCTTATTTTACAACGAATTTTATTCCTCTTTTCGACGATGATCAACATAAAAGTGAAGATTTACTGGGCAAATTCGTTCAAAGTAACGACGTGCGTCTCGCTGGGTGTTTTATTAGAAGAAATAAATATCCCATAAAAATTACTTCTTCCAGTTTATGGATCGATGTTTCTATTTTATGTAGTTGTTGTGTGTCGTTTGCGTCATTTTATTTCGTGAAACTTCATAAAGAAGTTTATTTTATTTGAGGAATTATTTTTATTTGTCAAGCAGTATATCCAAGTCATTAATCGAAATAGTTCTAAAGGGGCTTTGTTTATAATATGTACAGGATAATCAGTTATTTGGAAAGAAGCTGTATATCACGTGACTTCTTAGTTTTGATCATCAATGTAATTAGTCAGAGAAGAAGACCTGTTTTCTTAAAAACTGTTTAGGTCTTTGAGATGATTTAAATTCAAAACATTCATTTTTAAGACACTCTGTATACATAAACAAAATTATTGATTTTTAAAATATTATTCACAAACTAGGGAGAGGGAAATCAGGCGACGAACAGAGGTGATAGTTGTTAGATAATAGCTTCTAGACTACCATTTGAGATGCATTGATATTATTTTGGTTCTTGAGTTCTGTGACAAAGAATGTTATTAAAGGTAAAGTAAATGTTTTCTCTAACTAAATCATATTATTTTGTCTTCTTGTTGTAATTCTGTTCTAAAGTGTTTCCTTATTCATTTGATCTGGCAAAGACAATATATAACATGTGTCTGCATTTAATGGAATCTATTTATGCTGTAAATAATTTCAGTTTAAAAGTAATCTAAATAAAATCGTTTACTGTTCCTTCGTGCCGATATTTGTGGTTTGTGAGAATAAGGGCCTTGTTGAGTGTGCTAACAATTTTCGACCGTGCATGGGCGAATATTTTAGCTCGCAAAAGGGCAAACAAAAACAATAAATAGAATAACTTATAATTTATTAAATTATAAAATATTGGCACCAAACCTTCAACTTTAAAACAAAATATTTAACACAACGTAGGTTCCTTTCTTTCATTTAAATTTCTTTTTATACAGTTGGCCAAAATATTACCTCTTCAACTTTGTCGACGAATTTGGGTTGTTACACTACATCTTTGAAGAACATATTCAAAAAATTACATTGAAATAACTAAGGTATAAAATAGATGGCAAATGCCATAAACATCTAAGACTTACTGACGAATTCTCCTAATGAATTTAATACAGTTAGCACAATAACATAGAAAAAAGAAATAATCGGTATTATAAAAATGTAAAATTTTAAAAACTAGAAGAGGAAAAACTTTATTTTTGTCTAAAGAAGAAAACATTCGACTAATGTATACTACCAGTCATGACCTATGCTTGCGAAACCTGGATACTTAAAACGGACATTATAAGGAAACTGCAGGTCGCACAACGCTCAATGGAACGAAATATGCTGAAAATAACCCAGAGGGGCCGGGCCGTAAAAGAGTATAGTGGATACGGCAAAAGACTCAGGTAATAGATTACATTCACAGAGTCAAATTCCTCAAGTGGTAATGGACAGAACACCTGGCAAGAAGGACTGACAACAGATGGACCACAAAGAAGCAAAGCAGGATCTGTCTCAAAAGATCAGGATTGCAAAAATAAGTTCATGGGAAAAACTGTGCGATGACTTACAAGAAAATGTTTACGGTCAAGCATACAAGATAATAAGATCCCAGCTGAAAAAAATGCCACCCAGAGTTCAAATGGACCCAGAAGAAAAAATCAAACAGTTTAAGGCTCTATTTGTATATGAGAGACAAACCTGGACTAACCAAATAATATACAAACTGTGATAAGAGAATGTGATATTTTTTGTGATTCAGATATAATAAATGCTGCCAAAGATATAAAAATTAACAAATCTCCGGGCTGTGATAATTTGCCACCAAATGTGATAAAAACGCTAATATTGGACAATGTAGAATATTTTAGAACATTTTTCAATAACTTTCTTCAGAGAAATGAATTCCCTAAAGAATGGAAGAGATCCAAATTAACCCTAATAGAGAAACCCCGGAAGCACCTAAATGATCCACCAAAATATCGTCCGATTTGCCTCATTGATGTAATCGGGAAAGTCTATGAGAAACTCATCAATACGCGACTCTTGGAAGAAATTAGGAAGAAACGAAATGGTATGCATCCAAACCAGTATGGATTTGTAAAGGGGAAATCTACCACACATGCAATGAAGAAAATATCGGATATCGTGAAAAGAAAAGCCACTTGGCATAATGCTTTGATTTTAGTCGACGTTAAAAATGCATTTAATTGCGCGTCATGGGAAATAATTATTAAAGAACTTAGAAGATGGGGCATAAGTGGATATTTGATGAACATAATAAGAAGCTATCTTGATAATACATTTATAGTTCTCAATAGAGAAGATGAAAGAGAGGTATTCGGTGGCGTCCCACAGGGCTCGGTGCTGGGGCCAACTCTGTGGAACATATTCTACGACAGTGTCATGGAGCTTACTGTACCAGGTGGGACAGAGTTGATCTGTTACGTCGATGATCTTGCTGTGATAATAACAAAAAAAACCAAAAGAAACAAAAAAAATAAACGACCTCGACCTAATGCAGACTGTCGATGATACACTAAAAATCATAGCCAGATGGATGCGTGAGCACAGACTCGAAATAGCTGTGGAAAAAACAGAGGCGATTTTACTGAGCCGCAAGAGAAAAGTTGACCATATAAGGCTTAATTTTAAGGATATAATAATAAATCCAGTAAAGCAAGTCAACTATCTTGGATTCCACATAGACCGTGCACTCACGATGGGCCTGCACATCAAGGAGTTGTGTGTCTGAAATCACAACGAACTGCTAAAGCGTTGTCCGCAATACTGCCAAACGTTTGGGGCCCAACACCAGCAAAGAGAAGAGTGTTAGCATATGCGTGCCAGGATATTATTATGTATGGAGCACCTGTGTGGAACGAAGCAACCAATATGCAGGTAAATAAAAAAAGACTTGAAGGTGCACAGAGAGACATGGCTTTGAGGGTCTGCTCGGCGTATCGGACAACTTCAACTGAGGCAGCCTTGATGATATCGGGTCTGGTGCCCTTGCATCTTCTCTCAAGAGAAAGAGAACGACTCTTTCTCAAGGGTGAAGTACAAACCAGGGCAAGCAGAGAGATGGAGAGAAACCGCACAGTGCAGCAGTGGCAGGCAGAATGGGAAGTATCATAAAAAGGAAGATGGACATATAAGCTCATCCCAAATATAAATATGTGGATTAAAAGAAAGCATGGAGAGGTAAACTTCTATCTTACTCAAATATTGAGTGGCCACGGAAATTTTGGGAGTTACCTGTGTAAAATTGGAAAGAGGGAAGTCGCAGAATGCCGATACTGTGCTGAACCCAATGATACTCCAGAACACACAATGTTTGCTTGTCCAAGATGGGAACAGGAAAGATGTGAGGCACGCATGACGATTCGTGGCAACATCTCCGCAGATACCTTCTTAAAATCGGTAACAGAAAGAAGCGAGGAATTAAGCGACCTAGAAGAAGACCGAACCTAAGATGGGACCATGATATTAGGAAATTACCAGGGATATCTTGGACCCGAATAGCCAACAGTAGGCAACAATGGGCCCATCTACAAAGAGGGTATATGAAAAAGTAAAAGTATTTTGGTATTATATTTGGTTTTATTAAATTTTCTTCAAGAAAATGCAAAAAGTATCAGGTTTGAATTAGATAAATAAACAATTATTGTAATAAAAAAACTATTTTTTAAAATCAAGGACTTTTTTAACACTGATATTTCTATTATCTTCTTGGTATCATAAAGCACCAAGAGAAGAGAAGATCTTTGAGCTTGTATTCTTTTTTTTTCCATAGCAACTTTTAAAATTGCCATATATCTATCAAAAATAGTATATAATGATACTTTAACAGCGAGGATAGGTTAAACACTTTATTTCTTCTCGCACCTTTTTTTAATTGCTTCCATTTTTGAAAATTTTTGTATTCCTTTTCATAAGTTATTCGGGATTTAAACGGAAGTAGTTTGGATATGGCGTTTGTCGGCTCAGCCTGACTATCTGTTGGTAATTTACTTATTTCGTTTTGAGCCATTTCTGGCTCCAATTCAAGCAGCAATCGACACGAAAGAGAAGTAAAAAATATTGATTCAAAACTGACAACTAAGAGACAGCTTTATTTATTTGTCAAATTAATGGAAACCAACGCCAACCCAGCACAATATTTTTTCTACTCGTAATAAGCAAATTCCTTGAAATAATAATTTCTGAATATTTTTTAAAACGTAACTCGCTATGGAAAAAATATTATTTTATACACGACGATAAAATTGCATTATCGTCTAGTATAAAAAATAACCATTATCTATGTCTTAGGGCGTATATATCTCCCGCACAGCGCTTAATAGCTTTCTTATTGTTGGTATAAATTTATTACGCATGCTCTTCAGACAGTTTCGCCTGCTCGTAAATCGGCATTTAATGAAGAAAATACGGTTAATTAAAAAAATACGGGTTCTACATGGGTGAGCTACGCTCAGACGGTAGCCGGCTTTGCGCTACCAAGTATGGTATATAGACCATTCTACTGCGGGGATTTATGTCTTTGATTAATTAGGCAAGTCAGGAAGAGTTATTAGACAAAGCTATTATGGTTTAAAATTGAAAATTTACCTGGAAAAGAGGAAGATAAAGCTGTGTGATGGTCTCGCTTGCATATTCTTTTTTTCTTTTATGACCACGTATTTAAGTGATATACGCTGTTTGATGCTTGATGCCACTTTATTTCTTCTTGGTTATATATATATCTTAGTCTCATCTTAGATTATGGCATTTCTCTGGCCATTTTGGTGTCAACCCTTCACTGTCTACACTTCCATTCTAGGGATTTATTTCTGTAAATAATAGACTGAGGATTAGGTTAATATTAGGTTAAACACGAAAGTAAAATCCATTCAAGAACAATCAAATCTTAATTTCAATAAAAGTTTTGGATTAACCTATAGGTAGTATACTCACTTCAAAAAATAAACTTATAGGACCTGTAAAACAAAAGCTCTTAGGTCAGTTTAGGTTAAAAACATAGTGAAACTGCTGCATAGAAGGTTAAGTTTCTTCAAATCAAATATTATTTTTAATCAAAATACACGCATGCACGCATTGAAATTCAATTAATGTTATTGTTAAATGATAGCAACTTTCTGTGCTGCTTAATTATGACGAGTCTACCTCTTTCTTCCTTTGCGAATTTTTTCGAAAACGATTTAGTCTTTTTCTTTGATCTGTGATAGTGATAATTATTTGGCCATCACTAGGCAAATTGAAAAATTTATTGTCTCGCACAAGACACCAGGACAGTTTTCTCAAAAATTTCAATTTTTGGTCTTTCAAATCGATATTTTGCCGTTTGTGAGTCAACCTTTAAAACACCAAATACATCTTCTTTAGTGGAATGGCTAATCTTATCTTAAGTATAATGAACTTTGTATAGATGGAATCTTCTGTATACGTTTAACTGTACTCACAGCATCAGCGCAAATATTTGTTAACTTGAAATTTATAGTTATCAAGGAAATTTATCTTCCTTAAATAAGATAAACTTTTACCGTACATCAGGATATTTATTATAAATTTCTTTCAATTATTATAGTAACACATATATTTAGAACATGATAAAATAAAAATAGATAGCTGTGAGCATGCTTAAATCATTTTTATGCACAAATTATCATATTTGGAGAAAAGAGAAATTTTGTTTTAAAAATGAGACATATTTTTATACAACAAACAGCAACTTTCAGGTCTTAACTAAGTATACTTCATCTCATTTTATTTATCTTGTGTATAGTCGGTGGTTGGAAATCAGGGCAGGGCCCAGATTTCATTTTATCAAACGTTTTGACGTTTGATTAGCTCCGCTCCTGTTTAATTTCCAATTAAATATTCATGAAGTTCGTTTACGATTTACCGGTTTCGACTATACACAGATAGGCCGACTGTATCGCTATCTTGCCGCTAAAGTTCATAAAATGCCCGATTATAATCTGACGTTGATTTTATATCACTTAGGCTCTATCTTTATACCTTCCAGTTAAACGTAAGATTACTCTAAAGTTTAAGCTTTAATTTAAACTAGACATTTTTTCCTTTAATATAAGCTTTATACCTTTCAAATAACTGATAAGTAACTTCATGAGAGACTGGTATATGTATGAATATCTTTTCTCTTGCTTAAATCCTTTCACAAAATGCAGTAGATATAAGTCAAGCCTAAAATCTGGCTTCGATATGTTGATAGAATATTAGATTCCTTTCTCAATCAATTCGATTCACAAAATGACTCCATCAGATTTACGATTAAGAAAAAGAAAAACTTCTATCTACTGCTTTTTATCAGTAAAGTAGTGGTATCTATTAGCAAATCGGTATATAGAAAACCAGAACCTCGCAGTGACATAGAATTAGATTCTGAAACAATTATGTACTCTGCTGTTTCAGAATATTTATCACAGAGTCTGCAGCAAAGACTTCCTTGATACAGGTTGAGCTTGTCCAGAAGCATTTGAAAGCCATATTTCTTGTCGAAGACTTGTTGTGATACGCATTTCATTCCTGATGAGCATTAGCAGCACCTTTGTGATTTTATAGTTAGGTCCTTGGATGAAAGCTTTGCTATGCATGTGTCATTCCCAATACTGGCTCTGGACCAAGATAGGATTTTGATTATCCTTGCTTTGCTAGTTCTTCGGCTTTTTTGTTGCCTCGGATGCGGATATAGCCCGACACCCAGTATAGACACATAATATTTTTATTAATTACTTATCTAACATCAACAAAAATAAACAAGAAGATTAACAATAATAATTGAAGATTTTAATACATTTATTTGTTGAAATTAATGGTCAAATTTGACTTATAGTACGCGTTAATCCATATCGGTAAGGGACCGCCCTGATGATGTGTTTCACTCATTGAGGTTTCACTGATGCAAAAACTTAACTCCTGACTTCTGCCAGGTCTTCTAATGTCAACGAAAGAAGGTAAAGAGTTTGAATTGCTACAGGAAGACGATGGCAACGACGTCGTTGAAGATATCATATTTGCGGTTTTAGTTTGGTTCGCTACAGATGCATCCACATAACCCTCAACCACAGCACTGGATTTTCATCCCCCTAGACGCTTCAGCTGTAAAATATCAGCTCCGCTATTTACCAGCAACGTAGCCGCTGTTCGTCTAAAAGCCTAGGTTTTCGCATTGGGAAGTTTCAAAAAGCTAGAAATTTTGTACGGAAATTTAGATATAGAATTGTATCCTTAATTAATGATGTGGTTGTAAATAAAATAGTATACAAACCTCGGAGGAAAGTTTTAATTATTGTCTCGAGATTTAGTTAATCTCTCTGCAGTAATGACACTTCCCTCCTCGATATGTATTCCCTCCTTACTATTACCTAAAGAAAAGGATAAGTTTGCCCTTGGTGTTTTCCCAAATACTCTAGCTCCTGTTCCGATCAGTGATATATGAAAATAAAACATTGTGTAAATAATTTTAGTCAGTCCAATATATTTTATTTTTCATTATTTAAGAAACAATCTTTTAATAGGATATTACTATATTAGGCAAAGAAAAACATGCTCTGTAGCTCTTTCATAAATCTGTAATATATTGTTTTTGGTATGACCCGTTCCAAATTAACACTCATTACACATTTCGCAATAATTCATTAAGGCAAGGCCTTAAGTAAATTACTTAATGAGGCTGTCACATCTTAATTTAGACTAGAAATGTGTAATTACACGGTTAATTGCATTTTGCAGCGTAATTATTCACAGTTTACGACGTTATAGACCCAGTTTATTTTAATTTTTGTTGTTTACTTTGAATCATAGTTCACATCGCTCCATTTTGATGGTGTTGGCGCCCGGAATATAATTTTCATATCAAAATATGATAAAATGTCTAAAATTATAATGAAGTATTAAAATAAAATGAATAAATTAGTGTTTATAAGGTTTATAATAATATTTTTATCACAAAATCGTTTAGAATAAAAAAATTGTATACTCGTTTGAGGACGTTTTGTCCCCTCCAATATTCGACTCACTGCATTCATAAGGTAGATGCACTCTTTTTGTTTTTGTTAAGACTCTTTTTAAGGTAGTTGCAGGCTTAAATTGATAAGCCATTTGTCTGATCTTTTCTGATGCTCCTTACAAAAATGAAATCGTTAGCCTCTTCCTCGCCAATAAGTAAGTATATTAAATTTTCTTATAGTAATCTATACTAATATATAAAATTCTTAAGTGACTGACTCACTCACGATCCTGCTCAAACCACTCAACGTAAGAAGCTCAATTTTGGCATACAGGCTGATTCTAGGGTGTAGAGGTTCGATAAGAAGGGATTTTTCGAAATTCCACTTCCAAGGGGGTGAAACCACCTCTCATATATTACAATATTTTTTATTTAAAAAACAGTCAAGTTTCCGAAAAAACGCTTAAACACGTATATTTTATTTTGATTTTTAAAAATTTTAAGATTTTTTAAAAATGTATACAGGGTGTTTCGAAAAATCACGATCCTGCTTAAAGCACTTGACGTAAAAAGCTGATTTTTGGAAAACGGATTGACTTTAGGGTGTAGAGGTTCGATAAGAAGCGATTTCTCGAAACTCGAATTCTAAGGGGGTGAAACCACCCCTCAATAATTAGAATATTTTTTATTTAAAAACCGGTGAGTTTTTCGGAAAAACTCTTAAAAACGTATATTTTATTTTGTTGTTTTTAGATTTTTTAAAAATTTATACAGGGTGTTTCATAAAATATGACCATTGAGTAATCACGATTCTGCTTAAACTGTTTGACGTTTAAAGCTGATTTTTGGCAAACGGATTGACTGTGGGGTGTAGTGGTTCGATAAGGAGGGGTTTCTCGATTGTTTTTTCTCATGCTGACATAAATGTGGGTAATTTTTATCCAGTTTGTATGTTAATGGAAATTCTTGCTTTGCTTTATCATCACCATTACAAATGATTACATAAAAAAATGCTTTTTAGCAATTGAAAACAAAATGAAAAATAAATTCCAAAGAATTTATAAGAAACCTGTGGTAGGTATTTAATATTTATTTAATTGTTGTTTGAAAGACTTCGTTTCCTGATATTTCATCAGCCCACGCTATTCTGTTTTACGACTTTACTTTCACGATATATGCAATAGCAAACGGTGCACCTTCATTGTAGCTGAATAAAACAACAAATTTGTGGTTATTTTATTCGCATTAAGTCGTGTAATTTACTGTAGTACGTAACGTAATTAAATAAACATCCGCATTTACTTCAGATGACTAAGAGCAAAGAAAAGCTCCTGATAATACTATAACCTACTTAATGAGTATATGAATAGTTTTTCATTTAACACAGTTTACCATAAATTTTCCTTCTCTTCAAGTGTCTTAGACTGTTGGAGGATTCTTAATCCCAGGTTCCAGATGGGAGCCAAAAATGACAGTCTCTCCAAAAAATCTTATATGGGTATTTCGCCACTCCAAGAAAATCTACAAAATAAAATAGTTATTTTTTGTAAACACTTCTGGCGTTAATCCAAACGGAAACTACTTGTCAGAATTTAGGTTTACAGATATACAAATTTGCCTAACGAACAAAAAAATGCTTAACGTTTCGAAAAGTTTATCTGTTTCCGTCGTCGGAAGCAAAAAAAAATAAAAGGAATAAAGAATAAAAACTATTTAAAATATTTAAATTCAACTATTTGAGAACACTTTAGTTTTTAAAAACAGATACGTCTACAAAAACCGTTGACGTTCTATTAAAATATCATTATATCAAGTTAAAATTCATAATTAACAATTAACTACCTGATAACAATTACTTAATAAAGTAAAACCAAAAAGCCCCAAAGTTTCTGTATGATTATTTTTAATTTTTACGTATGTTATGTGTATTTATATTATGTTCTTTAAAATCAAAGAAGCGATTGCCATACATTACTAACATTTACAGATGCATGAGCAATTGAGAAACACCTCACTGTAGTATTGAGTAATAAAAAGGATTGGAAGGAAGAAACGCTTACTCAGCATATAAAAGACCATACCATAACGTGGTATACTGATGCTTCCAAAACCAAATCAGGGACAGGGATAGGAGTATTTAGGCCGAAAACCAAATACTCCGAACCAATGGGCACCTACCCCAGTATCCTTCAGGCAGAAATTTACGCTATCGAAAGATGTGTACAATTTATCTTAGATAGGAACTATCGAAAACAGGAAATTGCCATCCTATCCGATAGTCAAGCAGTAACCATCAATTCGAAGTTGGTCAAAGAATGCCTAGAGAAGCTCAACAAGTTGGGCAAAGAAAATAAAGTCCTCCTACTCTGGGTGCCTGCTCACCAAGGGATAGAAGGCAATGAAAAAGCAAATGATCTAGCTAGGAAAGGAGCGAACACTCCACTAACTGGACCAGAACCGTTCTGTTTTCCAAGCGGAAACCAGCTGAGAGCGGAACTTAAGAATCTGGAAGACTCCAACCGCAACTTGGAATGGGTGTCCTCCAACGGTCTAAGACACTCGAAAAAGTTCCTCAGAACCTACGACCGAGAAAAATCAAAGGTTTTCCTTGATTTTAGTAAAAACAATCTTCGGATTATCACGGGGTTCCTAACAGGACACTGTCTCCTCAACGAACACCTCAGTAGGCTGAAGCTGAGAAACAACGGCGAATGCAGATTCTGTGGGGAATATGGGGAAACACTAGAACACCTCATCACTGAGTGCGCCGAGACGACGACCATTCGTGCCATGAACTTTGGCACGGCTGATGTCAAGGATGGAGAGCTGGCCTCTATGGAAGGTATTAAAAAAGCCTCTTTTATTTTTCTTTTAGAGGCTATGGCTTCTTTCATTATAATTTTGGCGTTATTAAAATTTATTCTGTGCCCTGTGTCCCAAGAATGCTGACAAATCTTAGATTTGTGAAAATCTCCATTTCTTAAATAATCTTTATGTTCTTTAATTCGAACATTTAAAGGTCTAGATGTTTCACCAATGTAAAATTTATCGCATTCACATGGTATTTTATATATTACATTTTTTGTTTCTTGTTCTGGGTATTCATTGGTTTAGTATGTGATAAAATGAATCTAAGTGTATTTTGTGTTTTGAAAGATGTTCGTATGTTATATTGTTTTCCTAGACTTCTTATTTTTTGTAATTGAATTTTGGAATTGTAAGTTGTAAGGTAATTGTAAGTTGTATATATTGTGTATTGTTATCATTGTGTCTATGATTTGGGGTTTGTATTTCATTTAATGTTTTGTCAATAAAATATGGTGGATATTCGTTTTTAATTATTGTAAATTTTATGTGGTTTATTTCTCTGTTTAGTGAAATGTCGTCTGAACATATTATTTTTGCCCTATCATATAAACTTTTTATTGAAAAAACATTAAACGAAATACAGACCCCAAATCATAGACACAATAAAAGCTTATCTAACACTTAATTATCACACAAATAGCTTAACTAAGCGATGTAAACTCATAAAAGTATAGAGAGATACCAAAACATTTTATTTTCTATTAAATTATGTAATTTAATAAAGGTTTTTACCAAACCAATCTGTAGTGATTAAGGGATTCATTAATTGCGGTTAAGAAGGATAATCCAATTCTGATATCATTTGTAACGTATGTAGTACAAACTTTAGCACGGATCACAAAGGCAATAGAGTATACTTAACACGTAGTACTTTTAAAGTACTATCTAGCCCTCTATTTCAATGAGCCAGGAAAGAACTATCGAATAGACATCCAAAAAATGACAGAAAATACAATTTTCCTGTGAATTAAAATGATAGATAGCAATTCTCACTGTCAGACATTTTCTTATTGGACAGATTTCAGAGCTTACTTGTCCTGGCTTTTCAAAAACTTGTTTTATCAAATTTTAAATTAACTAGACTGACTTTAGAGAGATAATAGATTTTAACTAACTTTTCAGTGATTTTTAATTTTATCTTTTATACGTTTTATACAATTTCAATCCCACCTTGCTATCGATCTGTTTTGCAATTCAAAGTTAGAGATATCGAATAAGAAATAAAGAAAAGACGTCGTCGTAGGCATTCGGTATCTGTATAGTTAAAAAATATTACAAAGGCAGTGGCAAAGACAACTCAAGCGACAATATAATTTATTATGCTGTCAATATATGCGGATTGGAAGCCAGTTCTCCGTGTTTTTCTCTTTTTTTTTAACCGGTTTAATGGAAATAACGAACTGAATATTTAAATTCAATAACTAAAATGCAGGTACAGCATAAAATTTTTCACATTTTTTGTTGTTTTATATACAGCGCTTTTAACGCTATCTTTTAGTAAGTGAATAAAATCATATACAGGGTGGTACGAACTTTATTTCGCAAACTTCTTCAGCATATTCTTCAGAAAAAAATAAGTAAAAAAGTTCGTATAAATGTATGTCCTAAAATGCTTAGTTTCGGAGATACAGAGTGTAGAAGTTTCATTTTTATTTCAATTTTATCCAAATAATTTTCGAAGTAATCTCAATATTTGGATGAAAATTGATGTCTGGGAGTTTTTTGACATGACAAATTTGATTTTGAAGTCAATATGACTCCTATTTATAGGAAGCGCCACCTACAGGTGTTTTAACTCTTTTGAAGAGTAATAACTTTTCGTCGGTATCTATGTAAATCTACTGAGTGAAAAAATATACATATCCGTTACTTGAAGAATTTTGGTTTTTCGGGTTATTAGGCCGTCGTCGGTTAGAATTGCTTCCTAACGTTTCGCTAGCACGAGTGGCTAGCATCTTCAGAGGTGTGTTTGCTCCGACTGCTCACACTAGACTGTTCTAGTAGTTAAAAAAAAACTCACTTAATTACTCACTTTATACAGGTACGCACGAAAAGTTATTACTCTTCAAACCAGTTAAAAAATATATAGGTGGCGACCTCTACAACTAGGAGTCGTATTGACATCAAAATAAAATTTCTCATGTCAAAAAACTCCCAAACACCAATTTTCATCCAAAAATTGACTTTATTTCAGAAATTATTTGGAAAAAATCAAAATAAAAATGAAACTTCTACACCTTGTATCTTCCAAACTAAGCATTTTAGGACATACATTTATACGAACTTTTTTACTTATTTTTATCTGCAGAATATGCTGCCGAAATTTTCGGAATACCCCACCCTGTATAATTACTTAATTTTAAGTGAATTTCATGATTGATTGGTTTACTACATTTAATGTATATTTATAGTTTTACTTACCAGTGAATATTATTCTCTAATTTATCTCGATTTTTGATCCAAGATTTACCACACGCTGCACAACAAACTATGTTACTGTATTTTTCTGGAATTCACAGTAATGTCTCTGTTAATTTAAGTTCTGTCACGATATCCTTCTAGATGTACCACCTGTAAACAAAACCAAATATACCGGATGTTACATCGTCGGAGTATTTTTTTTTTGTATTTTGAAATTTTTAAAGAAATTCTGGCAGTGAATTCTACTGTTCAGTCCCAATAAATATCGAACTGCTCTTTTTTGAAGTCTGAAAGTACGATCAAATTTTGTTGCGCAGCAAGCACACCAGAATGGAAGGGCATAACGAAGATGTGACTGAAAACATTAACAGAACTGTCAAAAATGAGTACCCAGAATGTCGATTGCATCTCCAATGCATGCAGGGCCGCCCCAGACCAAAAAAAAAATTTCCGCCCCTTAACATTTTTTTTTTAATTAAAAAAATTACGGATATAAAAAACATTTATTTGAATACAGGACCAACAACAGAATAGACCGACAGAACAGATCAACACAGAACATAAAATAAATATTAAAATATTCATATAAAATGAAAACAAACGAACAACAAAACTATAAGGTTTGCTTATATGCCTATAAAGGTTTCCTACGTACTTTTTTGTTCGCAAAATTATCAATTACTTCATCGTAATTGATAGTTTTTAAAAGGTCGGATTCAATATGTAAAACTGCCAAATGATTTAGACGTTCTGTTTCCATAGTGGACCGTAAATAAGTTTTAATACATTTCAATGCAGAAAACGAGCGTTCAGCAGAACAGTTCAGCATAAAAGTACATGTGAAGATTCTTAATGCTATGAAAGTATTTGGAAACAGGTCTTGAGCGTTTTTTCATAAATAAGAATATATAAATCAGAAGCTCTCTAGCAGATGGTTTTGCTGACTTAATGCATTTTATAAATTCACGAAAATGTATTAATTCATTAGGCACTGACTCATCTAAATCATTTGGATAACAGGTTATTAAATGTCTGGACTTATCGGTAATGTCGTCAATACTTAAAGTAGATAAATCAGAAAAGAAACCAAATTTGGTTGAAAAGGCATTGTAGGCACTTTTCCTATATGAAATTTCAAGGATTAATTTATCAATAATAACATTAGATACATTTATCATTTATCCTAAAATCGCCCCTTGCGTTAAATAGAGTTTCATTATCACTGGTTTCATCAAATTGTCGTTTCCGTTTCACTTTTCTCTTTTTATCTGCCGCATATTCTTTCTCACCGATATTTCTAGATATTATATATTTAAACAATAATAATAGTTAAGTAAATAAATATGTAATCGGCTAAGGCTATATTCGAAATATTTTATGAACAAATAAAAGTTAAAAAAAAGATAAATATTTTGATATGCTCAAAATTTGCCGCCCCTATAAATCTGCCGCCCCAGGCCCGGGCCTAGTTGGCCTAGGCCTAAGTCCGGCACTGAATGCATGAATACACGGATAACATTATTCTCATTCTTTAATCATTTTATTCAAAGGTTAGTTCCTTAAAAAATGTAGTTCCTACAGCTTATCAATTCATGCAGGATTTAACTCATAAATTGCATAACAGCTTTTGTCGGCTGCTTTAGATATAATACGTTCTAGAGAAAGACCGTTAATCTTTCCCGGCCAAATGGGTTAATGGGGTGTTTACAGACCTCTGACACCCCGGAGGGTGTTTCTTGACACCCGGGAAGACGCGGCGATGATAAAAAAGAGACGGTGTCATATTACAAGCGATGAAATTGGTTATTACCGGTGAGGCGTCAGTTTACACACTGAAGGAACCACATTTTTACCATCTGAAGCAGATTTTTTAACGTTTGTTTGAATGTGATAAACGAATTATAAAATAAAATAGAATATCAACTTGGCAGGAAATTCTCTTCGATTTTGAAATTGTACATAACGTTTCGGTCAGATCATAGATAAAAGAAACAAGTTTAGATTGAAAAGTGCCCATAAGGACAATGTAAATACTATATGGCTCTATTCTTACAACGGTCGCTCTCCAAAGCTTTTGATAATTTCGGGGGCGGTTCGACTTTTTCCGGAATTATGTCGCTAAATATTGTTTATTCAAATTTATTATTTTTTTTGTTTTAATTTTTTAAATAAAATATAGTGTGTTGCATGTAAGAAACTTTATTTTATATAAGGACATCTATGAAATACCTATGAAACATTGGAAACAGACGTTATGCCACGAGCCAAGATGGTTTTTGCAATTCACAGTTTTTAATGCCACTTTTTCACAATTATCACGGGTTTGAATAAATAAAATTTAAATTAAACTCACAAGATAGCATAATTACTTTGAAAATGGACGTTTTAAACACTTTTCGGTATTTTTTCAATGAAGGCGGTTTAAATTTTGAAAGATTATATAATTTTTGATGATTCTGACTGTGACGAGAAGATTATTTCTGTTCTTGCATGGCGGTTGTTCTTAGCAACTGCTATAGCAGCGCCCTACAACGTCGCTCCAAAACAATAATTATAAGTTTTGGCGCCAAGCCGAGCATTCCAATCTAAACTTATTTCCTTTACCTATGGCTGTCATTTAAATATAAAATTACATGGAGAATGTCATCCATGTTCATTTTCAAGCTTGACAGTTATCAAGTGTGAACTTGTTAATGTTCGTATGTCATTATTATACCGTATGATCGAAAAAAAAAGCGGCGTCAAATACGGCTAGCGATTGACAATGATAATTTTGGAGGGGCCAATCTCTACATGTTTTATAGAAAGATTAAAAACAGGATCCAGACCCACAAACCTCTGTTCAAAAAATATTTTTTTTTGTCGAATTTTAATTTTTAATGGATATAAAAATAAATTACAACGTTCTTCAGGCCAATTGATTTTTTCGTCACAGTTTTTTATTTAAGTTTTTTACAATTTTTATACCTATTGACATAAAAAAATATTTATTTTATGTATGGCTAAATATTCAATTAACACCTAAATTCGAGCTTGAAACACCCCAGACACTCCCTGTATATAGAGAATAGTGTTTGTGGTCCTTCCCTTTGGTAATTATAGTCCACCCTATGTCCAGCTGTCACTCTGCCTAAATTGAAAGCCACTTTAACCAAAATTAGTTTACTTTTGAAAAGCTGCAAAAGCAACGTGTCTATGCTTGTGCATGTGTGTGTATAACTGCAAATTAGTAGATCACGTGTCATGTGGAAGGGTCCTAATTGCAAAGAAATTCGTAGTATACGAGTATATTACTGTATGGTAGAATTAAATTATATAGGATTAAGAACGGACATTGGCATTGCTTCATTGGTTTGTTTTGACCTAAAGCAAAATGTTTTATAAATGTTAGTTTTCCATCTCCGATATGGTTGTCGTCTCGGCGCACTGAGTGACGAGGTTTTCTGGTGTTTTCCCAAAATTGTTCTTATTTAAATCTTCTTAAATTTTCTTGGTCGCAAGTTTTAATATGTACTATCCGACTTCCTGATCTTCTCGTCAATCAGATGTCTGACCTAATGTGATCGATTTATGGGGGCATCTCTGAGTCGCAGTGCCATCTACTTCCAAATCAGAGTCTTAGTGTTTCTTGTAGAAGACTCTAAGAAATTTTTTAAGGAAAAATTAAAAAAAAAGGAAAGAAATAGGATTATTTAAAGTATTTCTTTTATTGTTTTTCTTATATTATTTCTGAAAAAAATCAATTAAGTGACAAGATCTGTTTTTTCATCATATATAAAACTACCAATATATTCTGTTAATTCTTATCAGGGTTCGGAAGTAGTTAATTAAGATGTAATTTACCTGATTAACTACGTGTAGTTTTTCTTCAAAAACTACGGCTTTTCCCGTTCATTAACTACATGAAAACTACATTAATAAACTATGTATTGATATTCTGAATAATTTTCCTTTGTATGAGGTGAAATAGAGATAATATGATGTAAATATATTTACATCATATTATCTCTATTTCACCTCAATATATTTAAGCCATATTTCTTCTGTTTTCTTAAATACATTATGTGTTTTTAAAGCTTCAACTTACAACCTCACCTCAAACCTTTGATATTTGAAAGTTACATACATAGGTTACGTAAACCAGATCCTCTACATAAACTACATTAACTACATGTAATGTAGTTTATGTAGTTTTTAAAAGTAACATGTAGTTTTCCGAACCCTGATTCTTATATTATTTGGGAATCTAGATTGTTGTCACCCTGTACATATGACATATTGCTACCATATTGCGATTGCGACCTAATTTATATATAGAATTCCAAGAAATTATACGGTATATTTGCATGAAACTGAAACAGGCGTATTGATATGTATATTGGTCGAATTGTGGAAGATAAAGTACGTTTAGGGGAAAGTAACATTAGCATAAATAGGGTGATTTGGTATTTATTGTTAAGATATAAAGAATACTTGGAAAATACGTATGAAAATGATTCATTTTTCTGGAAACGTGTCTTCGTTATGTTTATAATGAATAAAAGTGAATAGTGCATACAATTTTTTATTTTTTAAAAGAATCTTTTTAAAATAATATTTATTCTCTATGCAGGGTATATTTTTTTGCACTTGTTATTTAAGACTCACCCGGTATAAATAGAAATTGGACTAATATATAATTGAACTTTTTATTTAGAATACAGAGGTTTAATAAAAAAAATTAAAATTAACTAAAGTAAATTGATTTTTCTAAATATCACAAAAAAACGTTAAATTTGCTTGGATTTTGGTGTCGTGTTAAATAACAAGAGAATATTCAACACAGCTGAATCTTCTACCTTCTTTTCATATTGCCAATATTTTACATTCAGATGCGAAATAATCTACCTGAGCCGTTTTACCTTCAAAAACAAACATCCTTCAGTCCTGTTTGTTCTGTGGACCCCATAGGGGAAGACCATTGACGTATATCCCAACTAGATACGATGCTTTTTGCAGTATTTTACTGTAAAATGATAGAAAGCCTCGTTTGCACATATCATTTTCCCTGCCAGTCTTGTTCAGTAAGAACGTATCGAGTAAAACCTTGTGTGTAGGCGAAAAAAGGGTCTATTTTACTTGAACTGAATTATGACAGAATTAGATTTATAAAAGTATAACTATAACTAACTTATTTTATACGATAAATGGAGAATCTTTTAAACCAGGGGTCTCTTAACATGTTAAGCCTAATCAGCACAAGATTTTCAAGCAAAGTCACACATAGGTACACAGGATTTAAAAATTGTGCAGTTTCTATGAGATTTACATGAATTTTTCATAACTTGGCCGACAAAAGAGCAAGTCTATGGCATAATACCCTCTAAGGTAAGCCCCCCGTCCATCGAGCTATAACAAAAGGCACCCACCGAGCGAAGAACGAAGAAAAAGTGTCCCGACCACAGATTTTGATTGGCCATTGAAGGTTCCGTAAAAGGTTTTGGTCGCATCGGCATCAGCGGCAGAAATTTTAACAAGTACGCGGTAAGGGACTCTTTGAAAAGGACCCAATTAGTGGGAATGGGTGTTTTTTGTCGGTTTTGCCATTTATTTTTTATTTCTGCTTTTCCTTTCGCTTTTTTTTTGGTTTTGTTCATTTTCAGACGTCGATACTTCGGGTCGAGGTTATTTATGGTCAGGTAACGAAGAATTTATGTGAGCGGAAAACAAGACAATGTATTTTAAAAGGCTGCGGTCTCTGGTCCTAAGAGGCATAAATATATATTATTTTTCCATCGTTTAAACACAACACTTTACAACTAAATATAGACACATATATCGACGGCTTTATGACGAAATAAGGCGTATCTCGATTTTTGCTACTTTTCAGGAGGGCAATTTAAAGAAAATCACTTACTTTATTTGACCAATAAATTTAAAGTCTTTAATTTTTTAATAGTGTTGTAGCGTTTTTTAAACAACTACCACTGCGAACGGCAGCTTTTCATCGGAGAGCAGTCGTGGATAAGGTATTTCACTGGAAAGAAAACTAATTAAGAACAATAAACAAAAAAATAGATATTGGGCGCCAGGCATGTACAGAGAAAGAAAACACAGTTGTATAATACTTAAAACTAATGACTATATTTATTCATGATGAATTCTGATGGTAAATAGCCATTGTACAATTTTAATAATTATTATAGTGGTTATTTGTTGAGTAAAACTATGTATGTAAATAATATTAAATATGTTCTATGAAAAGACTATGAAAAATGCGTGTAACGTTATAGAAAATATAAGAAAAGTAGCATTACTTTATTTAAATTGTTAAATTTTATGCGGTGTTAAATCTGATGTGTTGCAACCTGTAGATTCTAGAATCTATGTCTCGTTATTCATCTGTTAATATAGCGCAATAATAATATCTATAGAAAGTAATACTATTACAAGGCGTAATATAATGAAACCTAAAATCTAAATCACATTGTAACTACTGCATCGCCATAAATGTTCTTAATAATCTAACCACTAAATATAGTCTGTACGATATTATTTAAAATGTACGTTACTGTTTAAGACTGAAAATATAGAAAATCCAAAACATAAAAACCAGAACGTAAATCTACACTTGGCTGTTCTTTATGTAATCTTGCTTCAAACAGTAGCAGCGTGAGGTGGTCTAGCATCTCTGTACTGTCTGTCGGCGATCCTGTTGGTCAAAACAACAAAAGGGGCCAGATTGAGGACACCATGAATCCTTACAGCCGTAGCTACTGACTAGGCTTAGAAATGGGAGTGAAGCGGCATGGGACTCAAGCTACATCCACGCTGTGGCACTTAGATATAAGAAAAAATCGTTCTTATTGGGGACACTCGTCCACAGGACATCTGTACATAAGATAATGTCTGTACATAAGGCACTACCCGTACCTTGGACACAGTCCGTACCTTGGAAATAGTCCGTACCTTGGACACAGTCCGTATCTTGGACACAGTCCGTACCTTGGACACAGTCCGTACCTTGGACCCTAAAAATATAAAACTCTTGTTTAAAACCAAACAAGGTCTAATAAACAAAATAAACCTACCTCGAAATACTTCCGAGGGCTCAATAAATAATAAACAACATGTCCTTTCTTCCATGTGACATTCTGGAGGACAAAAGAAAAGGGACGCCAAACGTGCCAGCAAAACACAAATACAAGTTGGGACATCCGTAACTCTACTCTAAAAATATTCAATAATAATATCGAATCTATAAAAGGTAATAACTCATCTTTACCTGTAGCCTCGAAATAGCAGCTGATTCAAATTATACAGCAAGACTTAAATAATCACCATTTCCAAAAGCTGGGATACAACAGAGCGTCAAAACAAAGTGAGGTTAAGCCCGGAGACAGTTGACAGAAGCGATGTTGACAGCGCCTCCTCAGAGCAATAACAGGATTGTGTCGAACGAAAACAGGGTTGTGGACTAGGGAACATAAAAATTACGCGTCAAATAAACTATCCGGCCTGAACGATAGGGAATCCGGTGATGATAGGCCCAGACATCATATATTATATATAAAAAAGACATGTAACGAACTAAAAACGTTACAGTGTTTTTGTTAACTTAAACGGAGACATTGAGGAAACGTTCTAAAGATAAATTGTGCGTAAATTCTAATAAATAATTTCTTTTTAGTTGTTTAATAGAGATAGGCCTTTTTGTTATAATAATAATAAATTTATTTCCGAACGAATAGTATACATACGCCCATGTAAAATAAATTTAAAAATGGTGGTAAAGTGTTCTTAATAAGGAAAAAAATACAATATTCGCATTATGGAATACATACAAGAAAATACAATACATACATATAGAAAAAATCTGAAAATCACCAAAAAATCAGAAACAAATATTTTTAAATACTTTTATTCGCGTTGGATTAGATCAACTGAAAACAAAGACAATTTTTATTCCACAAGCAAAGACAATAATCAATTAAAATACACTTATCTAGCTTATTTTAATAATATTGCTTTTTATACAAAAATACGTTTTTTTAACTAATATATTTTTAGTAATTATTCAGTTAATTGAGGGCATTAATACAAGGCATTTAAACTCACGGTCCATTTAATAAAAACCAAACTAAACACAAACAAAACATGTTTCTTCATTCGTGCCTTTTTGACACAAATAACTGTGGACTAACAGTTTCTGTTTTCCCTGTTCAATGATAACAAATTCGACTTCCATTCTACGTGTTTATGCAGGATGATGATAGGCACAATAAATAAAATTTTCCAAAAATTGATAGTGATGACAATGCCAAAGGCCTGGCAATGATAATGAGATGAAAATGATTGTATTTTTCGGGCAAGTTTTTGGTCCGCTAAAATGTTCTTAGGGAAATTATAATTTCGGGAAGTTTTTTTAGGGCAATTTTTTTGTTTCGTTTCTTCGGCCATTTATTCTCGGACAATCTTTTGCATACCCGATACAGCTATGTGCAGAGTCTAGCTCATTCTAACAATGGTTTTTGGCAAAAAACAGACTCAAAATGACACTGTAAAAGAGAGCTGCTGCCATGATAGAAGTTTTATTTTGTCCCAAGCAACCTTCAGAAAATAATTAGGTAGCATTTTCATAACTTAAAACAAAAGGACCTATCTCAAATTCCATCTTTCTTGTAGTATAACAATTGGTATAACAATTGATATAACATAGAGCCCTATCTCAACATACGTCTCTTCGTCATAACGAAGAATTGTAGTATTTGAGATGGGGCAAATTTTTAAACGAATATAAAATGAAAAAGGTACAATATTGAGATGCGCAAATTCGCTATGTTAAAATATGACCCATTGGGCATGTCATGACGTTGATATCTCAAAATCGCCAAAAAGCGAGATACGCCTTTTCATCATAAAGCCAACGATATGTAAAGTGTGACCAAAGGATCTGTAGCTACGGGGTATCGGCAGGGGAACGCAGTTGTAAACAAAACACGCCCAATTTCATTCATAAAATAGGCATGGGCGTACGCTGTTATATGAAAATAATGTGTATCATAAATATAATATTCCGATTAATAATTTTATACAGAGAAATTAATAATTATTTAATATTTAAAAACTTTATGCTGTTTGAATCGTTACTGTTGAGTTAGCGGATAAACACTAAAAGCTTTTATTAAAGCTCCCTTAAATATTTTAAATCGTTTTATTATTGTGTTGTTAATATAATAGAAGAAATAATTACAGCTGGGGGTTGGAACCTTTGGTGTTACACAGCAAAATAAAACACGAAATCAGTACAATACACCAAAACACTTTTAATTTTACACTGGACACACGTTTCGCTAACCATGTCTGCCATCAGCAGATGATCAAGACTGAGTCTTGAGGTATATTTATTTATATATCTGAACTAACTATATTTTTCTATAATACATAATTTTAGATATAACTATTTCCAGCAAAAAATTTTTGCAACCAAACTTTGGAAGCGAAACAAAACATAATTTTACTCACCAGTAGATCCAATATTGCCTATTACACCAGATATGGTATCGCTCCGCCAGCACTTTTTAAAGGTTAGGTCATTGTCTACCCATATGTTTCATCCAAATAGATAATACTTGGCTATATCTTCGAATTTCGCGTATATATTTATATCTCTCTCTGCCATATAATGGGCCGCTCCACTAATATTTATCTGTTATTTTGACATTTACGCCAAAAAAAATCATTTGATTTTAATACCCCCCTAAGCGTTTCCCTGCCAAAGGAAAATTCGATTCTTCCTGCAATTTTTGTAAAAATTTTATAATTGTGGGGACGAGTTTGAATTCGAGATAAAATCTATTTATCAAATTCCTGACCACTTGGAAAAAGTCGTCGAGCTTTTCAACAGCAGTCTCACGTGGTCGTTTTTTTCCAGGGCTGGATATCATTTTATCGGGGTTACAGCCTTTTTTTTTATCTTCTGTGTGAATTTTTTTATAGGCGATACGCTAACTCCGATATAAAGAGATATCCGCTCAAGTTTACGTTTAAGCGGCAATTTAAGCGAACTCTCTGTAGCTTCTTCGTCGCAAACTCTATTATGAACACAAGGAAATAAACCAAATGAGATTTCATCCACGTTTATTTATATTTATTTTAGTTTAGCTAAAATATTTAGGTAAAATGTGTGCTTTTCATTTTAGCCAATATTTAATTTTAATATTCTAATTATTATATTATTATTATTCTACTTACCTATATAAATTAGCTATTATTTCTCTTGTCTGACTATGTAGCGTCTTACCCTTAACAAATTTATTCATTTTAAAATACAAATATACGATCAAACTTGATATTAATAATTAAAAACTACGAACGAAAAACATTATAACAAGATAACAAAACAATAAAACACAACTATCAAATATACGAAAAATATAGGAATAAAGTTTAGGATAACCGGTATAAAATAATGAAATAAAGTAATAATGATCAAGAGAATGACACCGCCACTGGATATTTCAATAGTATTCAATATTCCTACTCTTTTCAGAAGAGACCGTGAAGTTGGGGATAAAGCAAGCGAATAGGAAAGGCGTAAAAGCCATTGCAACCGCGTGGTAACAAATCCTGTGACGTACTCTCGCCAATCATGTTCGATGAAAAGGCGGCCATGTGCGGCGATGCCGGTTTGCCAATGATATCGTTGAAAAATCTTCAACTTTCATAATAAGCAGATTATACAGAATGAAAGAAATAAGTTATTAAATAAAACATATCGAACAATATGAACTACGTTAAAATTCCTTAGTAATATACGTCAGAATATATGCTAAACACATTATATATAATAAAAATATATTAAATTTATAGTTCATGTCTGGCAATTTTGCAATTTTATAGATAAACGTGGCAATATCGAGTTTTTTTTCTCGCATTCCTTCCGTAGCTTCAGATCCGCTGGTCAAACAGTATGTAACATACAGGGTGAGGTTTCTATGATGTTCTCTATGGGTATCTCGGAAACTACTGAAGATAGAGGGTCGGTTAAATGGAAAAAGAATTGCAGTTTTGTGGGGTCATAAATATGCGCCTTTCAGATTTTTGAAAAAGTTCATGGCTTACCAAGGTATTTCGAAAAAAAAAAATTTCGGCTATTTTAAAATTGTCCCAATTCCATTATAATCTATTTTAGACAAAATGTTTTCAGATAAAAGTTGTAGATCACATCCTTAATGAGTCTGTGTTCTCCGTGTTTTTCTAAAGCCTGTCATTTTTGACATATGATACAAACATATGTATTTTTAAATGGAAACCATAGTTGGCCATGACTTCATAAAAAGCGCCATTTTTTAAGCTTTTCAGCGATATAAGCTATAGTATGTTTTTTTCGAAAAATTACTGAGTTATTAGGATTAATGGTTCAACTTTTCTTGGCCATACATTTTCGAGGATACTTGTGAACGTTACTTAGGCTTTTTAGAGAAAGATTTTCAAGAAATGTTAGCAAAGTTAAATTTAGAGACTCACACATCAATAGAGTGTTGCTTTAGTTATGACAGTCCATGACACTCCTCCCCCCCATAATGAAAGAAATGTTAAAAATTATTATCATAATTATGCAAACTTAGGGATAGGAAGAGGTGGACCAATTGCATGGGCCTACTTGACCTATCACCTGACCTATCCATTTTAAATGGTGAAATTAGTCAAGAAAGATATTAATTGGCTATAACTCTTGGCTTGACTATAACTAATTTTTCGAAAAAACATATTATAGTTTATATCTATCTATTAAAAAAAATATATATGTTTGTGCCCTTTGTCAAAAATGACAGGTTTAGAAAAAAACGGAGAACAAAATCTCATTAAGGATGTGATTATCTACAATTTTATCTGAAACTTGTTGTCTAAAACAGATTATAATGGAATTAGAAACTATTTTAAAAATAGCCGAAATCAAGTAAGCCATGAAATTTTTAAAAAAATCTGGAAAGCGCATATTTATGACCCCAAAAAACTGCAATTCTTCCCCATTTAACTGACCCTCTATCTCCAGTAGTTTCCGAGATACCCATAGAGAATATCGTAGACTCAGAAACTCACCCTGTATAACATATAAAATTGCAAAGGAATATATCTTAGTAGATGACTACATGTTTTAAGTACCTATACTTAAAAAAAACAGTGTATATGTGCTGATAACGAGAATTTTGTTCGTAATAATTTTGTCATGTTCGCGAGGAGCAGACACGTGCAATTCAGAGAAATTTCAGTTCTGAAAATGAGTAACAGCGACCATTGCACGTTTTGAATTTGTTTCAGATTATAAGAAACAACGTGCTGAAGCTTTTAGGCGCTAACTGAAACTGAATAATGAATTGCATAAGGACGTGCTAAAAAGTTGCATAGTTTTTCCATTTTTTTTTTCTTAGATATTATTTCTAACAAAAATATGTTGATAAGTTAACAATAAGTGTATTAAAATAATTACCGAATCTAAATAAAAATAGTTTCACCGCAAATTGAACGAAGAAATTAACAGCATACTGTTTTATTAAGAGTAAAAATGATACTTTCTGTGACAATGCTGTATGTTTGACGCATTTTAAGTCTATGGTTTGACGACATTACAGGCAAGGCACAAAAAGTCATTTTTACTCCAAACAGAACAATGCAATATTTTTTTCAAACGTCACAACATCCAAACTACTTCTATTTAAATCCCGAATAACTTATGAAAAGGAATACAAAAATTTTCAAAAATGGAAGCAATTAAAAAACGTGCCAGAAGAAATAAAGTTTTTAGCCTATCCTCGCTGTTAAAAAAAGTATCATTTAATCTACTCTTGCGGTTAAAGTACTGTTTTATGTACTGTTTTTGATATATATAAGGCAATTTTAACAGTTGCTATAGAAAAAAAATATTTTTTTCAATTGCTTTTATGTTTCCACATCAAAAAATGATAAATGCTCTTTTAAGGTCTTTGGCCTTTCCCAAAAACCGAATCGATAGACTTCGCAAAGTTCAGCGAAATATCAGAATGATAAAAACAAGCAAATAAAGATTTTGGATCTATTCCAAACTGACTCAATAGGAGACAGAACTTTACAGGGCTTTAGAAGAAAGAATGAGTCATTCTCGTATAATTTTAAAATACTTTATTTTTGCAACTATGTATTCTAAAAATCTTTTAAAGATGACATCAGAGAAAAAAATGAATTTACTGTTATTTATATTATGCTTTCTTTGTATTTTAGGTAAGTCCACCATCAACAGCTTCCCAGAAACAAAAAACGACAACTACAATTCCCAAAAAAGGTAATAAAAAACTTAAACATACTACCGGAATTTAAAGTAATATTTACCGAAAAAAAAGTATTTCTATTTTGTCATCAAATAGAATTGGAAGAAATGGCTTCAAAAAACAAAGATAAAAACGCGTTAGTTCCATATGGTTTACTTTCCTTTGGTGTTAACAGCCAGATAAAAATAGGTTTGACATACATTGAGGAGGCGATATTTGTTTAAGTATAATATTTGAATTGGTGGCATGAAGATGGGGACATACTTTTAAATAAATATAATTTGAGATAAAATTCCTTAAGAAATTGTAGAAATTTTATTAAAAATCAACTGAAAATAGCTGAGAAATTAACATATAAAATTATACAGCTGAATCTAAAAAAAGGAAATTATAAAAAAACTTATTCCAATGCAAGTAGGCCCTGTATATTTTTTTGGAAGCTTTAATCAATTTGATTGGGGTATAACTGGCATGTGGGTCTTCTTAAGTGGCTACCCAAAAAAAAGCGGTATGTCACTGCCGATGTCAAATTTTAAATTAATAATAATTGAAAAGCGAGATCGGGTTTCGAAATGCATACAATTGCTCTCATTTAGCTCGTTATTCTTCTAAATGCATCAGTTTTTTTTGTTTTGATTAAAGAAATAATTATTAATTTTATTTGCCTTAGCAAATGCATAGTTACAATACAGGGTGGCCCGAACTGTATTACGGAAACTTCGGCGGCGTATTTTGCGCATAAAAATAAGTAAAAAAGTTTGTATAAAATTATGTCCTAAAATGCTTTGTTTCGGTGATACAGGGTGTAGAAGGTTTCATTTTTATTTCGAAATAATTTTTGAACTAGTGTCGATATTTCGATGAAAATTAGTATCTGGGGTTTTTTTAACACGAGAAATTTGATTTCGATGTCAATATGACACCTATTTGTAGGGGGCGCCACCTACATGTTTTTTATTTCTTTGAAGAGTAATAACTTTTCTTCCGTCTCTGTATTACACTACCGAGTGAAAAAATATACATTTTCGTGATTTTTTACGTAAAAAATGTCTCTTAGTAAAAATCGCTATGAGCAACCGTTCTCAAGATATTTGAATTCTTAATAATCAATACATGCCTTCATTTAACATGTTCACTAGATAGATATTTGAGTAAATTAATAATTTTTAAAACGTTCCGAAAGGTTTAACAGAAGCTGTTTTAAAACATAACTGTTAATTTTCTCGAAATTTCGTAATTTTTGAAAAATATTACGATTATTTTTTTTTCGCAACCTAAATATGATTTTTCAAAAATAGCGAAATTTCTATGAAACCTACAATTAGCTTTTAAAACAGCTTCAGTTGAACCTGTGATACAAAAATTTCTCGAAAATTATTAGTTCAGTCAAATATCTTTATAGTGAAAATCTTTAATTTTTGTCATTGATGACCATGTATTGATTATTAAGGATCCAAATATCTCGAAAACCATTGCTCGCAACGATTTTTACCAAGTGACATTTTTTATGTAGAAAACGGCACTAATGTAGATTTTTTCACTCAGTAGTGTAATACAGGGAATGACGAAGCGTTATTACTCTTCAAAACAATAAAAAAACATGTAAAACCTACAAATAAGAGTCATATTTACATCGAAATAAAATTTCTCATGTTAAAAAAACCCCACATACTAATTTTCATCCAAATACGGAATTTAGTTCAGAAATTATTAGGACTTTTTTTCCTACACCCTGTATCACTGACACGAAGCATTTTAGATTTTAGAACATAAGTTTATACGAACATTTTTACTTGTTTTTATGTGCAGAATATTATGCTGTCGAAGTTTCCCTAATACAGTTCGGATCGCCCTGTATATTACCTAGTTTGTTTGAAATTGACTGACAATGAATAATTATGAAATAAAATATCTTAGTCAATGAAATTTTCCACAACGTTTTGATCAGATGATCAGATATACAGCGTTGTTCACCACATACGACACGGAGTATTGTAGCTAAACGGCTAGATTTTTACAAATTGTAAGTTTTGGGTTCGTTGAAGGACTATTAGAGCTACAATTTAAAATTTTTTTTACAAGATACAGAGTGTCCCAAATAAATTAAAAATATCAAAGTTGTATTTTTTTAAATTTAACACCCTAGATATTATTACATTTTTAGTTTCTACGATTAAAATAAAGGTAAATTTGATTAAGGTTTATTACACTTAAACCTTACCGTTTTTGAAATATCTTCAATTTTGTGAAATTGCAGTATAAATTTTAAGGCTTCATTTCTCCGAGGGTATCAAAGTTTTTAATACTAAATATTTACTGAAATTTATTTATTGATCAGTTATTGTATTACAATAATAAAAACTTTACTACCTTATACAGAGTGTCTAAAAATTTATTTTAAATAATTACTAGCTTTAAACGGCAATAACTTGTTTAATTTAAATGGAACACCCTGTATATTTTATGCGAATCAGATGCACAATTTAATTGTCTATCAAATTATATTATACCATTTTTTTACCTATCTCTTCAAGTTTCCGTAGAAAATGCATTTTCTTGTAATTTAGAACTCATTTTGTCAATATACCCATGGAATACTGACATTTTAGATTATTTTAAAGATGTACCAAATTTTAAAGAGTACAGATACTAATATTGTCAATATAGTTCGTTTATTTCATTAAAAATAAAAAAAACTGTTTAAATATTTGTTAAAGAGGACCAATTAATATGATTTCAGTATTCAAACTACATTAATTGACTGTTTGCGTTGATTAATAATAATTGCTCCAAATACTAAAAACTGAAATATGTATGTGTATTAGACAGTGTGGTAAAAGTAACACCTTAAAATTATATTTAATTTTTTGACAAATGCTTATTTATAACAACAGAGACGTTCATTTTCATAACTTATTATTATATTGATTTCTGATTCAAATCCACATTTATTTAGAATAATTTATTAACGAACACAATTAAGTATGTAGTTAATTAGTATTTGGGCGGAAATACTGGTGGTATATTTAATTAATGGTATACTCTTTTATAAAGATTTAAATAGTTTTCTTTTAGCACAAATGGGCTAGTAATATTATCGTTTTAGTAAAAACGATAATATTACTAGTCTGTACTTATTTTGTACATTTGTTGTTATAAAAACAATCTGAAATGTCAATATTCCATGGGTATATTGATAAATGGGGTCTAAATTATAAGAAAATGCATTTTCTACGAAAACTTGAAGGTATAGGTAAAAATGGTATAATACAATTTGATAGACAATTTAATTGTGCATCTGATTCTCCTAAAATATACAGGGCATTCCATTTAAATTAAAGAAGTTATTGCCGTTTGAAGCTAATAATTATTTAAAATAAATTTTTAGACACTCTGTATAAGGTAGTATTATTTTTATTATTGCAACACAACTGATCAATAAATAAACTTCATTAAATATTTAGTATTAAAAACAGTGATACCCTTGGAGAAATGAAGCTTTAAAATTTATACTGCAATTTCGTAAAATTGAAAATATTTCAAAAACGGTAAGGTTTAAGTATAATAAACCTTAATCAAATTTACCTTTATTTTAATAGTAGAAACTAAAAATGTATTAATATACAGGGTGTTCCATTTAAAAAAATACAACTTTGATATTTTTTATTTATTTGGGACACTCTGTATCTTGTAAAAATATTTTTAAATTGTAGCTCTAATAGTCCTTCAACCAACCCAAAACTTACAATTTGTAAAAATCTAATCGTTTAGCTACAATACTCCGTGTCGTATGTGATGAACAACCCTGTATAGTAAGTGTAAACCACAGATGTAAACTACATAATATCTATTCTACGGCCTAAAACTACTGAGTTTACATACTAGAGCCAGATATTTACCTGTGAAATTAAAATTAAGTCCACCTAGCCCATCAAGAAGTTGTCATATTGTCAAAAATTCCATCTTGGGTTGGTAATGGTAATGGTTCGATATAAAGATGGCTTCTTTAAATTTTATGCCTTTTCCAATGTGGCTCCTTGTGAACAAACTCTGCCTTCCGATCACTTCGTGTTGCTTTGCTTGTTGCTTGAGTTATACTACCTTTAATAACATTCTTTGTCACAATAACAATAACTTACAAACCAAAATAACATCAATACGTCTCGAACGGCGCTCTAAAAAATATTACATAACACCTATCGTGCACAGCATAGCTTTTTCACCGACATTCCTCTCTAGTTTTTTGCGTATTAATATTTTAAAAATCAATAATAATTTATGTATACAGAGTGTCTAAAAATTAAATGTTTTGGATATAAAGTATGTATTTTTAAATAGGCGGATTATGTGGAAATTATACAGGGTGGTCCGAGCTGTATTCCGGAAACTTCGGCAGCATATTTTGCAGGTCCCATCTTAGGTTTGCTCTTCTTCTAGGTCTCTTATTTCCTCTTGGATACCATGACGTCTGAGGGCAACACGTTTTAAACACGTTCCAGTCCACACGCGGCCGCTTTGATGATTTCGATACCCCCCTCAATTTTTTTTCTCCTTCAAGGACCCGTTGTCCGAATTTACCCGTGCTGTCCGAAGTAACCCCAGTTTCCGGTACCTAATACATTGATCGAATGATTTCTTCTTTAGATAAAGTGGCTTTCTAGATTGGTACATAATTGAGTATAACCTTTGTATGACATATCGGTTGTTATATCATACAGGGGCGTTTTAAAATAATAAATCTTCCTACAGTACTATTTTTTTTTTCATTTACCGCGTTATTGTAGAAAATCAACCGAGGTAAATTGCGATATAGACACATACACATCAGACGGCAATAAATCCAGAGCTTTCTTTCAGGCCTCCACCTCTGCAAAACCGCAACGAACGAGGTCCGTACACGATTCTCGCCCACGTATGTGCCATTTCGTCCGTTATTTTTTCCTTTTATTGCTTTAGATCAACGTCCGGGGCGTTTGGGCGTTGTTGCGACACGATTTCTGCATCGAATCGAATCCAATAATTAAGATAAACGTCGACAATGTGCCATTCATTCGAAATATTATCGTTTCCTTCCATTATTTGTCCAGCTTTCAAGTGTTTGTCTGGGTTCGGGACAAAGATCTTGGAGAAACAAGTCAAGTTTTTTTATACAGGGTGGTCCGAACTCTATTCCGGATACTTTGGCAGCATATTCTGCAGAAAAAAATTAGTAAAAAAGTTCGTATAAATGTATGTTCTAAAATGCTTAGTTTCGGAGATACAGAGTGTAGAAGTATTTTTATTTCGATTTTTTCCAAATAATTTCTGAATTAACGTCAATAGGTATTTGGATGAAAATTGATGATTGAGAGTTTTTTGATATGAGAAATTTGATTTTGACGTCACTATAAGGTTGCCAACCGTCCACGCTGTCCTCTTTTCTCTAACGTATTGAAACAGTCCTCTTTTTTACACACCAAACTTAAAAAATAAAAAAAATATTTGCCTAACTCTAAAATTCTTAATAAAATTGTTAATTTGGCAACAATCACACGTACTCCCACTCGTTCGGACAGAAAAAATATACAGGGTGGTCCGAACTGTATTTCGGAAACTTCGACAGCATATTTTGCAGACAAAAATAAGTAAAAAAGTTCTTATAAATGTATGTCTTACAATGCTTAGTTTCGGAGAGACAGGGTTTAGAAGTTTCATTTCTATTTCGATTTTTTCCAAATAATTTATGAAGTAACGGCAATACTTATATGAAAATTGGTGTCTTGGAGTTTTTTGGCATGAGAAATTTGATTTTTATGTCAATATGACCCCTGCTTGTAGAGGGCGCCACCTACATATTTTTTAACTGATTTGAAGAGTAATACCTTTTCGTCCGTACCTAAATAAAACTACTGAGTAAAAAAATATACATTTACGACTTTTTCTACGTAAGAATGATCTCTTGGTAAAAATCGCTACGAGTAATGGTTCTCGAGATATTTGGAATCGAAATTATCAATACCTGTCACCATGCATTATAGTTATTAAACTGAAATGATAAATTTGAAATGTTTTTGTGCCAAAAGTTCAATAGAAACTGTTTTATCATAGCTTTTTCGCAGAAAAATTTATGATTAATTTAAAAAATAATTTATTTCAGTCAAATAACTATTTACCATAGAGAAATATAAAATAAAACAGTTGTCATTTCCATAGTCAAAAATAGGCAACACGTTTAACGAGGATCGATTATAGCGCACCCTTGAGCCCTAACTGAACTAATAGAAATATGACCGACGTAATTGGTAAAATAGGTATCTGCATTACCTACCACAAAAAGCGGGCAGTTTAAATGTGAATTTAAAATTTTATGTATTTTTAAAAATATTACGAAATCAAACTGCAGAAAATATAATGAAAATTTATTTTTAAAAACGGAATATTTGAAAAGTATAAACTATTGTACACTTTTCAAATGCTTACAGTTAAATGCTTAATTAAATTTGATAATATAAAACATATATGCTGAATTAACATCGAGGGGTAACCGCTGATGAATTTCTGTACATTAATGCCAAGTAATTTAGTACTAATACCAATAATACCCCGAAAATGCCAAAAATGCCAACATCTTGTACACCAAAATACACCAGCGGTTTACCCCTCGATTAACTTATAGTATTATACTACACAAAATAATAACAAAATTCCAAAATTCAAAACAAAATTGTAAACAACTGCAAAATACAAATAATTTGCTGTCATGTCACTTGTCAATCTTGTCTTGACACGTGACAGGTAACAGGTGGCGACGCTTTGGAGCTCTAACTGAACTATGCAACATTATGGCCAAGTTAGACAACCTTTCAAACACTTTTTTATTTTAGTTACTTTATGGTATCTACCAAACCTGTGTTTATTTTTTGTCAATAATGACATGTATTGACGATTTCTATTCTAAATATCTTGAGAACGGTTGCTCCTAGCGATTTTTACCTAGAGACATATTTTACGTAAAAAGTCACGTAAATACATATTTTTCTACGTAGTAGTTTTATACAGGTAGGGACGAAAAGTTATGACTCTTCAAAACAGCTAAAAGGCATGTAGGTGGCGCCCCCTATAAACAGGAGTCATATTGACATCAAAATCAAATTTCTAATGTCAAAAAACCCCAGATACCAATTTTCATCGAAATATTGATTTTACTTCGGAAATTATTTGGAAAAAATTGAAATAAAAATGAAACTTCTCTATCTCTGAAACTAAGCATTTTAGGACTTACATTTTTACGAACATTTTTACTTATTTTTATCTGCAGAATATGCTGCCGAAGTTTCCGGAATACAATTCGCACCACCCTGTATATGTACCAGAATATACTATACAGGGTGAGTCTTAAATAAGTGCAAATATTTTTAGAAGTAGTCTATTTCGATGCCAGAAACATGAGATGTTTTTTGACGAAATAAATAATTTGAAAATTTCGGATTTTTTGAAATTTTTGTTGGAAATTTCTTTAGTTTTTTTAAAATAACTCGGTTATTTTGGCCTTATTTGAAAAACGGTAAATAGAAAATATGTTTCTTTTATTGATATGTACCAGCCCTGAAAATATTTATATGTTATATTATAGATTACCTACTGTTAGCTTATGTTTTGAAATAAAAAGTTTTGTAGAAAATCGTTTGTTTTAATTTAAGAAGTTTTGAATATAAATATTTTTTAAAAAGTAAAAAATAACCAAAAACCGAACCATCAAGGCAAATTCTTGACATTTAGCCGAGGTTTCAAAAAATGTTTTACCTGTGGTTTTTTTTTACCCTCTCGTTCTCTCTTTCTTATGTTGAAAGTTGGCAACGCGGGCGCCACCTACATATTTTTAACTGTTTCGAAGAGTAATTAACTTTTTGTCCGTACCTGTATAAATCTACTGAGTAAAAAAAATATACATTTAGTACATTTTTTACGTAAAAAGGTCCTTTGATAAAAATCGCTACAAGTAATGGTTCTCGAGATCTTTGGAGAACCGAATTTATCAATACCTTTCATTATTGACATAAATTAAACATGTTGACTAAATAGTTATTAGTTGAAATAATAAATTTGAAATGTTTTTGTCCCAAAAGTTCAACAAAAACTGTTTTATCATAATTTTTTCAAGGAAAAACTTTTGATCAATTTGAAAAAATAAAAAATTCCCAAATTTATAATTTCAGTCAAATAACTATATCTACTCTACATGTTTATTTTTACAAGTGTTGGCTATTTCCATTCTAAATATCTTGAGAACGGTTACTCATAACGATTTTTAAGAGATATTTTTTACGTAAAAAATCACGAAAAAGTATATTTTTTCACCCAGTAATTTTAAGCATGTACAAAATGTTATTACTCTTCAAAACAGTTAAAACACATGTAGATGGCGCCCCTTACAATTCGGAGTCATATTGACATAAAAATCAAATTTCTCATGTTAAAAAACTCCCAGGCACCAATTTTCATCTAAATATTGACGTTGCTTCAGAAATTATTTGGAAAAAATCGAAATAAAAATGAAACTTCTACACCTTATATTTCCGAAACTAATACGAACTTTTTTACTTATTTTTATCTGCCGAATATGCTGCCAAAGTTTCCGGAATACAGTTCAGACCACCCTGTAGAATATTTTAAACTTATTTATTTTCAACTTACTAGAAATTAAAGTACCTTTCAACTGTTGTTTACCACATTAAAGTAAATGTATATTTAACTTAATGGATTCTTATTTGCAAAACGTTTTTCAAATAGTTTTGTAAAATTGTCATGATCTGAGAGAAATCAAATTGAGTAACAGTATATCCATCTTTGGAGATATAATGGAATAATCTATAAGAATGTGTAACCTTTGAATAAGTAGTGATACATAACTACTATTAGAATAATGTAATTTATGAAAAGAATCTTATTATCCAATGTATTTTCCAATTTACTTGCCTATTTCAATTTAACATATACTATGCCATTACTATAATAATATCCGGATTGTTGATTGAAATTATTCCTTATTTGATTAGAAGCTAAATTCTTCGAAACATATTATTTTATTAATCTGGAGTAACCAAAAACATAATATAAATACTTATTTTGCATGTTTGGATTACTGTTTAAAATACACGAGGTTATATCATGTTTTTAGTATTTTTTAACAAAAATTTGCTTAACCAACAAATGTGATTCAATATTTCAATGTTATATTTGAAATGGGATAGAAAAACGATTTAGTAAACTTAAAATGAATGAATAATATTATCATATACTTTTAATAAACATAAACAAAAGATTATCGATGGTTAAATACTCTTTTTTCTATAGTTATTGTTAAAATTGCCTTATATCTATCAAAAATAGTAGATAAAATAGTACTTTGACCGCAAGGGTAGATTAAATGATACAGGGAGGATAGGTTAAAAACTTTATTTCTTCTCGCCCGTTTTTTAATTGCTTCCATTTTTGAAAATTTTTCTATTCGTTTTCATAAGTTATTCGGGATTTAGATGGAAGTAGTTTGGATTTGGCGTTTGTCGCCTCAGCCTGAATGTCTGTTGGTAATTTACTTATTTCGTTTTGAGCCCCATTTCTGGCTCCAATTCATTCAGCAATCGACACGAAGCAGAATTAAAAAATATTGACTCAAAACTGACAACTAAAGAGACAGCTTTATTTATTTGTCAAATTACATAGCAACCAACAACAAAGCAGCACAATAATTTCTCTGCTCGTAATAAATTCCTTGAAATAATAATTTCTGAATATTTTTTAAAACGAAACTGGCTATGGAAATATTTTTTCAAATTTTATACGCGACGATAAAATTGCATTATCGTCTTGTATAAAAAATAACTATTACATACGAAAATTAGTTTTCTGGACATTGTTTTACTGAAAACTCCAAATCTACGGAGAAAATTTCAAAGTGATGATAATAAAAGTCGTGTGTGTCTACTTTTTTTTAATTTTACCACCAGCTTACTTGAAAACATGGCTGCTTTTTTTACAGGAAGTTCCACTTTGAGAACAACCAAGATAAAAAAAGCTTATGGAGTCAGGGTTGAATCATATAAGTGCTCGTAGCACGTGTGCATTTTTTATTCTCAATATCTTCCTACTTGAAGTTATTTTTAGCGAAATACATAGGCATCAAAAAATTCGTAAAAGCTTTTAGATTCGATTATATGAGATTTGGGTTAATGAATGAAGCAGCACAGATGCTGCTTGTACTTATATCTTTAAGTCAGTTGTTAAAATATTACAAAACCAACTATACCAATTGAAACGTCAAACAGAACTGTCAAAAAGGGGGTCTATCATGTCCATAGATAAAAGAAAATAATCTACTATTAAGATAGATATGAAACTTAATGGCAAAATTTTGGGTCAAAGCGCCCCTCCGTGTTTTTAGTGGAGACTACGTTTAACCTGGCGCCTTCGCCTTTTCTGCTGTAAATGTTTTTTATGTTTATATTTGAATTCAAAGGATTTATTTTTAAAGTTACACTGATATATTAGTACATCAGAGTAACTTTAATAAAACATAAGAATATATATATATATATATATATATATATATATATATATATATATATATATATATATATATATATATATATATATATATATATATATTACAATTTATTTTTTTATTTATTTTACAGAGTTTCATGTAAATGATCGTAAGTCGACTGGCTGTCTAATGAATAGACCGATATTTATAGATTTTAAAGCGAACGAAAAAAAGTCAAACAACGAATACATACCATATATTTTTCTTTTATCTAAGATACATACATTATCGTCTTTTGGAAACACGTACATTTTTGCAGTTTTGTTAGTTTCTTTGCAAGATGCAACACAACAAGGAAACACCATTTATACAGTTAATAAATTATAAAAACTATTTCTGACTATGATATTTAAACTTTAGATAGATAGAAATTTAAAAAACAAACGAGTATTTGCAAACGCAGGCCCAATTTCAATAAAAATCAAAATTTTTCTTGCGAAAATCAGGCTTTTTTCACTGAAAAGGTATTTTTTCATTTATCAGCAGTCATTGTCAAGTTGACAATATACAGGGTGTTTTCGCATTAGTCTAAAAAAATTATGGCGTCATTCCTCATGTGTTCTTAAAACAATTTTTATATAACTATTAGGTCTAAAGTCCTTCCTTTCTGATCTTCAGGGTGTTAAAAATTAAAAAAAATCGATTTTTTTGCATAACATAAATGGTACACCACTGCTTTTTTAAAGAAAATATATTTTTTTCTTGACTGGCGATCCTTTTTCAACAAAATTGATCTTTTGAGTTTTTCTTGTTCATCAAACGGTTGTCGAGAAAAAAATAAATATACTTATTAAGAGCCCGCCTTAATTCGTTTTCTAACGATTGTTTATTTTTTAGATTAATTAGGAAACACCCTGTATATGCATATCACAGGCAACCAAATAAACTAGTAACCTCTAAAAATTATTTTTCCTCCCACTAGCGACATACCGTGTTTTTAGTGTGTACTAAATTATTTTATTAAAATTTCACCATATAAGTTTCCAGGCAATGACTTTTGACTTTTTTGTACATTTGTCATTGCGGTGTGGACAATTTGTCTCAAGTTTGTCTTATCAAAATTCCCCATTTTTTATCGCAAGTTTGTCTTGGTTTTGTCTCAAAATCGTGTTTACTTTTTGTCGCCTTGGTCTGAACCCGGCATAATGCATGAATACCTGCATAGTGTCATACCCCTTTCTTAGTATTTTTATTCAAAAAGTTCTACATTTTTCTTCTCATACGTAACCAATATTTTTCAAAACCCTCTCACATAACCCGTACCTTTTTGTGTTGCCATTCTTTCTAAACAGAAAATAAATTAATATTTTTATTGTGATAAATGCATCTGATCGATAAAATTCTTATCTTAATAAATTCCAATCTAAAGTCAGTCTATTTCCATTGAATTAAATCAATCCGACGGCAAGGGAATCTATTATTTTCGGTGATAAATATAACTGTAGGGTTATGTGGGCTGGGTCGATAAGGTCAATAGACCAGACTTAAGGTTGGGAATGGTTTCTATTTCAAATTGAAAGGAAAATCAAACGATTCGTGTTTACTAGTAGTCGTGTATTTCTTTTATTATTTCTATGTTATGTAGCTGAGAAGATTTAATTTGAGAAAACGAAGAGAGAATGTCACTCCTAATTTAAATTCTGATAAAATATCCTTCTAGATTGATTCTATCTCTAAGCAAAACCAATAGTAGAATAAATAATAAATAACTTAAAATATAAGCTTGACAAAATTCAAGTATTTATCGAGGGTGTCCCAGGCTGAGCCAGACTGAGCCTGCGTTAGAAGTTTCTAGAGAACTACAATATCTAGATACGAGATTTTGTGCATATCATTGTTTCACAATGAGATCTATCGATTAAAAATATTTTCAATATGGCGGCACTTTTGGAAGTACCGGAAGTTAACAGCAACTTTCTTGTTTTAAATGGGTGACCCTATTTTTTATTACATACTCAAATTCTCTGTAACATTTTATGAATTTTGATATAGAAGAAAGATAACACTCTATACCTAACGTTAAACGTTTTTGAGAAAAAAAATATTGATAATTTTTGGAGGAAAAAAACTGCTTGTCAAAAATATGTATATAGCCTAAACGTCAAATTTAGTGATTGCCACAGCCACTGGGACATAAGGAGAAGCCATGGGGCTATTTATTTCAAAAATTAAATTGTTTCAATGGCATATAATATCGGCCGCAGCTGTCATGGAATTGAGCGATTAAAAAATGATCATAAATCATTTTTTTTTCAAATGGGAATCCACTTTTTTTATTTCACTTGTGAAAAGGCTTTGGTTACTTTCGTTTTTAAAATTTGTTACTTTTTGACTCTACATGTTCCTGTACCTAAAATAAATCGTTTTTAAGTTATTTAAGATTTAACTTTAAAACGTATATTTTTCTTGATTTTAACCAGTAGCAAAGCCAGTAGCCTTGTATATGAATTTTTAAAGTAGCTCAACCTAAGATGTTTATGGATGTAAAGCACCAGATGGCGGGGCGTATTTCACAGTCTTTTACTACAGAAAAATATTTTTTGTTACTCTGAATTTTGAAGCGACCAATAAAAACAGAGAAAATAAAAATCGATAATTTTCGGACTGTGCCAATTGGTTACTAATCGACCAGATACTTTTTGTCTATTAGATATGCTATAAAAGCTGGTAATTATACAATTTGACCATTGTAAATACCCGACAAATTTCGCAAGGCCGACGAGGCCGATGCTTTTCACTGATAAGAAAAAAAAATGTTTGTTTAGATAATTTTCGAGATATTTTTTCTTTCTGAATGCACATTTTTAAAGTATTTTCAATTCTTTGTTCGCTTGATCTATTATACTGGTTGCACGTATCGAGGTTCTGTTTCTTCTAGTTTTAAAAAATGTTCTTATTTCTTTGTAGTTGTAGTGGTTGTAGTGTAAAATTAGATTAATTTTATTAAGTATAATTATAATGTTTAGTGTAGAATACCAGAAATAGTTTAGTAGTGTTTTTATATTTTATCATTTTGCAGTTAAGTAGTAGGTGAAAGGATAATTTGGTTATTTTTTTTTGTTTGATTAATTAGTAAGTTTGATAATTTTTTCAGTGTAGAAGTGGTTGAAGTAGTGAAGAAGTAGTTGTGTAGTGTTTTTATAAGAGATTATATTAGTTTATTTTGTAGATGAGTAGTAGGTGAAGGTATTTTTTCTTTGTTTTTCTTCTAATTGTAGTAATTCTATTAAGTATTGTGATAGATACACTATATCTTCCTTCAACTTCGTTGAAAAGTGCGTTATCATATAATTTTGGTTTTCTGGTAGTAGAATATACGAAGAAAAAATCTGATCAAATTTATTTTAAATTAAATTAATCGAGTTTTATTAATCAAATTAATCTAGTCAAATAATAATAATAGTTTCTAAATACTAAACAGGGTGAGTTTCCTACGATGTTCTCTATGGGTATCTCGGAAACTACTGGAGATAGAGTCGGTTAAATGGGGAAAAAATTGCAGTTTTGTGGGGTCATAAATATGCGCCTTTCGGATTTTTCGGAGAAATTCAAGGCTTACTAGATATTTCGAAAAAAAACAAATTTTAGCTATTTTAAAACTTTGTCTCTAATTCCATTATAATCTACCGTATGATCGAATAAAAACGGCGTCAACGATGGCTATGACGATGAAATGGAGATCGCTGTCATTTTATACCTATGTAAAATTATATGGGAAATATCATCGATCGTCATTTCATAGCCATCGCTGAAGCCGTTTTTATTCGATCATACTGTACTTTATACAAAAACTTTTCAGATAAAAGTTGTAGATAATCACATACCTAATGAGTTTGTGTTTTCTGTTTTTTTTTCTAAAGCCTGTCATTTTTGACATATGACACAAACATTATGTTTTTTTTAAATGGAAACCATAGTTGGCCATGACTTCATAAAAAGCGCCATTTTTTAAGCTTTACAGCGATATAGGTATAATATGTTTTTTTCGAAAAATTACAAGTAGTTCTTTTCTTTTTTGGCTAATTTCCATACCAATAATACCATGCCAATTAGTTGGCATCAAAAATGTAAAAAGTTTTATGTTTTCAAAAAAAAATATCATAAAATTCGCAAAGCACTCAATTTAGAATAAAATAATCTAAGAATGAAATGATTCTTTTATAAACCTGCATTAAATCAAATTAAAATAGGTATGTAACTTTTTTTTAAATATTAATTAACAGCAATTAGCATTATCATAAATTATAAATAATGTACCAACATATCGAAATAATAATTTCTTTGTTAATACGGTTTAGAATTCTTAAAATAACAGGCAAAAATAATCCACAATTTACAATAAAATAAAAGTTTCGTTTAAATTTCTTAATCAGCTGATCACTATTAAAGTTCGCAGAAACCCGGGGCTATATTATTACATTACTCTGAGGAAAATAACGAAAATAATCGATATTTTTGACTCCGCCCCGAAAGGTTTACGATTTGTCCTCCAGTTGGCAGCACATTTTGTCTAGTCGGTTGGGCAACTTTAAGAATATATAAACAAGGCCAGTAGCCTATGACAGTATATTATCGATCATCATTTCCAAGCTAACTATGCGCTGTTTTTTTTTATCGTACGGTATATTATTAAAATATCAACTATTAGATATCAGTAAAGAACGAAAATACGGAGATATATTTATATAAATACACTTTTTAAACTTTTAAGGCAGGCAGTAGTTATAATATAGGAAATTCAAATAATTCATTTTCTGACAGATGGAAATAAAATGTCTGACTGTTTGACACTTAATGTCAAGGAATGGAAGCTAGATAGAATCAAGAAAAATATACGTTTTCAAACTAAATCTTAAATAACTTAAAAACGATTTATTTTAGGTATAGGACGTCTAGTTAAAACGTAACGAATTGGAAAACCTTTTCACTAGTGAAATAAAAAAAGTGGGTTTCCACTTGAAAAAAAATTATTTATGATAATTTTTTTAATCTCTCAATTCCATGACAGCTACCGCCATTATTATATGACATTTGAACAATTTAATTTTTGAAATAGATAGCCACATGTCTTTTCTTTATGTCACAGGGGCTGCGATAATCACTAAATTTGACTTTTAGGCTGTACAAATTTTTTTGACAGGTAGTTTTTTTCGTCCAAATTTATTTTTCTCTTAAAAATGCTTCCAGGGAAATACCGCGACAAAATATCACGATTTTGTAAGTCCTCCAAGATCGTATGGGCCCCTTCGTTGTTTCAGGCCCGTTATACTAAAGACTTCACTGTTCATCATCGGTAATGACGCTAGGATACAAGTTATGCTGCGCATTGGTTGAAATTAAAAATGTTTATTCAGTAAAAATAAATAATGAAACCATTGAAAAATAACTTAAAAGCTAAAATAAATAAATTCAGTCTCAAAATATATAAAAAATAATAATTATTCGATATTTTGAACAAAGAAAATTACCCCTTGATTTAATATCCTAAATAGAAAATGCCATTGACAATTACTGGGGCCTGATAATTGATACTTAAGTAAATATCTGCTTCCATTTGTACTGTTTATAGTTGGTGTATACGTATGGTTTGAATACTCCACCTACAAACTGCTTTATAACTACTGAACACATATTGGCCTTGTTTGCCAGTTGAATAAAAAATTACTTATTAAGATTCGGAGGCCCACTAAAAGACGGGGCCCGGGGCGGACCGCCCCTTCCGCCCCCCTTTAGTCCGCCACTGTCAAATTCTAATATGTCAATTTAAACTTCAAACAGAGGTGTCAAAAATAAGGTTCATGACATTGCCTGGAAACTCATATGGTGAAATTTTGATAAAATAATTTTAGTACACACTAAAAACACGGTATGTCGCTAGTGGTAGGAAAAATAATTTTTAGAGGTTACTAGTTTATTTGGTTGCCTGCGATATGCATATACAGGGTGTTTCCTAATTAATCTAAAAAATAAAAAATCGTTAAAAAACGGATTAAAGCTTGATTTTCGAATTTCTTAACCGAAGTCTTTAAATTCAACCAATAAAATTAATATCGTATCATCGTATCGTCGGACAACGGATGCATGAAAATCAAGCTTAAGGCGGGCTCTAAATAAGTATATTTATTTTTTTCTCGACAACCGTTTGATGAACAAGAACAACTCAAAAGATCAATTTTGTTGAAAAAGGATGGCCAGTCAAGAAAAAATATATTTTATAATAACATCTTCAATATTTGAAGTACAGGAATTTCTCCATATGTTGGTTATATGGAACAAATCCGAGAGTGGAGAATCTTACGATTTAATGTGCCTAACTCCATCACAGTGCTTCGATCTAGTATTAGTAGCAGTAGTTTAGGATATAAGATTAGTTCATTCTCTATAAACGTCATCAGTGATGCATCTAACCAAAACTTTTTGTAAAAATTAAAGACAATATTAGTCATTAAGTTGATATTTTGCTTCAGCATAAAATCTATCTAAATCTTACAATTTCTGAGTAAATATAATTTCAAATAATTTCTGAATGCACTCTAAGCCCCTCTCTATGCTATTCTAAACCATCTTACTTCATAGTTTGTGTATGTTGGCACGAGTGTGTTTATTTTGCCATTAACACATTTATAACTTCATTCAGGCCAGGATAGCAATAAAATTGCGGATTGGTATTTACAAAGTCGTGCAAAAATAACTAGAGGGTATTTTGCATATATTGTATCAGTAAAAATCATTTAGTACAAAGATTAAGGAAGGAGCATAATTCTATCCATGTATGAGAATTCTATCCATGCATGAGACACGGAATTAACCATGAATTGACATCATTTTGACACATTATATTAATAAATAACACAAAACTGGAAATAGTAGAAGAATACATATATTTGGGACAATTAATACACAGCTTGGGATCTCTACTACCAGAAATCAACAGAAGAATTTTAAGTTAGCATGTACTTATGGAAGAAACTCAATCGTATTCAAATCTAGAATACCACTTTATCTAAAGAAGAAAACATTCGATCAATGTGTATACCAGTCATGGCCTATGCATGAGAAACCTGGACTTTTAAAAGGGTCATTATAAGAAAACTGCAGGTCGCACAACGCTCAATGGAACGAAATATGCTGGAAATAACCAAGAAAGACCGTTAAATAATAGAGTGGATACGACAAAAAAACCAGGAAATAGATGTCATCCACAGAGTCAAATCTCTTAAGTGGCAATGAGCAGGACACCTGGCATGAAGGGCGGACAACAGATGGACCACAAAAATGACAGTATGGTACCTACGAGGAATTAAGAGACCTAGAGGAAGACCGAAGCTGAGATGGGACCATGATGTTAGGAAATTAGCTGGGATAACTTGGGTCCGCATGGCCAACAATAGACAACAATGGGACCAACTACAAAGAGAGTATCGAAAACATGTGAGGGAGGCTATACCAAAATTGGAAATGGTTGAATAAACTGAGATATCATGAACCATAGATAAAAGAAAATAATCTACTATTAAGATAGATATGAAACTTAATAGTAAAATTTTGGGTCAAAGCGCCCCTCCGTGTTTTTAGTAGAGACTACGTTTAACCACATTATCTAAATTATTAATTAATTTAATTAATTATTTTTATGGTTCATTAAATAATTTAATTCGGTAGGCTAATAACATCACGTATCGGGCTTTTCAGTCACAGAAAAGCTCATGAAAGAAAGCGCCTTGCGTGACCTTCTTCTGATGTGTGTTGAATACTCGTCAGCGAGATTTAGTGTTTTATTTTGCTGTGTAAATTAATCAAAATTTATAGTTATATTTTGCTGTCCATTCACTCGAAAGCGCTCTAATTGATTTTTAGCATAATTACTTAATTTTATTTACTTTTAATGAAGGCTAATTTCCATAAATGTTCCGTTCCTTTATTGAGTCCTAGTAATAAAATTAGTTAATGTCAAAACGGTCAATAATAATCAATGGAGGTCAGCGATGTTCGAGACTTTAATTTTTTTATTAAAACGTAAATATTTTGTTTATAAGATTCTAAAAACGTGGAAGCCTTGATCCAATTTCCGAGAATTTGTTGAAAATACCGGCACTGAAGTAAATATTTTGGAATCAAAATTTCTCGGTTCTTAATTTTTTAGTTCATTTTTAACTAGAGTTGTGCTTGGTCAATTGACCGCGGTCAATTGACCGAGATTTTGACAGATTTTGACCGGAAACATTTTGACCAGGTCAGATCAAAATCTTTTAATTGCCGTAAACCGAATAACAGGTACTGACTTGCCTAAAGCACTCGCGACGCGAAAGAATTGTTAGTTGCTGTTTTAATGTTGACTCAATGAGTTCAATGATGACTGTGATGAAGATGAGATTCCGTTGTCTAGATTAGCCTGTGCTACCACCACTCATTAGTATTTTTTTATTGCGCTATTATGCATTTTTTTCGCTACCTCAGAATGGCTTTATATTTGTTTAAAAATTATTAGTCTTGTTCGGTTACTGTCTTTTTTGTATCATTTAATGTAATGCAAATGCAAACAAAAAAAACACGTTGCTGAGTGTGGACCACGCTTTACATTTAAATTAATATTAAATTTTATATAAAACTTTTAAATTTAATTATCATTTAATGTAATGTTTCGTTTTGTTGTATTCTTTAGTTTTTGTTTACTGTTTTTTAATCACTAATATACGTATAAATGTAATTTCTCCTACTTTTATTTTTTTAGAATCACGAAAGAATTTGACTGGTGCTTAGTCAATTGACCAGTCAATTGACTGGACAATTGACCACAAAAGATTTTGACGGTCAAAATCCCAACTCTATTTTTAACACACAAGTTTCTTTAGAGAGTTCATTCTTTATTTTATTAATCTACGGCAATGTTATTATGACACATTTAACATTGTTATTTGGATGGCATTATGGCTTTCATAATAACACGCAAATTTTAAAATAAGAAACAAGCAATAAAAATTAATTCCAGACGATGACAGGTGAGTTGAACTTTTAGAAAGTCAATTTGTTTCCTGAGTGCTTGAACTTGTTGAAGACCCATCATTGCTAGAAATGCTACCCAAAATATTACGTGACACTTTTTTCTTATTTTCTTTGGAATTTTCTATATAGCTCTCTGCCACTGTGTTAGAGCGCCAACCACCATGTCTTTTAACAGTTAATAAATCCACTCCTGAATCTGCAAGCAACGACGCAGACGATCTACGGAAACAATGTCCAGAGTGTATTGTTGTGGATTTGGAAGACTTAGGAACAATGCTATTTTATACGGCGTTTTCCCTGAAGTATTAATGCCAACGGGTTGCTTAGTACATTTTCCATTTCTGTACCCCACAAAAAATCGAGTATGCTCTGTGTTGCTTGGCCGCATAGCTATATATCTTCGAACCATTTCCACCATATTTATTCTTTCAACATTCCCTTTCGTTGTAAAAAAATCTCGTGATACCTTTGTTTTCGTAAATGGAATAATGAATTTGCAGCTGCAGATTTGTCAACTCGACACGCCGGCAGGCTCCCGCAAGTCCCACTATCAATGAAACTTTTGTCAGGAAATAAGTTTTATCATCGGCTTCCAACAAAAAACGAGTTGTCTTCTTTTCTTAAAATTCTCGATTTTTTTGACCGAAATCCATCCGATTTTCTTTTTAGAAATGCAATTAAATGGACGTATTAATATCTGTATTTTTCTTCACTGATATAACTGAACGTAGCTTGGAATAATATACCCAAAGTGATGAAGCCTTCCTATGTTTTGAAAGATGTTCAAAATATGCCAGGAGAACATTTTCGTTACTACTATTCTTGATTCCTTTCCCTTTACACCAATCTTCAAGTTTTACATAGGCTTGCTCGTACGTTTGTCTTGATTTTTCAAAGTTTTGGGAAGTAGGGAATCGACAACGTTTTGCACAATGCCTTCAATATCCGAAGGAACATTTTCAGAATCAGAATCACCCATATTAATATTATTTTTTGCTTTTTGCTGAAACGGAACGTTTAACACAAAATTGAACATCAATAATTGAGTTGTCAAAGTCAAAATGAAAACAATCACTAGCACGGTTACCACGGCGTCGACTACTATGGGCACCTGATAATTTTGAATTTTAATTTTCATGAGGATATCTCTGATTTTTTAAATTAAATCAAATCTCTTTGGATCGTCCCGCGTGTCGCGTCGTAGATTAAATTTTGAATGATACACGTTCGATACGAACTTTTTAATGAAACTTGTGTTAACTAAGCTACTATGCTTAAGCGTCACTTAAGCGTTTCATTATGATGTTCGTATCGAACTTGTATCATTAATAACTATTATAATACACATACAACTTGTGTTGTGTTAAACAAAAAAAAAATTCCAATGAGGAAATAATCCCAACATTAAATAGTACATTACTCTGGATTAAGAAAAAGTGTAAAAACAGACAGGGCCATAGCCCTTCATATAAGAACCTATAATTCTAAGACCACAAAGGAACTGTAAATGCTCACCTCCTTAACAGCATTTAAGGGACATAAAGGGCCATTACCAGCGCTTTCCCGTTCAAAATATTCTAATAGAGTTGCGACGGGTTTTTTTACGACTATTAAGCTATCTTGTACACTTCGCACTAAAAGAGGTTCTAAAAAGAACAATATTCGACTGCAAGGTCTGCTAGTAAAATTTTTTGTGTTATATCACAACATAATTCATTTAAACCAAAAACTCGTAATACAAAACTAAAGTGTCAAAACGAACGACAATGTCAGGAAATAAATAAATAAATGTGGTAAATTGACATTTTTTACAGCAGAGCTACGAGAAATATGTTGCCACTGTTGCCAACAATGAATGTAAAAATCGCGCCCTAGATTACGTAGCTAAAAATTTAATTGGTATCGACTATATTTGGTTATAGTTTTTAGTTTTCGGGTATTTTGTGTCCATGGGTATCGATGAATGTCTTTGTGCTTGAAAAAACCGTTATTAAGTTTCAGTATTTGAGTTTTACAAAGATGAATAATTCTTTCACCGTTACCATAAGGTACATTCAGGCTGAGAGCGTCGTAGCCTCGCGTTTGCGTCGCGTCCACCCCATTGAACTCGAACCCCGACGCTCAGCGGACGCTAGCACAACGCCAAACGCGCCGCTGTCTGCTTGAACGGTCTAATTTAAGTTAAGTGAATTGATTCCATTTCGACACGCGGACGCGACGCAAACGCGACGCGACGCTCGACGCTCCCAGCCTGAATGTACCTTTAAGTCGTTGCCTCTCCAGCATTTCCGGCATCCGATCCTTAATATTGAAGAAAATAAATTAAATCAAACATAATAGATTCAAGAATCTTTTCATATTATTAGAGTATGTACCATGTAATTTAGAAAGGGACAAATTGCATCAAAGAGGAGCAAGATTGCATTAAAGATTTATAGCGAAAAATCAATTTGAATAAAACATCAGAGCGCATCCATTATGGCGAAATTACACGGCATTGTTCTTGCGGCAAAATGATAGATCTATCTACCTCCGCGATCGTTTATGTTAATATTAATCGAGTTTCAGAATGTATAACAGAACGACTTGGTCGCGGTATGAATTTAGAATAATAAATTTACAAATAAAGAAAATGTCAGGGTAATTGTTATGGAACTAGATCAAAAGTTCCCAAAACTCAAAATGTGAAGATTAGGTCTAACGATGGAAATTTATGTAGTGCCGTGGACCACTGGGGAATCACTGAACTAGATGAAAAAATCAATTGCCACTTTATTCAAAGAAGAAAACATTCGACCAATGTATATCTACTATCAGTCATGACCTATGTATGCCAAACTTGGATACTTAAAACAGACATAATAAGGAAACTGCAGGTCGCACAACACTCAATGGAACGAAATATGCTGGGAATAACCCAGAGAGACCATAAAAGAATACAGTGGATATGAGAAAAGACCCAGGTTATAGAAGTCATCCACAGAATCAAATCCCTCAAATGGCAATAAACAGACACCTGGCAAGAAAGACGGACAACAGATGAACCACAAAAATTACAGCATTGTACCCACGAGGAATCAATAGACCTAGAGAAAGACCAAACTTGAGATGGGACCATGATATTAGAAAATTAGCAAGGATAACTTGGACCCGCGTAGCCAACAATAGACAAAAATTGGTCCAACTACAAAGAGAGCATATACAGGGTGTTTCAAAACAAGTGCGAAAAACTTCAGGGGGTGATTCCTTGTTCAAAATAAAGGGTAGTTTGCTTTATAAACGTTGGGTCAAAAGTCAACCATTAGGGAGATATCGCGGTACAAAGATGGCGGAAAAATAATGTTTTTATTTTTTATCTTGAAAACGAAAAACGATAAAATAATGAAATTTTACGGAAGCATTACTGTTATGAAAACACACTTTCTGGTAATTTTTTCACTTTTTTAAAATGAGTGGAAGGGGTTGAAATAAACTACCCCTATCATTCTTGTTAATGAAATTTAAAGAAAAATCTTATCAAACACATGCAAAAAAAATTAATTTTGATAGCTCGTCAGGATAAAAAACATTTTTAGATAAAGAATCTAGTGGGCAGCTGTAATTTTTTTAGGAAAAAATCTAGTCGGCCGCTGTCACTTTTTAGGATGTTTCTAATATTGTTTTATTTGACATTACCCTACTGCAATACGTTATTATCTAGATTATTATTATTATCATTATTATCACTAGATTCTTAATCAAAACTCAGCAATCCTTGACATTTTTAAAACTTTTTTGATGGCATCTTGGTGAACATCCCAATAGGAAACTTTGCCCCAATTTAACCATGTTCGTATCTACGGTTACCAAGATACCAATGCTCGTACCTCGAATTTGTAAGACCCTGTATTTATTAATAGGGGATTAGCTTTTAACAGGGTACCAATCAAAAAGTTTCCACAAATAGGTGTTGCCAGGGTTCAAAATACTATTTTCTACTACTTTATACGGATCCGACAACAATGCGTCTGTATATCTGTATCTGTAGCTCCTATAATAAAAAACTTAAAAAAAACTTTTAAAGTATTTCTGTACAGAATCTTTACCATGGAGGAAATCACAAATAAAAACGGTCAACGGTCTCTCAGAGGAAATTTCTATCACTAAAGGGCTCCGACAGGGTTGCTGTATATCCCCAACACTATTTAAAATTTATATTGCCAAGGCCTTACATTTATGGAAAAGAAAATGTAACGGAATGGGTATAGAACTAAATGACATATGCCTATACACCTTGCAATTTGCAGACGACCAGGCCATAATTGCAAACGACAAAGATGACATGGAATATATGGTGCAGAAAATAATTGAAGAATATGCTAAATGGGGTCTCACAGTAAATATAGAAAAAACAAAATACCTTCCAATTGGAGCTAATACGGAAAATCTTATTTTAGACAATAATATGGAAATTAGGGCATGTGAAGATTACCAGGTACCTGGGATCGATTTTTACAGGAGATGGAACGGACGATAGAGAAATAAACAACAGAGTAATACAGGCACGAAGAGTAATCAGATGCATAAATGGCATTCTATGGAGCACTGAAATTACAAAAAACAGGAAATATAATACATACGAGACACTAGTTAAAAGCATATTACTCTATGGATGTGAAACATGGCAACTCACTGAAAGGAATAAAAGGAAATTAGAGACAATAGAAATGGATGCGATTAGAAGAGCAATGAGAATTTCACGGAGGGATAAGATCAGAAATGAAGACATTAGACAACAGATGGGAATAGAGGGAACAATAGTAAATGATATAGAACAAAAACAATTAATATGGTACGGCCACGTTCAGAGAATGCAAATTGAAAGAACTCCAAAGCAAGTCATTCATTGGATACCACCTGGTAAACGAAAGAGAGGACGTCCCAAGAAAACATGGATGGAAGGAATAAGAAGGTCGATGAGCGAGAAAAATCTGACCGAAGATCGATGGGAAAATCGCACAGGGTGGAAGTTAGGCATCGGACAATATCGTAGGACGTTCTGACCCGAATTTATATATATTAGAATGTATTTTAGAAAAATACGTTAATTTCTACAGGGTGACTCAAAAAAATGTTAGTGGATCGGGATGATTTTTTCTAAACGGAACACCCTGTATATTATTGCATTTTTGGCTTCCTTTCTGATCTCCTTTACATAGTCCTAAGATATTATTTATTTAATATGTTTTGATAGTAATAAAAAAATATTTTTTTCAATTTTTTTTTAAAAATATATTAAAAATACAACTAAATACCTATAAACATAAATATAACAGGAAAATGAGGTACATACGTTGCTATTTACTTCTAGTTATTTTTATACTCTACGTGATTTACACAATGTGGTAAACTTAAATATTTAGAATTTAGTATATCCGCGTTGCACAATTATGTTGGAAGTGGGATAAAAATATCTTTTATAACTTATTTTATCTACTCCGAATTTTATATACCAGATCGAGTAGATGTAGAGATAAAAATAATAAACATGTACTAGGTTAAATTTGAGCTTAGGATAAATAAAAACACATACAGAGTAAACTTCAATAAAAGTTTGCAATAAGAATGTATGCTTTTGATTTCTTAAGACATCCAGATGCAAAAAAACGGAACGGGGAAAATGTTGGTCAAATTTAAAGTGTTATATTTTTGTTATTTTTAGCCCTATTTGAAATAGGCTAGGTTATTTTTAGCCCTATTTTAGCCCTATATTAAAAACCAAAAAAAATGACAATTTTAATATTCCTTGATACCACCTCTAGCCCTTATGCAAGCTTCTATCCGCGCTGGCATGCTTTTTATTAAATGATCAACGTTGTCTTGGGGTATGTTTTCACATTCTGCTAATGCTGCATCAATAAGCTGTGCAAGATTTCCTGGATTGTTTCGACGAGCTCTAACCCTTCTTTTGAGCTAGTCCCACAAGTGTTCGATAGGGTTTAGATCTGGTGAACATGCAGGCCAGTCCAAAACTATGACATCTTCCGTTTCAAGACATTCTCTAGTCAGTCTGCTGGTATGGGGAGGTGCACTATCGTACAAGAAGTTAAAATTATTCCCAATTGCAGCTCTCCAAAGACTAACGATTGGTTCTAGCACCAAATCAACATATCTCCGACGTGTTAAAGTTTGTTGAAGTGGTAACAATTGATTTTTTGCTTCCAGTATAATACCTCCCCAGAACATTACAGTTCCTCCTTATATCTTGGTACATATTTGGCAGCCTGAAGTCTCGCTCGTCTTCCTGGAGCTCTGAGAACCCGAATTCCATGGTTATCTGATCTTAGGCCAATTCTGATTTTATCCGAAAAACAAACATTTTGCCAATTCTCAGTTGTCCAGTTTTGATGTTGACGGCATCAATTTAGCTGGTCAATTTTATTTTGCCGAGATAACTGTGGGATCCGTAACTCTCTCCTACTGTAAAACCCTCGACCACGAAGCCTTTTTCTTATGGTTTCAACTGAAACGTTCACACTTGTAGCTGTCAGACGTTGTCTTTGTAGCTCTGGATGAGAAACATTGCGATTTATTCCAGCAATTTGGCACATAATGCGGTCTTATTGTTCAGCTGTGACTCTTTGACGACTTTGTCTGGTCCTATCCTTTTGTGTTCCTAATTCCAAGTACTTTGCATATGTTATCGATACAACATCCTGGGTAACGCCTACTATCTATGCGACGTCTCTTTGGAGCATTTCTTGTTCGGTGAAAGCAATAATTCTTCCCCTCTATACAACTGTTAATCCAACATAAGGCATTTTTTTATTTTTTTTTTTTGGATCGAATGAAAATTACCAAACAATCGTGATTTTACTGCTTAACACAAAATACAAAGCAGTCGTTTATTCTTTATTATCATGTTTATTTAAAACAAAATGCCTTACCTTAAAGTTGTATAGCAATTTTTATCCTTGCAAGAAATTTAGTCAGAAATAAAGAGTGATTTCATATAAGTTTGGTTGTGTGTAGTTCACAATAATCACCAAAGCTTATATTGAAAAAAAACTTCAAAAATAAATTATAATTAAAAAAAATTGCAAATTGTTGGTCGTAAGTTTATTTCGCTTTTAAAAATTAACCAAGGCATGTATTGACATGATCCAAAAAACAAAATGCTCAGGAGACACGGTTCTGGCCCTAAAATTATATATCAGCAAAATTTACAGACGAAATTATTGCACAGGGATTAACCCTGTAAAATATGCCAAATACTAAAGATTATAAAAAACTGAGTTTACAAATTAAAGTTGATATAATTATACCGGGTGCGTCTCAAAAGTGGCTCACCCCTATAACTTTTTAATTTTTTTAGATAAAAAATCGAGATTTGGTATATTAATATATGACATAAATTGGGATTCATTGATTGACGTATTTGACGTATTCAGTTGTTTTCTGTCGCTTCCTGTTTCACCGGAAATGACTACAACTTTTGATTTTTAAATGGCACTCTCGGTATTTTTTGACTTTATTCGATAGAAAATGAGACTCTGAATAGAATGACATATTTGACATGTCAACTTTTGACATTTTCGAATATGGATTATTTGAAATTGCAACATGCGGTTCATAACAACAATTTGACTCGAAATAGCATGTGTGTGGTATCAAATTATTCGTAAAAAAATGCTTTTTCCAAATATAGTAATGAGCCACCCTTGTTCCATTTGAAAAAATTGAGATATGATTAAAAATACGATTTGAGCATCTTTTAACCGATCAGGACAAGGCACTAATAATATTAGATGATCAAATCTATTTTTCCAAGGCTCCTTGATTAAAAATTTGTTTTCTTTTTAAGACAGCCATGGCACTCTAAATTGAAATTTAAAATTCAAATTTGCTTTAAGCAAAAATGTCAAAATTTGACATATGATATGTCATTCTATTTAGAACGTTATTTGCTATCGAATAAAGTAAAAAAATACCGAGGGTGCCATTTAAAAATCAAAAATTGTAGTCATGTCCGGTGAAACAGGAAGTGACAGAAAACAACTGAATACGTCAATCAATCCTAATTTATGTCATATACTAACATACCAAATCTCATTTTTTTACCTGAAAAAATAAAAAAAGTTTATAGAGGTGAGCCACTTTTTGAGATGCACCCGGTATACAGCTTGCTAAAAAATTCATGAAAATAGGGCTAAACTTAACAAAAATATAATGCTTTAAATTTGACAAAAATTTTCTCCGTTGCGTTGTTTTTGCATCTGAGTGGACTTTAATTTTACAGTAATTTTAAAATACAGTTTAGATATTATTTATTTTTATTTGAATCCTAATCCCTATTAATAAATAAAATGGTTCCACCTAAATCACATTAATCTATAACGCGATAAGCATGCTATTAAGTGGATAAGCCCGTTTTAGACACAACACTTGATAATTTAAATTAAAATCTAAGACCTAGCCCATCGGGGAGTGTCCCAGTGACATTTAGAAATGATACCGTCAACCGCAAAAAGGGACAGGGCTTGTATACCCCAGAGAACGCTGGTGTTCTCATAGAAATAAGTAAACTTAGAGGGTTTTGTAAAATATTTATTAATACAAAATCTTTGCTTTTTTGATTCTATATTTATAAGTTGTCATATTTCACAAAAATGTCAGTTTACTATTGAACACAAGTTTATAATATACATGCAGAAAATTTATTAATTAATTTAATCCTGTAATTTTTCCAAATTTTTACTTTTAGAGGTTCGGTACCTCAAAAAGTAAAACCGGAACCCTTATAAAACCCTCTCAAGGGAATCAAAATTAATAGGGTATTTTCCGTTGACCTAGAACTATGAAATTTGGCAAATAATACCATCTTATACTACAAGTGATCAAAACCTGAAAACAAAATCTGAAACACATTTGTAATTAAAACAAAAAAACAATTTCTTTCTTACACGAAGCAATTAACTACAAACAAATGATATTTATAAATTAGAGGATCTCTATGGTTGCATATTTCTCTGGACTGCTGTCTCTCGGGTTTGCGTGACCTCCTGACATCGGATAATACAGGGTGTGGACATTATCGTAATTTTTCTTTTTCGGTGTTTTAATAGTAGTTTCGTTTTTATTGTTATGTGCGTATATAAGTATAGGGATTTGTTGTTAAAAATTAAGATAACTTTTCTGGGACGATTCCTTTTATCTTTATTAGCTGTGATTGTTTTATTGGATAATTTTTATACCATATATATATTAAATTGTTTTGCAAGCTAATTTAGATACACGTCAGTATTTTTGGTTGATGATAAGTTCGAAATTTGTCTATTAAGTATAAGTTCAACAATTCCAAATATTTGCGAAAATGCTGTTTATTATATCCTAACTACTTCTTTGCCTAATTTGTTCAGCTTCTTTAGGCATTCTTTTTTTTTTAAGGAAGGATTTAATAAATTTACCAGTTCCACCCTGTACACCGTGACGATACTATAAAGAGCTTCGCTGTCAATTTTCATTGCGGAAATGACAAAGATATCGTGAAAATCCGTCGGGGAAACGTCTGTGTTAGTGGCCGATGCGCGCTTAATTGATTCTCAAAGGAAATTGTTTCCCTCGGACGGACCTTTGACAGCCCTGCCCTATTTGCCCGGGTCACGCGTATTTTTCCCATTGTGCCACACTGACACGATGACCATTAATCTAAATTGCATTGTTGGTGATTTCGTTCGAACCCCTGCTGCTCCACATTCGAAATGTTTTCGATGAAACTGGTGTGTATATAGCCTTTAACACGAATTCTCTATATTTTGTTTATCAGTGCTTTGTAGTTAGAGAAGATACTATATTGCCAAATTAGTCGAAAATATAATCCGATCCTGATCATACCTACAGACCTACACTCATTAAGAAAAAATAATATTTTTATTTTTATTATTCTATCATTAATTCGATATAGGGTGATCCACGGCGATCGATGGTACGTTTATGGAGAACCGCTGATGAAAATTTGAATTTGTCTCTTTGAATAAAAAGATTATAGGAGTATAATGGTTGATTCTCACTATACCTTCCGTTTCCATTCCATATTCGTTCCGTATTTTTATTGTATTGGCGCTATACGTAAACGGAAGCTTACCTTATCAGTTCCATATACTTTTTATTGTAGAATTTATATCATTACGAAAGTCTTACTTTAAAAATTCGTATCTTTTGAAAAAGGTAATAGATTTAATTAAGAGGTGAAAGAATAAATAGATATCAGCAAAATTTTCACAGAGCTGGTACAAATGTAAGAACTTGACAACGCTGTTTCCGATACGCTTGTCTGTCCGCCAAAAAAATGTATGGAAGGAAAGGATATGGAACGGAAGGGTAACGGAACGGATAGTGTGCATTGTCCTTAAGTCGGCCATTTTCGTCGCGGTCGATATAAGTTTTTTGATATGCTCCTTCCTTATTCAAATGGTGCGTTTAGACTTGAGCACGCACGAGCTGAGCGTGCGCGCACGGCATTCGTTCGCGCTCTCGGCTCCGTTCAAATTAAAAACTTATTTTTCGACGAATGAAGTGATCCATTTGTGCGCGCGCAGCAGAGTTGTGTTGGCGAAAATAATGGACGACCAAGAAATAGTCAAGGCTGCAGTCATTATTATGCACAGCTTAATTATTAAAAAGAAGAAAAATCGAAAACATCGTCGCTGGTGTCAAACCCAAATTTTTAGAAATCGATATAATTTACTGCAACAACTTAGTGTCTGAGGAGGGCTATGATCAGTTCAAAAACTTTACAAGAATGTCTAGGCCCGACTTTGAATATTTACAAAATTTAATAACACCAAAAATTACGAACAAAAGATACAAATTTTAGAATAGCAATTTCATTAATATCGACATATTCAATATTAATTTTATTTACAAGGTTTGGCCATGCGTTATATTTTTTTTTATTTTTTTAATAATACAAAGAATGTTTAACATTCCATAATATAGACAACTTTTCATATTTTTCAATTAATAATAACGAAAATTCATTGATCCACTCCATAATTTTAATAAAGAAAACGAAAAAAAATCACACACGCACGCACGAACGCAGACAAAACAAATTGCCGGTGCAAATTGAGCGTTAGCGCACATATAAAATCCTTTTGAGCACGGACCAGAAACCGACATCAGACGGCTCACGTTCGCGGCTGCTCGCGCACACACAGATTCAGAGTGAGCGTGCGCGCACAGCCGTTTACACTTGAGCATTCGCGGAGGATCAGTGCGTGCCTGCTCAAGTCTAAAGCTGGATTTATAAACTCGGAAGTTGGCGTTCAGTTGAGGTTCAGTTGCAGTTGGATGTTCGCGACAGTTGAGGTTCAATATTTTTGCATTTATAAACTGCCAGTTTCGGTTGTAGGTTAGGTTTGGAATTGTGAAAATTTCGAACGTTTTTCTTTCGATTTAAAAATACTTTTGGTATTTGTCAAAGTTCAAACACAGAAACACGCCAAACCAAACACAGTAATCCACGATTACGCAAAATATAAACATTACATTAATTGCAAAATATAAACATTTAATTAACAGAAATAATGAAACAACAATAAGGGTCATTTTCTAATGCCACGGCATACTGTGCTTCACTTTGAATAAGAAGACTAAGGAAGGAGCATATCAAAAATCTTAGGTACACCGCGATGGGCCTCAAATATGGCCGACTTAAATTCCGGTTTATCAGTGTCGTTCTAATTTTATTTAAAAAATGTAAAACTATGATGTAGGGTAGACGTGGGGTAGACTCAATAATTTGTTGTTTTATTTTACGTTGTGAATAAATGTTGGTAGTTATTAAAATTGTTATAAAAATATATAATTCTAATAAAAATAGATAAGTTATAATAAGTATTTATTAACACAAACACCAAAAGATCTGTCTAAAGTATTTACTGCATTACAATGTTGCTGCATCATTTGAAAAGTCGTAGCATCTTTCTTATTTTAAATGGAACACCCGATATATTATTACATTTTTGGCAACTACTTTCATATCTCATAATCTCCAACAGTTTTTGAGATCAAAAATAAAACATTTATAAAATTGACAAAACCATGATCTTAAATAAACATTGGTATAATCATGAATTGATCATTTTAAAAGGTGAAATTTGGGTTATAAGTTAACGAATTTGATCTGTTTAAATCAATCGATTGAAGATTACACAGGGATAGCAAAAAACAAACATGTGTGGCATACAAAATACTTTAAAACCTCGGAGAAAAGTCTTCATGACTCTCTCTAGATTTAATTAATCTTTCAACAATAATTACACGCCAGGTATACAGGGTGAGTCTTAAATAAGTGCAAATATTTTTAGTGATGGTATAATTCGACTCTAGAAACACGTATATGAGGTTTTTTTCGCCAAAAAAATTGAGAACTTAGATTTTTCTTAACTTTTAGTTAAAAATATAATACCTTCATAATACAGCAAAATAAATATAGTAGATTAAATTTACAAGAAAGAAAGTCCAAAATGAACCAATGCTTATCAAAATTTAAGCAAAAAATATATTTTTATTGGAAAAGTAAAATATCTCGGTTATTTTCGACTTATTTGAAAAACAGTAAAGGGAAAATATGTTTCTTTTATCGAGATCTACCGATCCTGAAAATATTTGCAATTATTTAAGACTCACCCTGTATAATATACTAACGATAAATAAAACACAAGTAGTAATGTCCAAAAATATCACATTTTATTCAACCGATCGCACATTTTCCAACATACATAAAAGAATACTCCAGCGCGGTCTCTTCTTGACGACGCGCCCCGCTCTACAGGCAGCCGCCATGGTGCTTCTTGCTGTGCCTGCGCCTGCTCCTATGCCTGCTGCGCCCGCGCTTTCCGCAGCGCCCGCGCGACCTGTGCCGCCTGCGCCCGCGCCTGCGCCCGTGCCGCCGGCCTCTCCTGCCCTTCCGGCCCCTCCGACCCTTCTGCATGCTGCACGCCTCATTGTAGAACTTCTGGCGCTCCTGTTTGTTCAACTTGCACCTGCGCAAGCGAAAAGTTGGAGTTAACACCTTTAAAAATACAGTCACCGGCACAAAAAACGGGCACCTTTGTCTTGTATTTTAAGTTTAATATACAGGGTGGTCCGAACTGTATTCCGGAAATTTCGTCAGCATATATTGCAAAAAAAATTAAGCTTTAAAATACATCACAATTTTAAGGTGCCCGTCTTTCGTACCGGTGAGTGTACATCAAACATTTTACACAAAAAACAACATATTATAGAAATGAAGTAAAAAGTGTGTTGGTAAAATAACAAAAAATTTTAAGAAATTTCATTGCAACTAAAACAGAACAACCCTTACCAGCATTTGGCACCTTCTATGGCGATCTTGCACTGAGGCCATCCGCAATGCTTTTTCCTAAAAACTCGTAGATAATTCAAGAAAGGATTGCGAGTCTTGGGTCCGGGCCGGGCACATCGTTTCTTCGATCTGGATCTCTTTCTGGACCTCCTTCTTCTGGATTTACCGCAGCGGCGACCACGTCTTCCGTGCTTTCTTCCATGTCTGGATAGAAAGAAAAACACTATGAAGAAATTTCTATATTTTTTTCAATAAACATCAAATTAATTACAATGAATAATTATCGATTTAGAGTATATAGGAACTGCTGATTAATACAAAGTTGGATTAATACTGTGTTAATTCATGAAAATACTTTGACATGCTGTTTGTGGCTATACAATATGAACAAGAGGAAAAACTTTTTTTATTATTGACATGTAACAATACAAAAGCTTTTCCTCTTGTTGTTGAAAGACAATTCGGGGACGTACTGTATATTTGAAGTTTTTTTAAGAAGCATGGATATACATACAACCAAACTTATATGGAATCATTTTTTATTTCTAATTGCAAGAAAAAAAATTCGTATACAACTTTAAGATAAGGCTTTTTATTGTAAATACACATAATAATAAAGAAAAAAACGACTGCTGCGATTTATTTATTCATGAACTAACGTGTACACGCGACTTCGTTCACGTCGAATTGATCATTTGTAATGGTGATGATAAAGCAAAGCAAGCATTTCCATTAACATACAAACTGGATTAAATTTTCTCACATTTTTTTACTCAGTGGTCATATTTTATGAAACACCCTGTATAAATTTTTAAAAAATCTTAAAATATGTAAAACAACAAAATAAAGTATACGTGTTCCGAAAAACTCACCGGTTTTTGAATAAAAAAATATTATAATATTTGAGGGGTAGTTTCACCCCCTTAGAATTCGAGTTTCGAAAAATCCCTTCTAATCGAACCTCTACACCCTCCTACTACCTCTTTACGTCAAGCGCTTTAAGCAGGATCGTGATTAATCAATGACCAGATTTTTCGAAACACCCTGTATACATTGTTAAAAAATCTTAAAATATGTAAAAAAACAAAATAAAATATACGTGTTTAAGCGTTTTTTCGGAAACTTGATCGTTTTTTAAATAAAAAATATTGTAATATTTGGGGGGTGGTTTCGCCCCCTTGGAACTGGAATTTCGAAAAATCCCTTCTTATCGAACCTCTACACCCTAGAATCAACCTGTATGCCAAAATTGAGCTTCTTACGTTGAGTGGTTTGAGCAGGATCGTGATTAATCAGTGAGTCAGTCACTTAAGGATTTTATATATTAGTATAGATTTGTGTTTAATAGTAATTTTCATTCGACCCAAAAAAATGCCTTATGTTGGATAAACAGATGCACGAGGAGAATAATTATTATTCTCATTGAACAAGGAATGCCCCAAAGAGACGTAACAGAGATAGTAGGCGTTACCTATGGTGTTGTATCGAAAACATATGCAAGGTCCTTGAAACTAGCAACTCTCTCAAGAACAAGCCCAGAGAAAGTCGTCAAAGAGTCACAACTGAACAACAAGACCGCTTTGTGTGCCAAATTTCTAGAATAAATCCCAATGTTTCTCGTCCAGAGCTACAGAGACAACTCCTGGCAGCTATAGGTGTGAACGTTTTAATTGAAATAAAAAAAAAAGTTTCGTGCTCTAGGGTGTACAGTAAGAGAGTGTTACGGATCCCAAAATAACATTGACCTGCTAAATTGATGCCTTCAACATCAAAACTGGACAATTGAGAATTGGCAAAATGATCTTTTTCCGAATGAGACCAGAATTGGCCTAAGATCAGATGACCATCGAATTCGCGTTCTCAGAGCTCCACGAAGACGAGCGAGGCTGGGGAGGTATTATGCTGGGGGAGAAAAAAACTCCATTGTTACCACTTCAACAAACTTTAAGGGGTCGGAGGTATGTTGATTTAGTGCTAGAATCAATCGTTAGACTTTGGAGAGCTGCAATTGGGGATAATTTTAATTTCATGCACCATAATGCACCTCCCCATACCAGCAGAGTGGCTAGAGAATATCTTGAAATGGAAGGTGTTATAGTTTTGGACTGGCCTACATGTTCACCAGATCTAAACTCTACACTCACACTTGGGGTACCAGGTCAAAAAGAAGGGTTAGAGCTTGTCGAAACAATCCAGCAAATCTCGCACAGCTTATTGATGCAGAATTAGCAGAATGGGAAAACGTAACCCAAAGACAACGTTACAATTATCAATTTTCTTTTTGTTTTTGCTTTTTGACCATTAAAAAATACCATTGTTTTTATTTTGGGAACTTATTATTTATTTATTGCTATATGGATTATTCCTCATTCTTTGGTAAGGACTGAGTTTTATTCATAAACACAAAATGATCACACGTCTTAAAAATTATGAAAAATAATAGATGATTCCATATAAGTTTGGTTGTGTGTATATGTTTAATAAGTCCTCACGTAATCACATCTCTCCTACAAGAAACAAAAATATGTTACTAACAAATCAAATTAGAACTACCACCACTTACGAGAGTTTAAAAAATAGCGCCTTAAGAAAGTTTAAAACACTGCCAGACCTGAAAACGTTTAAAAAAGAATTAAAATTATCTCTTGTGTCAAGGTGTGATTATAGTGTAAAGAACTCCTTTGATAAGTAACTGTAAAGAATCTATAGCATACTACTTTATTTTTATTTTTAAATTTCTTTTGTATTACTTTAGTATGTACTATTATTTTTTTTATTGGATGTCGACGGTGTTCCACATTGTTATGCAATATTATTGAACTAAATGAATCTATCTATCTACCATCGTTGCTGGTATACAGGGTGCACCAGGCGTGCATTACATAAACATACTACAGAGTGTGCATTAGAAGTTTCTACACAACTACAATATCTGGATCGGAGATTTTTTGCACATTACTGTTTCACAACGAAACATATCGATTAAAAATTGGCACCGGGAGGCACGTATAGCCGCCCATACTAAAATATGTTAATATCTCGAAAACTGCGACTGACTGATTTTGATGTTATTACAAATTTTGTTGCAAATATTATTCCTAATCTTAATTTGAAAACCGCGTTTCGCTAGCTACTGTAATTTTGGAGTTACGATTTTTTAAAAATTTTAACCCCCTCCCACACCCCCTTACCAACCCCCCACCCCCACCAAAAACAAATGGCCCGATTCTCGGGTGCCACAGTATTTTTGTGCCAAATTTGGTTAAAATCGGTTCAGCGGTTTTTGAGTTATCGTGTTACAGACGGACAGACAGATAGACAAACTGGTTGATATAGTCTAGTTATTGTTGATTTAAAATAAATCTCTAAACGTTAAAAAATGTTAATAAAATGTTTTTCTTCAATAATTCTGTTTTGATATTTCGGTACTTAGCGTCTGTCTCTTACTCATGGTTTTCAATTAGGCAATCAGAAGGCTTACCTCCTGCTCCTTCGCCTGCTGCCCCTCCTGGACTTGCCGCATCCTCCTCTCCTGCTCCTGCTTCTGCTTCTTCTGCTTCTTCTGCTTCTCTTCCTGCCTCCTCGCCGGCTACCGCCGCCGCAGTAGGAGCTGATCGGGATCCGGTGACAGCCGGACCTCGACCGAGATCGGGCCATTGTAGCGCGCCCCCTTCTTCTTCTGGATACTCAAACGAAAATTTTGAACAACGACAACACGCCACTTACATTACATTACACGCACCACGCCTCGAAAGAAAAAAATCACCCGCAAATTTTGCTCGTTAGATTAGCATGTTTGCAATTTTGACAAGAATCGTTGCGTTCTGTTGAATCCGGATAGAAAAACTGTTATGGATACGTCAACGGGATGTTTTTGTTCGGGCATGGCTAGCTCGGCAGTTTGTTTGATTGTTTCGATGATTACCTGAGTGTCAACAGTTACGTTTGAAAGGAGTTTTGAACGATTTGTCATTGTCAAACTAGAAATTGAAATTTATAAAATAGCTATTTATGTAACAACATCCCATACAGCACGCCCAAATGAAATTACGTTTCTACAAGGGAGACACATGAGGAACAAAATATGTTAAAATGAACCTAAGTGTTCGTCTAGTTCTAACATATACATATGAGATACACGCAGGTTTATATTGATAGAATTGTGTGATACAGTGTTTACTAGTTGTATACCGTATGCACTCAAGATTCTAAAGAGTTTTTGTAACGTAACAAATAATTATTGTAATGATGAAATCTGACGTTGATACATGAGACATACAATGAATAAGTCATATGTATGTGTGATACTTCGTATCATAGTTGTGCCTATAGTACACACCTTGTAAAAATGTGACGTATACACATAATATAAATATCTATATAGACATTTTGTAATACTGTACTGTTGTGTCTACATTCTAGCATGAAATGAAGCGTAGATACACCGACCAAGTGTATCTTATGTGTCCTCTCTCCTTTCTCCTTTCAAGGGGTGGTATGTGTTAGCAGCTATTATTGTTTTATCATTCGGAAGCTCTATATAAATGTTCTGTTTGTGTGTAGTTTAAAAGAGATTTTAAGGTAAGCACAAGTTTTTAATTACCTTGTTACACCTTCCTAAGAGTATTATTAATACTATAGCAGCGACTCTTTCCTTACTCGATACCCAATTTACCAAATTTTGACTCCAATGAATGAAAACTCCAAATATTCTCGTATAATGATAAAGAGGTTAGCTCTGCAATATATTTTTTTTTAATTTGGAAATAATAAAAATCTAAATGGACCAGAGAAAGAAAGATTTAAACACGTCAAAGAACTTCTTACACTGATATTCGGTAAGTTATTGATGGATCAATATACAGATATGTTTAATATTCAATAATCAGTTTCATATAAAATTTAAGAGTGAGATTGTTAATCTGGAAATAAAATACAACAAATTCCAACAGAGTGCTCGTTGAATGAGTATGTTAACAAACCAACTGATTGGAGGGAAAAGAGGAGAAAAAAATGACTAAACGGGGTCCACCAAATCGTGGCGATATACCAGTGTTTACTATTTTAGTATGTTGTTATACAAGGTACTTATATTTTTAATACATTTTATACAAATTCTGTTCTTTTACAGTGTTTTCTTACTTCTGGTTTCTGCAGTGTAAATAATAATTATTATTGTGTTATTTGCGATATTGCGTTTCATGATATAAAGAAATATAAGAATTTTATCTTTTAACCACTTAATCCATTTTATGGAAGAAAAGTGGTACATTTAATACAAAACAAAAATGAAACAATTTTAAGACTACTTCTCTTGAACTTACGATCGAGATACTTTTGGAAAATACGAAGTTTTCGTTCTAAAAAGATATAATTGGTGCCATTGAATAAATATTTTTTAAAAAGAACGAAATGTTAGGCATCAAAACTTGTATTATTTCCTAAATTCGTTCATAAGAAGTAGTTTTATCTAGCTCAAGATGTATAGACGAAGCAAAATACATACTTATACACGCTGTAGTCACAACTGCAATGTGTAAACATAGTTTAAACGTAATACACAAGCACTGTGTATCCTATGGCACACTCTGTATCCCGTCCTTTGTGTATACGTAAATGCTATACTGTGGCTACATTGTGAGGCGGACGTTTAACCTCTGTGCATACGTGTTGAACTACAATGTGTAGGTGAACGTAGCATATTTACATCGGGGGAATTGTGTCACCCTGTGTCTACGTCTAATAATGTAAACACATCGTAAATGTGATTTGATGTGCTGTATGGGATGTAACAAGTTGTGAAATGAATGTGTTTTAAGCACGGGACGCAAAATTGTCCAACGATGCGAAAGCCGAGTTGGACAATGCGTCGAGTGCATAAAACACTCTTTTCGCAACGAATTTCATACAAGATTTTTTGTGAAAGCGGATAATTTAAGATTTTCATGCTATTATTATTTAATTTTAAACATTTTTCAAAATGTTCTGGTAATCGGTTTCTAAGGCATTGTTTAATGACAAAGCTCTGTCAGGTTCAAACGTCGCAGTATTTCCTACAAAGTTTTGTGAAAAAATGAGTGATAATGACGAGTCTTTGGATATTCAACAAGCTGCTGAAACTGCGCTATCCACGTTAGTGCCCGGGAAGTCGAAAAACTTGTACGAGACCACCTACAACAGCTTTGAAACCCGGGTCAAAGAAAAACATGTTGAGAATTTCACAGAAAAGGTATTGCTAGCCTATTTCCTGAAGTTATCCACTACCTTAAAGCCGTCATCTCTGTGGAGTATTAATAAAAATATTCGATGCTATCTCCGCACCATGATTTACCTGAACAGAATCGTAGATATTAGCAAATTCACAAACCTTATTGCATTTTTAAAAAGAAAAGCTTCCGGATACCAGGCAAAGAAATCAAAAGTATTTACAAAACTGGACGTAGAACGCTTTATGAAAGAAGCCGACGACAAAGAATTCCTGCTAGCTAAAGTTGTCTTAATCGTTGAAGTATTTGGAGCATGTAGGAGGGAAGAACTCACGTTTTTAACCGTAGATGCCATTAAAGATTGTCAGTCATTTATTAGTGTGAAGATTCCGAATACAAAAACTCATTTTCCAAGAGTGTTTACGATTACTGAGGGACCAATAGATGGTATCAATTTCTTACATTTATTTCGTAAGTACGCAAAACTTCGACAACTCAATGTGACACATCAGCGATTTTTCTTGACGTATCGAAAAAATCAATGCTGTACCCTGCCAGATGGAATCAATACAATTGTAGGTATGCCAAAAAAGATGGCGAAATTTCTTGGACTCTCCAACGCCATTGAATACACTGGTCATTGTTTCCGGCGCAGCCCTGCAACAATGCTGGCAGGTTCAGGAGCGGACATAACAGTAAAGCGACATGGAGGTTGGCGATCAAGCTCGGTTACATTGAAAATTCAATTGAACAGAAAACCGAAATAGCAAAAAGAATCATGGGACAGAAAGATACGCCAAATAAGAAATTAAAAGCAGTTCACGTAGAAGCAGAAGCTACCAGCATTGCCAGTACAAGAAATTTACTTATTCCGACTCCTACAACTTGCATTTCTTTTAGAAACGAAAAGTTGGATGTCTCTTGTATTCACTTTAATAATTTAAATAATTGTACCGTTAAGATTTATAATAAATAAATATTTTCATTGTTTCTAACGTTTCATTTTTTACTTTTAGGCACTAGTGCCTATACTCTGTTTTTTTTTCTCAGGTAAGATTTCGACAGACGATGACAGAAGAAAAGCAGATGACGTCCCATACCAATCTATTTATTTTACTAAAAAAAGTTTCTAATAATTTTTAAGTCATCTATGGATGGGTTTAAATATAAATCCGTCATGCGTCGTGTCTTCTTGTTTTTAACCAGTTTTATTGGTTTATTTAAAAAATGACAGATCGTATTTCAATTTTATTGGTTTGACGGAACGATGAACGATGAACGGACGCCGATGCGTATGAACTCGCCTTTAGATTTTTGTCATTTTTGACGCTTGTCAAAGTCTTGCCAAATTATAGGTTATAATTTTGTGTCAACTTTTGTTAAATACCCTGCGTTTTGGAAGATGATGCATTTGGATTCGTATTATTACGTGTGTTCTGTGTCTTTTGAAGTCAAGTGGAGGAAAAATCGAGTGAAAATTAACTGTAGACCCAGAGCACAGTTTATGGTTAATACTCGCTGCCCAGGCAGAAAGTCTTATACACCAATGAAGTTGCCATCGATAAAGTTTGTATACCATCTCGTCGTAGATAAGTGCCATCTCGTATATGGTAGAAGGATCAAACTAAAACATACTAAAAACTGGAGTAGCTGTAAAATATCGACATCACACGATAGGTAAATAATGGATTTTAGTACTGCAGAAAAATAATGTCAAAAGGTACTGGTTTAAAAAAATTAAGATTAAAGTTAATTAATCAACCTTTAAGGTATAAAATTTGGTAGGTGTTATTATTAATAAAATAGTTTGTTTTATTTACCTATGTTGTTTTATTTATTCCTGGAATATTACAAATTTGTATTTGGACATAAGTTATATTGATAAATATAATCATAAATGCGCGGGTAGTTTCATAAAGCTTGAAAGTAAAAAATAGTTCTTTTTTATATTTTTTTGGTATGGTTAGGGTTTGATAGGTTAACACATACCGTTTTTTTTAAATAAAATAACTCGATTACATTTTTTCAGTTTTATACAGTTTTTTTTCACAATATTTTGAAGTAATCACTTGTCATCTTGTCAATCAAATTTTAAATATTTCCTGCTATGCGTGGTCATCGTGAAACAAGAAGAAGAAGAAGATTTCCTGCTATGCGTTCCAGTTGTACCAACTTATTTCTTTGTAAAATAAAATAAACTACTTTGAAATTAAAATGACAGACACATCTATCACTGTCAAGGATCTTCTCGTTGGACAGACTATAAACAAGTTTTGTGTCACTTTTAGATACTAGTGCCTAAAAGAATGTCATTTCGAATCTCAAATAAATATAAAAAAAAGTATAATAATGTTTATTATTTTTTTGCAGGATTCTAGTTGGTGCTCCAAAAGGACAAAACTTACAACCGGGAACCAATCAATCGGGTGCTCTGTACAAGTGCCCAATCACCACAGCTGACAATGATTGTATCCAAGTGGAAACAGATGGTCACAGAAGTAAGTCAGAATGAATTAAAAATCTCTAATTTATTGGTATTTTTTTTTAAATCTCCTTTTTATCACAATAAATACTCAGATTTTTATTTAATTCTATATCATAATTCTATAGTAAAAGATCCTAAAGTTCTAGAAAAGCTTTCAGAATACCCATACATATTAAACCGAAATAATATCAGCTACTATATTTAAAACTAATACAAATAAATAAAACGTTTTAATTTAAAGTTTCTTATTCTGAAAGCTTCATGCTTTTTGGTCTAACGCTCTAAATACAAGCTACCTAGAGTTCTTGTACAAACACGAAAATAGTGTTAGACTAGACTAGTGATAGCTGATAACACTTTTAGATGATATTTATGTGTTCTTTTAGATAAATGTGTTAGATGTTAGATATTATTTTAATTATTTTCGTGTGATTTTTTTTAGTTGTCGGGGTTTTGAGTTTGAGTTAGGGTATGATATTATTTTATCTAAAAAAAAATCGTATATCACAACAGATCATTTTTGAATTATTATTTCTTGTCAGTATTATACAACTTTTTTGAATCTATTGTGTCCCCATTTCTTAAATTATAACTCATCGTACAGTCTCAGGGCTTTGATAAAAGTCAGTATTTGAGACGGTCTTACAGAGGTGGAAAAAAATAAAAATATAGAAACAAATGTATCTGTGACGTTTATTTCTTTTTATTTAGTGCCCCAAATTTACGGCTCGGATGATATTTTCTAAAATCATTAACGTATCCAGTATATTTTCGATCATTTCTCATAGGATGCGAGTTTCTCAAAAAACAAAATTTGATTTACTTGATATGGGCATATTTTTGAGTAGAGAGATAACAGGGAAAATCAAAATGAATATACTCTTTTTTCTTACATTGGATGATACATACAGTTTATACATTATACAGGGTGGCCCATCGAAAACGTTCCGCAAGGCATAACGGCCAGGGTATTTTTTTCCAAAAATTCAAAAACACGTCAATTTTGTTTGTGAGGGGGACAACTTTTGCCCCAAAAATGATTGCAAAATCTTCAACCCTCTAAGAGGGGGTGTCATCCACCAACTTTTTTCAAATGGGAAGGGGAGTCAAGTGGCGCCGCAATGAAAAGAGCTTTCTATTCTCTCATTGAGAAATTTTAAAAGTTTATTTAAACATTTATCAGAGTAAAAGATAAGGATAAATTCCTTCGACCAATTTGAGGTTTATTATTATTTTTTCTAGATGATTATGCATTTTTTCACTTGCAATAAGGTTGAACGATCAGGTGCGGTAGTTGCTAGATAGCCGTTCTGTGACTTGTGTGTTGAAGTTCTTCTCAATATCGTTAAACTGACCCACAATAGAATTTCCACAAATACCAGCCAACACGTTCAATTTCTGAGGGTTTTGTGTGTGCACCTCGTGAAAAACCCTGGAGTTGTCCTCAGCCCAGTACCGACAGTTGTGCCGATTAACTGTACCGTTCAGAAAGAAAGTACACTCATCCGAAAAACACACATTAAATAGGAAGTTATTATCATTCACCACTCGTTCACTCATAGTTTCACAAAATTGCAAGCGACGATCAAAATCGTCTTCGTTGAGTTCTACCAACTGAAATTTGTACGGGTGGAACTTGTGTTTTTTTAATATCCTTTGGAAACTTGTACGATTCACGCCGGTCTCATTGGCTAATTTTCTTGTACTCAGCGTACTATCCATGGCAGCTTGGCCCAAAAAGCCGTCTAGAAATAATAAGAAAAAACTGCAAATTGGTCGAAGGAATTTATCCTTATCATTTACTCTGATAAATGTTTAAATAAACTTTTCAAATTTCAATCCTTTATATTTCCTCAATGACTCGACCGATTTTCAAAAACGAAGCGGGAAAGTATAGAGAATAGAAAACCCTTTTCATTGCGGTACCATTTGACCTCCCTTCCCATTTGAAAAAAATTGGGGGATGACACCCCCGCTTAGAGGGTTGAAGATTTTGCAATCATTTTTGGGGCAAAAGTTGTCCCTCTCACAACAAAATCGACGTGTTTTTGGATTTTTTGAAAAAAAATGATCCTGGCCGTTATGCCTTGCAGAACGTTTTCGATTGGCCACCCTGTATAAATTAGATCATTACATATTATCTACATATTTCCTTTAACAGTCTCTGGTTGAAAAATCGACCACCACCCCTCACTCCCTTATTTGTTAACTTTTTGAAGAATTTTATTAAGCATATAGGTACATATATGCTCTCTTTGTGCTAGTGTATACAGGGTGTTTCAAAACAAATGCGAAAAACTTTAGGGGGTGATTCGTTGTTCAAAATAAAGGGTAGTTTGCTTTATAAACGTTGGGTGAAAATTCAACCATTAGGGAGATATCGCGGTACAAAGATGGCGGAAAATTAATGTTTTTATTTTTTATCTTGAAAACGAAAAGAGATAGACTAATGAAATTTTATGGAAGCATTACTGTTATGAAAACACACTTTCTGGTAATTTTTTCACTTTTTTAAAATGAGTGGAAGGGGTTAAAATAAACTACCGCTTTGTTGTTAACAACTTTTGCCCCCCCCAAAAATGATCAAAATGCAAAACCCTAATTTGGATAGTTTCATGTTTAGAAACTTTTTATATCTTGTGTTTTTTGATAAAATTCAACGATTTGAAATTAAAAAATAAAATGTTTCTATTCTCTCATTGAGAAAAAAAAAATTTTTTTTTAAGAATCTAGTGATAATAACGATAATAATAAATCATCTAGATAATAACGTATTTAGTATAATGTCAAATAAAATAATATTAGGAACATCCTAAAGCAACAGCGGCCGACTAGATTTTTCTTCTTATTAGTGGCAATTGGACAATATGGATATTTTTTTGTATGGCGTATGACGTCACAGCATTACATGTCCTGACATGTAATGCTTTACATTTTATTTTTTAATTTCAAATCGGTGAGTTTTATCAAAAAAATACAAGAGATAAAAAAGTTTCTAAACAAACTAAACTATCCAAATTAATTTTTTTGCATGTGTTTGATAAGATTTTTCTTTAAATTTCGTTAACAAGAATGATAGGGGTAGTTTATTTCAACCCCTTCCACTCATTTTAAAAAAGTGAAAAAATTACCAGAAAGTGTGTTTTCATAACAGTAATGGCTTCCATAAAATTTTATTAGTCTATCTCTTTTCGTTTTCAAGATAAAAAATAAAAACATTATTTTTCCGCCATCTTTGTACTGCGATATCTCCCTAATGGTTGACTTTTGACCCAACGTTTATGAAGCAAACTACCCTTTATTTTGAACAAGGAATCGCCCCTGAAGTTTTTCGCATTTGTTTTGAAACACCCTGTATATTTTTGAAGTCACTTTGATCAAACTAGTACAAAATAATTAGTACTGCCCTTTAAAGGGTTAAAATATAATACTGGCAGGACAATAATATGGAATCATCTGTTTTTTTTTTAAATTTATTTATGCTTGATTGATGTTGAGGAATGTTCGTGTTAGATAGATAATAAAAATAAATATAGATCATTTTTTTTCAGTAGCTTTAATTTAATTTTTTTATCCCTGTCAATCAACTCGGGGTAAATGTACCATTTTTAACATTAACCTTTTTTGTTTTTTTCCCGGGGTACAATTTGCAGAGCCCAACGGAAGGTATATATGTAAGTGGTGGTCTCGATACCATAGAATATAATCATGGTGGTACCATGTATCATGGTACCTCGTCCCTCTTGGTAAAGGCATGAGTAATTTTGCTAATTTTTTGACTAGTTCGCATGTAAATACCAGACTTTGTGCATGGCTAATGGCTCATTGTAGATATCTATCAGCATTATATTGTATATTATTAGAAAATTAGATTTTTTTAATTTTAAAGTACAATAAAATTAAATTAGGTTCAAGCGGTAGGTGGTTCTTGAGTACTAACATAGAAAATCTCTTAAGAAGCGGGGCTGGGTATTCACGGGTAATTTTGTGTAAGATGACTGTGCAAGAATCGGAAATTCTTGTTATTTAATTTAATAGAATGATTCAAAGTTTCTTATTTGCATTTCACGGATTATAGGTACAAGCATTTAATGTTATCGATTCATATGTATCTACATTTATGAAACTGATTGATATTTGAAAAAAAATGTGTGTACACTATGTGAAACTTCTTACTAAAGGCGGTCACAGACTGGCGTGAACTTCATTCATGCTTGTGCGTTGATATTCGCTAGTGTGTGGTTAAAATTTGACACACCTGTGCGTCGCACAAGTTTTCTGTTCAGAATTGAATTCATCAACGCGCAAACATCAACGTACATACATGTATATCGGTGTGTGGACGAAATTTCTTCTTAGTTTATTTTTAGATCCAGTGTCTCGCCCAAATTTTTAAGATTTGTATCAATCGTGCTATTTCCTTCCAAATGTCTGATTTAAGAAACTATTGAAATGATTTTATTAAGGAGTTTATTGAACTTTATAAAAGTTTCCCGTGTTTGTGGAAAACTAAATGTAAAGAATATACGAATAGAACAAAAAAAGATGCAGCGTACGTCATTACTGAAAAAACTACAAGAGGTTGAACCAACCTCAACAAAAAAAAGCGTTAGGGTTAAAATAAATAATATTCGTGGAAGCTTCCGAAGAGAAATTAAAAAAACCGAAGAATCAAAACGTTCAGGAGCAGGAACAGATGAAATATACGTTACGCACCTATGGTATTACGATTTACTCTTATTTTGCAAAGATCAAGAAGTTCCTCGAATATCAGTCAGCAACATTGACGATCAAGAAACCTTTACCCATTGGGTACGTGTTTGATGATGTTTTTTAAATTTGCTTCTCTTTTTTTAATAATGCATGCATACGCCACTGATAAATATAGAAAATCGTCTTCACACATCGTTCACAATCAAACTGTATGTTTGACACTCAATCATACACTTATGACATTCGTGTATGACACACATCCATGCCAGTGTGTGACGGCCTTAACAGCTATTAAATTGAAGGATTTGAAGGACATGTTTGAAAAAGTGTAGTTTGAACATCTGGCTCTTTGATATAGTCTTTTACTATGTTTCTTGAACAGCATGCGGCCCTCTGGCTGTGCCGATAATTGTTGTAAGCATATTGTCAGCATCGGAAGAAGATCTTATATTTTTTATTAATTTAGTCTACTAATAAAAATATAGGATCTTCTTTCAATGCGCAGTAGGGAACGCAACGTTTACTGGCAGTCATACGGGCCGCATGCTGTTCTAGAGAGCAAAGTAAAAAAGCGTCTTCACACATCGTTCACAATCAAACTGTATGTTTGACACTCAATCATACACGTATGACATTCGTGTATGACACAAATCCACGCCAGTGTGTGGTGGCCTTTAACAGCTATTAAATCAGTGGATTTGAAGGACATGTTTGAAAAAGTGTAGTTTGAACATCTGGCTCTTTTGATATATCTTTTACTATGTTTTTTATATGCGGCCCGTCTGGTTGTCGATAATTCTTGTAGCCACACTACTGCGCATCGGAAGAAGATCTTATAGTTTTTATTAATTTAGTCTACTAATAAAAATATAGGATCTTCTTTCAATGCGCAGTAGGGAACACAACGTTTACTGGCAGTCATACGGGCCGCATGCTGTTCTAGAGAGCAAAGTAAAAAAGCGTCTTTACACATCGTTCACAATCAAACTGTATGTTTGACACTCAATCATACACGTATGACATTCGTGTATGACACAAATCCACGCCAGTGTGTGGTGGCCTTAACAGCTATTAAATTGAAGGATTTGAAGGACATGTTTGAAAAAGTGTAGTTTGAACATCTGGCTCTTTGATATATCTTTTACTATGCTCTCTGGAACAGCATGCGGCCCCTCTGGCTGTCGATACCCGTTGCGTTCACTACTGCGCATCGGAAGTAGATCTTATATTTTTATTAATTTAGTCTACTAATAAAAATATAGGATTCTTTCAATTTACTGGCAGTCATACGGGCCGCATGCTGTTCTAGAGAGCAAAGTAAAAGATATATCAAAGGGTCAGACGTCTTAAAATACTTGTTTTTCCGACGTTGCTAGCTCTCGTACTATAATATTTAGCTTATAAAAATAAAATAATCAACTTTTGATTTCTAACCACGATAATTTCTCTTGACTGAAGATAATCAAATGCCAAAATGACATTTCTCGCAAATTTTGAAGTATAATTAGTGGAAAAGTTAAAAGCATAGATAAATGCAACAAGTTTAGATTGGAAAGCCCCTAAAAATTTTGGGTCGCGAAATTATTTTGGGTCGCGACCGTTATACGCGATCTGGCGCTGCTATAGCGGTCGCTAAGAACAACGGCAAACAAAAACAGAAATAATTCTCTCTTGTCAAAGTCAGAATCTTCAAAATTCATAATAATCTTTCAAAATCTAAACCGCTCTTATTAAAGAAATTCCGAAAAGTGTTTATAGCGTCCATTTTCAAAGTAATTATTGCTATCTTATGAATTTAATTCAAGTTTTATTTACTCCAACTGGTGATAATTGTGAAAAAGTGGCATTAAAAACTTAAAAAGCTGTGCTGTGAACTGTAAACTGCAAAAACCATCGTGGATCGTGGCATAACGTTGGTTTCCAAAGTTTGATAGGTATTTCATACATGCGTCCTTATATAAAATAAAGTTTCTTGTATGCAACCCACTGTGTTTTATTTATAAAATTAAACGAAAATAATAATAAATTTGAATAAACAATATTTGGCGATATAATTCCGGAAAAAGCCGAACAGCTCCGAAATTTTCATAAGTTTTGGGTCGCGACCGTTGCAAGAATAGCGCCAAATAGTGTTTACATTGTCCTTATGGGCACTTTCCAATCTAAACTTGTTTCATTTATCTATGGTTAAAAGTTTGATAATTCAACTAAACTTTATACTTAAAAATTTATGAAATAATCATCTTACACAGAACTCCTTTAGAATACCTAAGCTCTTCCCTGGTTTTCCTTTTTTAAAACTCTTTCTTCTATTTCTCTATTCTTAATTATAATTCTCGTCGATGGTATAACATAAAAATACACAAAAAAACAATATAATATTAATTAACATAACTAAATTTACAAGTACTACTACTTTTTAATATAGACATTTTACATTTATCTACTTCAGTAATCAAACATTAATTATTATATCAAAATAACATCGTTATTTATAAACAAATATAACTTTTTCTTTAACAAATAACTAAATAAACTGGTTTAGAGGGAATTAACTTATTTTAGAGTTCTTAACAATAATAAAATAAAATAAATGAATTAATAGTATCGGGGATGTATTTTTGCAGAGATTTTTTTAATTTAATTTATTTAATCTGTATAATTTTCTTCTTTGGGTCCCTCTAAACTGATCTTCTCTATGTACTTGATATATTTGAATAGTTTTTCTCAGTTATCTTATTGTTAAATACAATAAAAAACAAGTCAAAATGAGTGTGAAATATGATTATCATAAAAAAAGTCCTATGGGTATGATTTCTACTAGTAGAGGGCGCCACCTACGTATTTTTTAACTGGTTTGAAGGGTAATAACTTTTCGTCCGTACCTGTATAAAACTACAGAGTAAAAAAATATACATTTACGACGTTTTTTACGTAAAAAAAGGTCTCTTGGTAAAAATGGCTATGAGTAATGGTTTTCGAGATATTTTGAATCGAAATTATCAATACCTGTCATCATTGACATAAATTAAACATGTTGATGAAGTAGTTGTTAGACTAACATCATAAATTTGAAAAGTTTTTGTGCAAAAAGTTCAATCTTCTTCTTAAAGTGACTATCCTCTTTGTATGTTGGCTATCACATTGGTCCATATTACTTTGTTCACTGCCGTTCTGAGCAAAGCTGTTGACGTCATTCCGGTCCATGTTCATAGATTTCGCAGACACGATATTCGTCTGCGTCCCGCTGATCTTCTGCCTTCTATTTTCACCTGCAGTATGAGTTGGAGTAGGCGGTATTTCTCGTTCTGCGTCATGTGTCCGAAGTATTCCAGTTTTCTGCGTTTGACATTCACCAGAAACTCCAAGTCCTTGTTGATGCGGTGTAGTACTGTCTCATTTGACACGCGATGCACCCACGAAATCCTAAGCATGCGCCGAAATCCTAAGCATGCACACGCTTGCATGATGCGTCGGTAAGGGTCCATGCCTCTGTTCCATACAGAAGGGTTGAGAGCACGTAGCATCTCAGGATTCTGATTCTAGTGCGGACGTTGAGGGACAGGTTGCATAGTATATTTCGCATTTTGTTAAATGTCCCTCTCGCGATTTCGATTCGGTGTTTTATTTCGCGCGAGTGGTCCCAGTCTTTAGTCAGGGTGCAGCCCAGGTATGCAACTGTCTCGGGCGCTGGGAGAACGATGTTGTTAGCAGTGAACTGAAAGTTGTTGATGTAGTTCTTGCTAATGATCAGCGTTTGAGTTTTCTTGCAGTTCATCTTCATTCCGTATCTGCTCTATGTATTCGCCACACGATCTATAAGCCTTTGGAGACCTTCAGCGGTATCGGCCAACAGAACGGTATCATCTGCATATCTCAAATTGTTTATTATTTCTCAGTTTATTACCAGCCCATCCTCTGTGCCATCCAGTGCCTCTCTAAATAGATGTTCCGAGTACACATTGAATGGCAGAGGCGATAATATACAGCCCGTTCTCGATTCGAACCACGGCCTTTTGTTGACGATAAAGTTTTGCTATTATCTCTGTATCTCTATCGTCTATTCCTGATTCCTGTAAAATCGAGATGAGTTTGTCATGCTGGACTCTATCAAAGGCCTTTTCGAAGTCTATGAAGCAAACAAAGACATCTACATTGACGTCGCGTACTCATTGGATTAGGACTTGCATTGAAAACAGAGCCTCTCTGGTGCCCAATCCCTTTCTGAAGCCGAACTGAGTTTCACCTACGTTTTCATCGAGCTTCCTATATATACGTGTTTGGATGATATTAAGAAGGATTTTTAGGACGTGACTCATCAAACCGATTATCCTGTGATCAGAGCATTTGATCGCATTTGGCAAGCGGTATAAATGTTGATAGCAGCCAGTCGTTTGGGATTGGGCCACGTGTATAAATTTTGTTGAATAGGGTGGTCAGTAGTTGAACTTGTTCCGAGTCCAGCAGTTTAAGAACTTCTCCGTGTATCTGATCCGGTCCGGAAGTCTTGTTGTTTTTCAGACGTTTGATAGCTGCCTCCACTTCTTCCTGTGTAATGGTGGGCCCTATATTGCCAGTCCCTGCAGTTATGTCGTCGCTATTTTCGTTTCCGAAGAGCTCCTCCATGTACTGCCTCCATCTTGAGAGTTTTTTATCTGTTTCTGTAATGATGCCATTGTCCGTGTCTAGGATTAAAAAGTTCAATAAAAACCGTTTTATCATCATTTCATTTCAAAGTGTATCATTTCAGTCAAATAATTATCTACTCAATATGTTTATTTTTTGTCAATAATGACATGTATTGACTATTTCCATTTTAAATATCTTGAGAACGGTTGCTCGTAGCGATTTTTATCAAGAGCCATTTTTTACGTAAAAAATCACGGAAATGGATATTTTTTCACCCAGTAGTTTTATACAGGTACGGACGAAAAGTGATTACTTTTCAAAGCGATTAAAACACATGTAGATGGCGCCCCCTACAAATAGGAGTCATATTGACATCAAAATCAATTTTACCATGTCAAAAAACTTCCAGACACATATTTTCATCCAAATATTGACGTTACTTCAGGATTTATTTGGAAAAAATCGAAATAAAATTCAAACTTCTACACCCTGAATCTCCGAAACTAATCAATACAATTGAGCATTTTAGGCATATGAACTTTTTTACTTACTTTTATCTGCAGAATATGCCGCCCAAGTTTCCGGAATACAGTTCGGACCACCCTGTATAATATTGGAAATATAGCCAGTTATAATATATCCTCTTGATCTACAACCAAGATACAGAGTGGTTAAAAGTGCAGTGAATTTTTTCGAGAAAAGGATGATGGTACGGCTGTTCTCGACTTATATCACTATTGTTTTATATTTTAAATGGTTTTTAAACAAATACAACAGATAACTGAGATTAATTATACAATTATTATTTAACAAAATATTTATAATTAAGTGGAAAACTAAACAGAAATTAAAAATTATTGTTTAACCAAACGCCAATAACAACGCTGTAGAATGTTGGGTTTCCATTTGATAGCAGCTTCTTTGACATAAACATATATTAAAAACAATAACAATTGGATTATTAACGTTTATTATTAACTGGGTTTAACAAATTTAATCAAAATACAGAGACCACGACGAAATAAAGCTATATTTTTTGAGTTTTTTTTCCAAAATAAAACTCGAAAAAATTGCGCTTGCTTTTATTTCTTTTATTTTCCAGCCATTTGTGTGATGATAAAACTCCGTTTCCCCCCTTTTGACAGTTTGACAATTATTAATCTCTTCCAGCTTGTGTTTTATCAGTAATTTTGTATTTGATCCTGTTTTGCACCACGTTCACTGCATCGTTTCCCACCTAATTCACGTTTTTAGACAGTATTTTATCGATTTCAGCTACGTTTTTTTATAATTTGTCTATCGATTTGTCTTAGTCCTAAGTTGTACATAAGCAGAGCATTGTCGAAATGTATATAGGCAAAGCAAGAAATGCACAAAAAGTGTTTTTTTTTACCGAATAATTTTTCAAAAATCGAATTGTCCACTTGAAGCAACCTAAAGAATTCTAAGTTTATTGCAAAATAATACTAAAAGTCTTGGTGAAAAAAATGGCGTCATAGTGGCCTTTGAAATTGCAATAGATGTTTGTTTCTGTCGATACAAACCAATTTTCAAAAAATAACTTTAACTATGATAATTTTAACTTCAATTCATTTAAATATTGATATTTCACAATTTTTTTTCTCTACAAACGATTTCCTCCCTATACAGAAATTATCAACGAAGATTATTTCAAAGACCACCATGACATTATTTTTTTTTTTACTGTATTTGTAAATATACTCAGATGCAAAAAACCGCAACGGAGAAATTTTTGGTCAAATTTGATCAAAAATTGACTTTTTATCCAAAAAACAAAATGCTCAGGAGATATAAAAAAAATAAATCATGAAAATAGGGCCAAAAATAACAAAAATATAACTTATTTGAATTTGACCAAAAATTTCTCTGTTGCATTTTTTTGCATCTCAGTGTATTTTTTTAGAAACTCGCGATTAAAAAGAATACGTGGAATAATGTACCATACGATCGAAAAAAAAAACGGCGTCAAAGAAGGCTGTGGAATGACAATCGATATTTTCGGCGAGGTCAAGCCCTCGACGTTATTTACTAGGCCCGTACACTTTTATTTTCTAATGGCGTTTACTGCCTTTATTAATGTTAATTTTTGTCAAGTTTTATGACAATTTTTATAGTAAATAATATCTAGAGTTTAACCTTACCAAAATTATCATCGATTGTCATTTCCCGGCCGTTTTTGACGCCGTTTTTTTTCTCGATCTTACGGTATTTAGTCAACTATGTAATAAACTAGTAGAGAACTTGATTTTCCAGAAAAAAAAAAACACTTTTAACAGGCACCTATGATTTCGTAATTGTAGTATACTTTTTGCCACTTTTTTTTCTAATTTTTAGGATATTGTTTACTTTTTTGTATATATTTTTATTAGTTCAAGCCCAGAAAGAATCAGAACAAGTACTGGGGAATATCCTTGCAGAACATTTTCAGTATTATACGATATTCTCATTACAACGAATGGACCAAATAAGCAAAAATATACAAAAGTATACACTGTGGTTCTAAAATATCCATAGTATCATAATATTTATACCGTAATATACTGGGTGTGTCTCAAAAGTGGCTCACTCCTACAACTTTTTTTATTTTGTTAGATAAAGAACGAGATTTGGTATATTAGTATATGACATAAATTAGGATTGATTGACGTATACAACTGTTTTCGGTCACTTCCTGTTTCACCGGAAATAACTGCAACTTTTAGTTTTTAAATTAGACCCCCGGTATATTTTTACTTTATTCGATAGAAAATGACACACTGAATATAATGACATATCATATGACAATTTTGACATTTTTGCATATGGTTTATGTGAAATTATAACTTGCGGTTCGTAACGAAAATTTAACTCGAAATACCAAGTGTGTGGTACCAAATTATTGGTACCAAATATGCTAAAGTGCCACAATCGTTCCATTTGAAAAAAAATGAAATATGATTAAAAATACGATTTGGGCATCTTTTAACCGGCCGGAACAATACACGAAAAACATTAGACGATCTAATTTATTTTTCAAAGGCTCCTTGATTAAAAATTAGTGTTTTTAACACAGCCTTGAAATTTAAAATACAATTTTTTTAAGCGTTAATGTCAAAAGTTGACATATGAGATGTCATTCTATTCAGATTGTCATTTTGTATCAAATAAAGAAAAATATACTGAGGAGCCATTTAAAAATGAAAATCTATAGTCATTTTTGGTGAAACAGGAAGTGACCGAAAACAATCGAATACACCAATCAATCCTAATTTATGTCATATACTAGAATACAAAATCTCGTTTTTTTATCTGAAAAAATAAAAAAGTTATAGGGGTGAGCCACTTTTGAGAAGCACCCGGTATACGGATGGTATAGAGGGAAGTGGATATATTCCTCCTTAATTTGACGACTAACACAAGTTATAAATTTAAAAACATCCATGTTACATGTTGATTCAAAATTGTTTTAAAGTTTAATGATTTGTTAAGCAATTTTTATATCAGATGTTAAAATTGTGTAAAAATATCTCAAATATAGTAATTGTGATTCTTTCTGGACAATTTAAAGTTTTATATTCATGTCACATTTTTATAAATATTTTTTCATAATATTGTTTTTAAATGTTGTATAGTAACATATTTTCCATGTTAAACAATATCCTGATTTTCTTTTTGCATACTACTAACATATTCAATTAGTAAAACTTTGAATAAAATTTTAAAACTTTATAAAAATAACAAT